>NW_024070190.1:10272126-10548059 GCF_014754425.2 Oryx dammah
CAATGCATGAAAGTGAAAAGTGAAAGTGAAGTCGCTCAGTCATGTCCAACTCTTCTCGACCCCATGGACTGCAGCCTACCAGGCTCCTCCGTCCATGGATTGCCTTTTCTGTAGCACACGCATTACCTTGCCCTACTTTTCCTCCTGAAGATTCACTGATTCTTTGTGTGTGTGTGGTTTGTTCTGGGGAAGGTTTAGCTCTCCTGACCCAAAGCTGTACCTGGCGGTGATTCAGTGGTGCGTGCTGATGCCCGTCTTCTCCTTATCTAGCCACAGGCTGATGTTTGAGATTTTGTTGTCAGAAAGGACTTCGTCCTCTAAAGCTTTGATCTGTGTTAAATGAAAATACTCATTGAGTGGAGCACAAGGTGAGAACCAGGGCTCTGGAGGGAAAAGTTTTCAAAGAGAATGTTCACGTTTATAGAAACTTTCTTTGCGGGGCGGGGGCTTCCCAGGTGGTGCTAAGTGAAAGAGGAGAATGAAAAAGCTGGCTTACAACTCAACATGCAAGAGATGAAGTTCATGGCATCCAGTCCCATCACTTCATGGCAAATAGATGGGGAAACAATGGAAACAGTGACAGACTTTATTTTCTTGGGCTCCAAAATAATTGCAGATGGTGACTGCAGCCATGAAATTAAAAGATGCTTGCTCCTTGGAAGAAAAGCTATGACCAATCTAGACAATGTATTAAAAAGCAGAGACAAAGTTCCTAGTCAAAGCTATGGTTTTTCCAGGCGTCATGGATGGTTGTGATAGTTGGACCATAAAGAAGCCTGAGTGTTGAAGGATTGATGCTTTTGAACTGTGGTGCTGGAGACGACTCTTGAGAGTCCCTTGGACACCAAGGAGATCCAACCAGTTAATCCTAAAGGAATCAGTCCTAAATATTCATTGGAAGGACTGTTGCTGAAGCTGAAGCTCTCATACTTTGGCCACCTGATGTGAAGAGCCGACTCACTGGAAAAGACCCTGATGCTGGGAAAGATTGAGGGCAGGAGGAGAAGCAGGTGCCAGAGGACAAGATGGTTGAATGCCATCAAAGACTCAATAGACATGAGTTTAAGCAAACTCCAGGAGATGGTGAGGGACAGGGAAGCCTGGTGTGCTGCAATCCACGGGGTCACAGAGTCAGACACGACGGAGCCACTGAACAACAACAACCACATCCAGGTGGTGCTAGTGGTAAATAACCCGCCTGCCAATGCAGGAGACAGAAGAGACCTGGGTTTGATTCCTGGGCCGGGAAGATCCCCTGGAGGAGGGCCTGGCAACCCACTCCAGTATTCTTGAAGGAGAATCCCCATGGACAGAGGAGCCTGGCAGGCTACAGTCCATAGCGCTGCAAAGAGTTGGACATGACTGAAGCAACTTAGCACACACTTCCTTTGGGAGTTTAACTGGGTCTTCCTTAGAAGGCTGAGATGTTTGGTGGAGAGATGCTTTACCAAAAAAAGCCATTCTAACTGAACTTAACCGGACATTAAAATGCTTGTTTTTCAGTTTGTGTCTGTGAATAGAGTTCTAAAAAAAATGTCCTAAAAAATTAGAGAGCTTGAAAAAGTTACAATAACCAGTTTCTGGTTTTAGAGTTGAATTTTGCAGCAGGTTCCCTATTTCTGGCTAATAAGTTTTGGCTTATTAAACTCAAGTTTCTCTGCATCTTCCCCCAAAGAGATTTTTTTTCTTCCTGGCATTCTGTGTGAATAGGAAACTTTCAGGGTTGCTGTTCCTTTGACATTTATGGATATGAGGGCATTAAAAGAAAATTGACTGGTTTTTCTTCCACCTCATCTTCCTTTGACTTGTTTGCTCTTATTTCCATTCCATTTATTATTGATAGAGTGTTTATTTTCAGAACTTTGGTGCATTTTATAAAACCGATCCACAGCTCTTGCTCCTGAACAGGAGGAAGGTGGCAGTTGCTATTAAACCAGCGGCCACTCACTTTTCCTTGGGTACCACAGCCTGTGTGCTCTTGGTGTCTCTGGGATATGGGGTAGGGCGTGGTCTCCGAGGTTGGAACAGGGGGTGGTCTCCTTGAGTGCCAGGCTAGAGAGTGGTCTCCAGTCATTCAAGGTGACTTACCAACCCTGAGAGTGGTGCCATTTCCAGGGTCACAACCTTCTCCGGTTGACTTGAGGGCATTTGATCACATCTCCTGGGAACCCTTACTTTGCAAGCTCTTTTGTTTCCTTGAAGAAAGGTCTGGCAGCTTGCCCTGTCTAGGCCCTGGAGAACTGGAAAGAAGTTTCTATTTTCCTCTAAGTGGGTAATGAACAAAGAGTAACAAAATCACTCACTGGGAACAGCCAGGATGTCCCAAACCATTCATATCTACAGATTTTCAGTAATGCTTGCTGTCCCCACCCACATGGCTGCCTTCCCAACAATTAGTAGGGGTGACTGCCTGAGAGGCAAAGGCATAAATGTGCCCCGGTGCCCCGGCTCTGTGCCCCCACCGTGGTGGTCTGGAGTGACTGAGGGCTCGGGCTCCTTCCTCATGGATGAGAGATCTGAGGGTCTCCCTGGGAATCTCAGCAGCCAGGCACCTCCCACTTCCCTCTGGTTAGAGGCCCCTGCCCCACCACCCTTTGGCCCATGCTGCTGCTGCTGCTGCTGCTGCTAAGTCACTTCAGTTGTGTCCGACTCTGTGCGACCCCATAGACAGCATGAGGTCAATACAAATAGTCCTCCCTCTGGTGCCCGCCCCTGCAGTGGTACCTGGAGACTCCCTTCCTTGGGCTGACCGCCAAATGGCCTGCTGAACTGCCTGGCCACCAAGTGGGAGCAAACACAGGATGCTGTTTTTGTTCTCAGGAGACCAAGTTCACAATCACAGCACAGAGTGTGGGAAGGGAGGTGGGGGTGCCTCCCTCCTATCTGGCCATCAAATGTCCTCTCCGTGGGAGTATCATTTCCCAAATGGGAGTCAAGGAACTGGGCCCCGGCACTAGGGTCCTGCCGGGACCTCTCAATGAGAGAACCAGCCCTGGGAGATGTCGGGAAGTGTGTTTGGTTCAAGGAGATGCTGAGGCCCACAGGCTCAGCTTGCCTTAGGCCTGTGCCCTCGGGGCGAGGCAGGCAACACCCAAGAGCCCCACGGCCGGGAAATCCCCGACAACACAAACAGGCACACCTGGAAATGAGCTCTCATTGGCAGCCAGCTCAGTGGGAGGTGAAACTCACCTGGGAACAAAGTTTCAAGATATCTGCTAGAAGAGAAAGTCAAGGAAGCTTCTAGAACACCGGGGCTGAAGGGGAGAATCAGGCAGGGCCCAGCCTCAGGTCCAGATGAAGATTTTTGGTCAATATTCTAGGGTTTATCTATTTATTTATTTATTTTATGTCTGGCTATATTAGGTCTCCATTGCAGCACGCGTGTTTGCTCTCGTTGCGGCCAGTGTGGCCTAACCTCTAGCTTCCACGCCCGGGCTTCTCACTGCATTGACTTCTCTTGCTGTGGAGCACAGGCTCTAGAGTATATAGGCTCAGTAGTTCTGATACTCAGACTTAGTTGCCCCATGGCATGTGGGATCTTCACGGACCAGGGAGGGACCCTGCGTCCTTTGCATTGGCAGGTGGATTCTTAACCACTGGACCACCAGGGAAATTCTCTAGGATTTATTTTTGACCCTGATTGACTTCATCCAGAAGCAGCAAGCCAGTTGGCAGGAGATGGGCATAGGAGGTGGGGTACAGGGCTGGGCAGCTCCCAGCCCACTTTCCCTCTCCAATTATGGGACTAGGGGAAATTCAGCTTCATCCTTCCCTCAACAAGTCTGTATAGAGCACCTCTGTGTGCTGGGCTCACTGAGGGAATGAAAAGGTGAAAGGACCTAAGGTCCCTGACCCAGAGGATTTACTCTCTGGGAGAGGAAAGACAATAAACAGGTAACAAATAAATAAAACACTTTAGAGAGCAAGGCGGATCCTGAGGAGCTTGAAGAGAGCAGGTTGCGGGGCAGAGCCATGTATGGGTGGCCTTTGGGGACACCAGGTGATGAGGAGAAGGTGCCAGGCACACAGGGGCCTGAGGAAGAGCATCAGGAAGAGGGAGGGACAAGTTCAAAGGCCCAATTCAGAACTAGGGGTCACAGACCAAGCCTCCCCTCTCTCCTCATCTACACAGTGGCCTCACCAAGCTTCCAAGAAAGAGCCAAGCACATTATGGGCTGTCAGGCGTACGTCCTTGAACTTGGCTGACAGCACAGTCCAGGTAAGGACCTAAACTCTGGTGGCTCTCGATTTCGACAGCACAGACCACCCCCAACTCCCCACTGCTATTTCAGTCCAGTTCCCCACACGCCCCTCCTGTGCAAACCTTCCTGTCTCCTCTTCTCACCAGCTCATTAGGTTAAGAGACCTCACAAGGGCCTGCCTTCATGGAGCTCCCTGAGCACAGAGAGTGACATGGATGGGTGTGTGTGTGTGTTCACCCCGGTTGACTTTCTGTTCTGAGCATATATGATACTAATGCATAGGACACCTTTGGGATTCTGACTTCTAGAAAACCACAGAATCATCAACTGAAGAAATCCTCAGAAATCCTTTGGCCCCGGCCCCTGTTTTGTAACAGATCAGCTACTAAGCATGAGCATCATTCCCGCATTTAAAGGTCTCCTTGAACAGTATCCCAGATCCCTGGACTGATGTCCTTCTAGGATCTGTTCGCCTCCTGAGCAGGAAGCTCTTCCTTTCACTGACGCGCCCTCCTCCTGCAAGTCACCCTGTTTCTGGTCCCTGTGGAGACAGAGGACCAATGGGGAAGAGCATGGCTAGGCTTCCTTAAGATGCTTTTCTCCAGCTGAACAACCCCAACTTACTCTTCCTGGGGGGCGGGGGGGTGGGGGTTCTAAGGAGCAGTGGGAGGAGGTGCCCATAGCACTAGGCGCAGAGATGGGAGCCCAAGAGGCAACTCACTGAGCCCCGCTGTCATCTCAGGTCACACAGGTTCGGCCTTTGTAAGTAAGGCAGAACAGCAGGCAGCGCTCATCCAGCTGCACCTCTGGGCTGGGCTCGTGGCAAATGTCATTTCATGCCCATTGTCACAGCTGCTGTGCAGTGGGCACTGCGGCTCCCACTCAGCCAGTGAGTGAGCTGACATTGGAAAAGAATACATGATTTTCCCAGGACTCATCCTGCAGCTGAAACTTGAACTCGGCTTTGATGCCTAAGTCAGTTGCCATAGTGCAACATTTTAAAATAATGATGAGCTATTTAGAAAGAGCTTCCCTACTCCTCCTCCCTCCCTCTGCCTTGCCAATCCTGTATATCGAGCAACTTTTGATAAGGAGGGCTTCCCTAGTGGCTCAGATGGTAAAAAATCTACTGAAATTCAGGAGACACAGGTTCGATCGCTGGGTTGGAAAGATCCCCTGGAAAAGGGGATGGCTTACCCACTCCAGTATTCTTGCCCAGAGAATTCCATGGACAGAGGAGGTTGGTGAGCTACAGTCCATAGGGTCACAAAGAGTCAAACACGACTGAACAACTAACACTTTTGATAAGGAGGGAAGTGTCAGCTTCACTTAAGTATAAAATTTAAGTATAAAGGGAAATAACTCCAGGAGAAGGAGAATTGCTACCATTGACAGAGAATCTCTTTAGGGCCAAGACCTTTATCTTTAGTCTATCATTTAGTATTCATAATGTCCCTGCAAGACAGACATTGCTGCCCCCATACTAAAGACAAGGAAATCAAGGATCCTGTTGGTTAAGTAACTTGCCAAGTTGAAGGGCTGTCGTGGTAACTCTGGAGGGTCAGCCTTTGAAATTCTTCATCTCGACATATATTGACTCTGAAGGTCAATTCAGATGGAAATGGGGGGCCCAACCCCATTCTGCCATCAGAGACCGTATGTTACAAGTCCAGCTGATAAAGTCTTGCTCATCATGCATCAGCCATACACATAAAGGGGAGAAAAAAGTCAGGACTTGAAAGTGCAGACTGCAAATAAAAGGAACAAGAGGAATCACAGTTTTCAACCTCTGCCTCCTCCTTGAAGGTGAAGACACAAGATCTGTAATCGAGCCAGGGAACTTGCTATTTGACCTTGGCATTACACATACAGCCTAAACCTACCACACAGAGAGCTGAAGGTTTGGCTTGAACCCTGGTTCTGACACTGACTGTACAAACATGAGTAAGTTGTGTCACTTCACTGAACTCTAGTTTCCTCTTGGACAAGACTGATGAAATACTAATATCATGCCACCCTATTAAGTATGTCATATTATTGCGTAATGGGCTGCCCAAGTGGCGCTAGTGGTAAAGAACATGCCTGTCAAGTAGAGAGGCGCAGGTTTGATCCCTGGGTCGGGAAGATACCCAGAGGAGGGCATGGCAACCTGCTCCAGTATTCTTGCCTGGAGAATCATATGGACAGAGGAGCCTGGTGAGCCACACTCCATACAGTCGCGAAGAGTCGGACATGACTCAGCACACACTCACATTATTGTATAATAATAATACATAATGTTATCTGCCTTGACTGCCTCACAGGCTATTATGAAGATCGGATGAAGTCACACGTGTGGAAACATTAAAAGATTTAAACAGATGTATGACTATGAGGCTGGTGATGACTGCCGTTTGGAGACTTGTCCCAGCTTTGGTCCCACTGTTGTCACTCCCAGAAGACAGCCCCGAGAGCCTGTGAAATCAAGGCAGTTTTCTCTGGAATCTCGGCAGAGTTGGGAAGAAGGCCCCAGACAGCAAACATTGTCAAGAGCAGGGCCTGAAATGGGTCCCAGGGGTTGCATGGCATGGAGCGGTTCTGAATCAACTGCCCTTTGAAGTTAAGTGCATCTTCTCACAGTTAGATATCTACTGTGTGGGCACTTTGGTTGGTTTCTAATGCATCCACCCTCAGCCAAAATCAGACAGTAATAAAATAATTTATTCCTCTTGGGGCTTGGCCTTCTTTTTGTTTTTCCTATTCCCTCCTTCCCACCTCCCCCACATTTTTCCTTCCACACGTTGGTCCATCTGTTTAGACAGGATGTGCCTGGCAGTCAGGGAGCGTATTTATTTCAGCTTTCTGGCACAAGTGCCTGGAGCCATGAGAGGAGGTGAAAACGGTCAGGTCCAGAATAGACTGCAGGGATGGCCTTTGACACCATAACCGAAACTTACCTGTCATGTGTGTGACATTGTGTCTGCAGGCTGGTTGTAGATGGACCTTGGGTACAGACACGCATGTTTCTGCTACAGAGAACAGTCACAGTCTTGGAGCCAGAGAGACCTGGGCTGCAATCCTGTCCTGCCACAGACCAGCTGTGTGACTTAGTTACTGTGTTACTTAGTTACTTCTCTCTGGGTGAGGAAAGCAGGCTTGTCTGATAACAGTGAGATCTGAAAGGCAAAGAGCCTGGTGGCCATTGCTTCTCAAAAGACACTTGCCTCCTTTAAACCCATTCAAATGATGCTGCTCTTGGACCGTCTGAGTGGACCTTCTGCGCCTCTATACTTCTGATGAAGTCAGTTACGACCTGTCACCCTCATGGATGAACACGTAACAGGGATTGGATGCAGGCATCGGCAGACTTGCCTGGCAGGCATTGGTTTGGAGGGAGATCTGAAGAGATTTTCCCACTTTCCCACAAACCTCTTCTGTGACGAATGTGAAGGAGCGCACCGCCGGCCGGCCAGGGCTTGGCAGTTGTGGAAGGACAGCTTTCAGAGGGTGGGTGGGACTGGCTGGGGACCAGGGGGTGGGTGGGGCGTGACTGGTGGTGTGCAGGCTGAGACCACCACATAGTACAAGGGAGGAGGGGTGGGTCCCCGCCCTCCCAGCCCTAGACGCCAGCAAGAGCTTTGCAGAATGTGTGGATCAGGTCATCACTGCTGCTAACTATTGTTTAGTCCATGCTTACTGCTGCTATAATTCAGCCCTGTTGGGAGGGCAGCTTGGGGCTTTCTTTTTATTTTTAAGAAGAGGACTTTTGCTTTGCTCCTTCTTAAGCACTCCATTCCTTTATTCCGACCCCACTCCCTGGATGCCCCAGCCCCAGGGGAGTATTTTAATCCCAAGCACCAGCACCTGCCCATCTGGGAGGTAAGTGCCTTGCCTGCCTGCCTGAGGCTTTGATCTGAGGATTGCAGGAGGACAATCTGCTGCAGCTTCACTTTTTCTTGATTCTTTTCCAACACCAGGTTTTCTGTCCACTCCAGTTTAATCTCATTGAAACCAAGCCCTGCCTTCAGGGTGTCCTCCTGGGAGAAGCACAGTACCAGAACGTGGACAGTCCAGGAAGGACTCGCTTCCCTCCCCTTGATCACCTGCGCCTTCTTTCTGAGGCTCAGCCACAGCCGTGCTGTGCAAAACACAGACTGTTCTATAAGCACCATTCAACAAGCTGGTGTTCTGCTCCGCTGGGCCTGAGAGGATGGCACCATTAGCTGCAAAGGACGGCAGGAGAAACACCCGGGAAACTATAAAGATCACTCAGTCTTCTTCTCTAATGTGATCACTTCCCGCTTACTACTGAGTCAGCCTAAGTACACTGTTGGCTAAATGAAACAACGTGGTGATGTGGCGTGTTGACTCTGATTTGCACCCACCTAAGGGACTGCAAGGAGATGCAGCCAGTCCATCTTAAAGGAAGTAAGTCCTAAATATTCATTGGAAGGATTGATTCTGAAGCTGAAACTCCAATACTTTGGCCACCTGATGCAAAGAACTGACTCATTTGAAAAGACCCTGATTCTTGGAAAGATTGAAGGTGGGAGGAGAAGGGGACAACAGAGGATGAAATGGTTGGATGGTATCACTGACTCAATGGACACAAGTTTGGGTAAGCTCCAGGAGTTGGTGATGGACAGGGAGGCCTGGCGTGCTGCAGTTCATGGGGTCGCAAAGAGTCGGACACGACTGAGCAACTGAACTGAACTGAAGGGACTAGTCTGAGGAAGAGGCAGACGGTATTTCATTCTTTCTCTTTGGAAAGAATGTGGCCAAACTTTACAGTACAACACAGAGGGACAAAACAAGAGGCATCAAAACCCTTTAGAGACTCTTGCAATCACTCAGGCTAGAAATCATGGCATCTGAACTGAAGACCCCAAGGTGAAGAAAGAGATAATAGATGGATCAGAGTAATGTTTAAGAAGCAGGAACCCATAGTTCTGTGACTGAAAGGCAGTGGGAGATGAAGGCCCTGGAGGGAAGGATGTGTGTGGTAGTCACTCAGCCATGTCTGACTCTTCATGACCTCGTGGGCTTTAACCTGCCAGGATCCTCTTCCATGGGATTCTCCAGGCAAGAAGACTGGAGTGGTTTTCCATTCCCTTCTCCGGGGATCTACCCAATACAAGGATCGAACTCGGGTCTCCCACCTTGCAGACAGATTCTTTCCTGTCTGAGGCACCGAGGAGTAGCATGGAGGAAAGGATAGTGGTGCCTTTTTGAAATAAGAGACATTCAAGTGGAAAGCTCCATATAGGGATCTATTCTGTTTGAGATGGCTGTGAGACACAGAGTTGGGAAATGCGTGGTTGACAGACAGTTTTGAAAGCCCCAGAGAAGTCTGGGCTAGAAGTCTGGGAGTGTGTGTGTGTGTGTGTGTGTGTGTGTGCTCAGTTGTGTCCGACTCTTTGTGACCCCATGAACTGTAGTTGGCCAGGCTCCTCTGTCCGTGGGATTCTCCAGGCAAGAATGTAGGAGTGGGTTGCCATTTCCTTCTCCAGAGATCTGGGAGACTTCCCCACAAAGATTATGAATAAGTGGTAGTAGTTAAACCCACCTGGAGGAATATGTACTCTATGAGCTGGGAGGAGAGGTGAGGGGAGATGAGATGCAGACAGGGGTGTACTGAGGCAGAAATAGAAGTAATACGTGATGAAATGACTAATGATCACTATCCAACAAAAAAAGATGGGAATAAATTCAGAGTTTAGTAATAATTAGTGCTTAGGGCAAGTCTGGTATGTAAATATGTTTTTTCTACAACAGCTTTATGTGGATCTCATAATATTTGCATCAGTAACTGTCATCGGAGTTTTGTTTATTTTGTAGATATTTTAATCAGGGGGCATCTGAGAAATCCACATGACGCGGAGTGACCGGCTTCTGCTTCAGATGTGCCAGCTTGAAGTCTGGATTGACTTGTGTGCTCCTGCCCTCCCTGGTAGCCACAGGTCTCCTAGGGAGAACCTAGGTGGGGCTTGGGAAATGAGCCCGAAAAATCTGCCTTGTCTCAGTGACGCCTCGTGTTCCCTGCCTCTCTCCTCTCTCACTGCAACCACTTCTGAGTGTGCGGGTCTCGAAATGCCTGACCTCCATGGAGGACACCTGGCATGTACAGGTGTGCTTGGAGAGCTTATGAGCAATCGGGCTTGGCAGGAACACAGGGCGTGTGTGGGAAAGTGACTCAGTGAGGACGAAATGGCAGCAGGACCCGGGACTTAAAAGGTGGCAGACAAAGTGCTTTATGTGCTAGAGAGACATGGCTTAGACGTGTGCTGTGCAAGATAACTCAGGGGATTTCCCTGGTGGTCCAGCGATTCAGACTCTGTGCTCCTAGTGAAGGGGGCCTGGATTCAATCCCTGGTCAGGGAACTAGATTCTGCATGCCATAACTAAGACTCAGTTCAGCCAAAAAAAAAAAAAAAAGAACAAGAAAGATACCTCAAGTCATAGAGTGGAGGATGAATTGTTGAGATGTGAGATGGAGGGAGGAACCCTAATCAGAAAGATGTTAAACAATCCAGGACCAGATAGTGAGAGCCGTATTAGAATCGGGGCAGTGGTAAGGATACCAGTTTCTTAGGATCTAGAATGTGGATTCCAGACATGTAGGAGTTACAGTGACAGAATGGGTACCTGACTGGCATAATAAGGATAACAGGATTGTTGGAGAGGGTTCCTGCTGAAGTCATTCATTGAATGTAACACCCTTACCTTAAAAAATGGAAAAGTAATAACTATAATTTCTAATATTTGTGTCTACACTTAGAAAGGATTTTCCTCTGTTGTGTGCCCTTGTCTTCCTCCTACTCTCCATGAAAGCTGCCATCAACATAGGTTATTTCTGCAGCCATTGCCCAGCCTCAGCACAACTCACTTTCCATCCCACGTAACCCAGCAATGGGTCTTAGACTCCTGACTTTGGGAAGAGTCACACATACTTTATTGGTGGTGAGGAGGCCAATACAACAGAAAACCAACAGAGTGCTTCCAAGTTTCTACAATTATTTTTAAGAACGTTCAATAAGTTCATGCTGCTTGAATGCAGCAGTGAGATGCTTCATGACTGACAGCCTCAGCAGTGCTCCCCATGCTCCACACACATGCTCTGGAGGACATTCTAGTCTGAATACCCAAAGGTTATTATAAAATTCATGTTTTATTGCCTCTTCTTTGTCTAGGCGAACAGTCAAATAGATGTGACGGAATCATATCTCTGACTCTCTGTCTCTCCTGTCTCCTCTCAGTAGATGGGTCTGGACAAGCGTGACTCAGGGCACACAGTCATCTCAGAGGCAGTTTGTAAAGTCATAGTTGATGTGCAGCCTCCTGTCCAGCACACGTGTCATTTTACCTGCTCTTCCTAACAACCCTCAAGGTTAAGTAGGGCGAGTTATTTCTATTATTCCTGTTGTTCCTCAGACTTAAAACTGAGGCCCACTGTCAAAAAACTGTACTGTTAATAGTACCTGGAGTAGATTGGGGGTTGGGCAGAAAGATTTAGTTCTAGACATACTGAGATTGAGGTGCTTTTCCAGATGAAGACAGCAGGTAGAAAAATAAATATTGGTATAAAGCTCAGGATGTGATGGAAGATACAGAATCAGGAATTACCAGTTTATTGGGGTAGTTATGCAGAAAGACAGGAGCAAACGCTTTGAAATGAGGTGATTTACCAAACTTGGGTTTTCATCTATAGATAGAAAACAGGTGACCTATGGGTCAATTTCACCATATAGATATGGCTTTGCTGCTGCTACTACTGCTAAGTCGCTTCAGTTGTGTCCGACTCTGTGTGACCCCATAGACAGCAGCCCGCCAGGCTCCCCTATCCCTGGGATTCTCCAGGCAAGAACACTGGAGTGGGTTGCCATTTCCTTCTCCACTGCATGAAAGTGAAAACTGAAAGTGAAGTCGCTCAGTCATGTCTGACTCTTAGCGACCCCATGGACTGCAGCCTACCAGGCTCCTCCGTCCATGGGATTTTCCAGGCAAGAACACTGGAGTGGGGTGCCATTGCCTTCTCCAACAGAAAACAGGTGACCTATGGGTCAATTTCACCATATAGATATGGCTTTAGGGATGGAATTAGAACAGGCTGTAAAAATTGAGAGTCACCACATAGACACTTGATTTCCAGCATTTTCTTTAAATGCACTAACTGTAGCACCCCAGAGTCCATGGTCTCACACATTGACAACATCAAGGAGTCGAGATGCCTTCATTCCCTTTACACAGATCATTCTCTTCTGGTTTGCCACAGGCCCCACCACTCCTCATTGTATTCTTGACTTACATCATTAATTGACCTTTCTCCTCTACAATGTTTTGAGCTTGTGACCATCATCAATTTGGCCAAATTGACCAACTTCTGGCTAAGTTCCTTCCTACAGTATATGCCCAAACTAGGCAGCTTCAGAGACCCATCTCCAACTGAAGAAACCTTCAGAAATGACTCAAACCCTTCAGTGTCCTCATCTGACCCTTGGGAAAACTGCCTTAGTACTGCAATGATCTCATTTTTATAGCTTATCTCTCTTACCAGGCTCAGACTCTCTGAGAGAAGCTCCACACCAATCACAGGCCGACGTGTCCAGTATTAACACGGCGCCCCACACAGAGCAGATATTCAAAGCCGCTGTAGGTCATTGTTCAGTCACTAAACTCTGTCCAGCTCGTTCTGACCCCATGAACTGAACCTAGCCAGGATTCCCTGTCCTTCACTCTCTCCCAGAGTTAGCTCAAACTCATGTCCATTGAGTTGGTGATGCCATCCAACCATCTCATTCTCTGTCACCCCCTTCTCCTTCCCCCAGTCTTTCCTGGCATCATGGTCTTCTCCGTTGAGTCAGTTCTTCTCATAAAGTCCGTAATTCTCATAAAGTATTGGAGCTACATGCTCAGCATCAGTCTTCCAATGAATATTCAGGGTTGATTTCCTTTAGAATTGACTGGTTTGAACGCCTTGCTGTCCAAAAGAAACTGCTGATGTGGTATAAAATCAGGGTCTTCAATTCACAGTTGACAAACTCACCTAAACTCATTTCTCCTCAAAGAGCCCAATTGACCCACCTCCTAATTGGAAAGCCATCACTCCAGCCAAGTGTGTAGAATCCTGAGGGGTTCTTACAACCTTCAAGCTTGCTCTGTGGAACCTCCAGAAGACACTTATGGGCCACAGCAGACTTGAAGGTAGAATACTCTGCCTATTGGATACCAGGGTAACCTCAGGATAAACTGATTAAAAGTGTCAGAGATCGCTTCTGATGCCTTTGAGAAAGGAAAGAATTCAATTCGACAAATATTTACTGGGGGCCGACCATGTGCTGGGGACAATCAGCCTAGGGTTACAGCAGCGCAGAAACAATAGACAGAGGCCTGGAAAAACCTAACTGCGGAGTCAGGAATGCTACAAAAGCAAAAACATAAAGGACATTTGATGTAGTTGAAAGTGTTCTCCCTGCGAAGTCCCCTTAGGAGAACTGATGCTTAGTTTAAAGGTGAGTAGAAGATAGCTAGTGAAGGGTAGGGAGGATGTGGAAGAAAAGGATTCCTGGCTGAGGAAGCAGTGTGCGCAAATGCCTCACATCAGGGACATATTATTGGAGGAACTGAAAGAATCTCAATATGACAACAGTAGAAAACACGAGAACGAGAGGAAGGCAGAAGCCAGATCAGATGATCATGGAAACCATGACGAATGTCCTGGATTTCATTGTGAGAACTCTGGGTTCTGAAAGGGTTTTAAGCAAAGGAGGCTGGAGCACTGTTAGATATTAACCTTTAAAATAGCATTCTGATGGCTGTGAGAGAAATAGATTGGGGAATCATGGGCCCTAGGTTGTTGAGATCAACCCTTCCAATGAAAGCACTCAAAAATGTTAGATAAATATAAATAGATCTTAAATGGCATCAAAAATCTGACAAGATAATAAAGAATTATCAAGCCAAGCTTTGAGATGAAGCAAGATAAACAGAGCTTCAAATCACTTTTGCCCTGAGGTAATTTATCAGCCCAAGGGGGCTTGAAACTTGATTTTGATGCCCTCACAGAGGAGACCAGATAGAATTTAAAACTCAGAACTTCATGATGAAGGAGGTTTTCTCAGACAAGCTCCTGGTGAAAGCAGAGCCAGGGCAGCTCTTAGGTGATTTAAGAGGTGCAGGCCCAGGCCAGTGAAAGTGAGGAAAGTGAGATAAAAAAAGATACATTCCATGTCGGTTACAGCATCATAACGAGCTGGTACTAGGCACAGCTGGCTACACAGATGTGTTTAGATAGTATGTGGGACTCCTGGAAAGGGTCATAAGAATGACCCCCATCTTGGAATTGTCCAAGTAAAAGAGAAATTTACCCTGTGTGCCTTCTTCCCATCCTCCCTTACAAGGAGGGTCAAATCTCATCCCATCAGGAAGAAATGCCCTACACATCTGTGCAGCATCTGTCCTTCAGAGGCCAACCAGAAACCAATCCTGCCCTTTCCACGTGGTGGTCATGTAGATTCAACAGAGAGGACAGCCCAGAGTGGATAGAATGCTAACTGAGAGGGAAGGAAGAGGAGTTGAGATTATAAGAACGTGCACGAAGGTGCTGTCCAATGCTGGAGTCTAACAGAGGAATCTCCTCCCATAAAACCAAGAACACAAAATGCTGCGTAACTAGGATCAGGGTGAGAAAACACCGCCTGCACTACCACAGCGTGTATGTGTGTGTGCTCAGTTGCTTCAGTTGTGTTGATTCTTTGTGACCCCATGGACTGTAGCCCGCCAGGTTCCTCTGTCCATGGGATTCTCCAGGCAAGAAGACTGGAGTGTGTTGTTATGCCCTCCTCTAGGGGATCTTCTCGACCTGGGGATCCAACTCACATCCCTTATGTCTCCTGCATTGGGAGGCAGGTTCTTAACCACTACTGACAACTGCCTGCACCCAAAGGCTAAGGGAAAGTATCCTTGGCACTGAGCAAAGCCAGAATCAACAAAATAAGTCTTTGGGAAGTTGTAGCTACAAGCAGTCCTTCTTGTATATTCCCAAACCCTAATCATCTCATATATGTTATCTCCAAACCCTCAAGCTGTGATTTTAATTTAAAATACTTTTAGACAAATAAAGATACTTGGCAACTGGCAAAGCAAATGCAAACTCCTTTTGAAGAAAGGTGCTTTTATTTGAAATCCAAGGATTTCAAATGTAGTTTTCCATAAAACTGAGCAGCTTACAATAACAAGTGACTATGTATCATGAGACTCAACAGAAACAGATGAATAAAGATTTCATATAATAGAACAATGCAAGTTATAGAAACTCTAAAGCAACCACATTTAACACAATGAAAGGAAAGCTTTAAAATATATGTAGGAAATAGGGAAATTTTTGAAAAGACTTAGCAGGACTAAAATGATAGAGCTTTCAGAAAAATTTTAATAATTGAAAGTTTAAAAACAATAGATGTGTATAAAAACATATTAAACCCAGATAAAGAGAAGTTCTGTATACTGAATGTTAGAATAAATTAGCCAAAGTTCAGCACACAGACACACACACACACAAAGTAAGATTTTTTTTTTAATGAGAAGAAATAAGGAGAAAAGAGGTCTAACATACATCAACTCAGACTTCCAGAAGGAAAAGTGAGAGAAATGGGGCCCAAAATCTATATTTATGAAAATAATGTCTGAGGACTTCCCAGAACTGGTTAAAGACACCAGTCCACAAACCCAAGTATCCCAGTTAATTTCCAGCAAGACAAATAAAAGGAAAGACAATCGTAGGCACATTTTCATGGAAATGCAGAATCCCAAAATATAGAGGATCTCAAAAGCAGCCAGCAAAAAAGCATTATTTTCAAAGGAATCATAATAAATCGATTTATACCTGATTTATACCAGAAGTCATAAATGACTTCTCAACTGTTACAATGAAAGCCAGAAAAAAATGGCATTATATCCTCAACGTGCTGAAAGAAAAGTGAAAGTCACTCAGTCGTCTCCGACTCTTTCAGACCCCAGGGACTATCCAGTCCATGGAATTCTCCAGGCCAGAATCCTGGAATGGGTAGCTGTTGCCTTCTCCAGGGGATCTTCCCAACCCAGGGATTGAACCCAGGTCTCCCACATTGCAGGTGGATTCTTTACCAGCTGAGCCACAAGGGAGGCCATGTACTGAAAGAAGCATCTTATAATTCTATACAATACATTTTGTTAAAAATAGCAAAGAAAAGACAGATAAGCAGAAATTGAGTTTGCCACCCATAGACACTCACTACGAAAATTCTAGAAGATGCATCCTAGTTAGAAAGTCTGTAATAGGAGAGAATGGAAAGCAAATAAAATGTAAATATATAGGTAGCCCCAAAAGGCTGAGAAGTAGAGAATAGAGGAAGGGAAAGAATCTTCGGGGAAGAAATGGTGGTTCTGAGAACAGAAAGAGGGTGGAGTCTTTTATTTTGTTTTGGAGGCAGTATTTTACAGGTGGCAATTAGACCTAAGCAAACCCTAAGGGATAAGGAAGGTAACCAATCAACTGTAAAGAGGAAGCTACCTTTCAAGTGAGTTTTTTTTTTTTTTCCTTTAGATAGATTCCTGCCTCTACTGTTTTTGCAATAATTTTGTCACACTTTATAGACGTTCCCTAGCCATTAAACTAGACATTCCTAAAGGAAACAACCCTGAATATTCATTGGAAGGATTGGTGCTAAGCTGAAGCTCCAATACTTTGGCCACCCGATGCAAAGAGCTGACTTGTGGGAAAAGACCCTGATGCTGGGAAAGATGGAGGATAGGAGGAGAAAGGGGGCAACAGAGGAGGAGATGGTTGGATGGCATCACCGACTCAATGGACATGAGTTTGAGCAAAATCTGGAAAATAGTAAAGGACAGGGAAGCCCAGTGTGTTGCAATCCTTGGGGACATGAAGACTGAGACACAACTCAGAGCTGAATAACAACAAAAACAACAGCAAGCATTCTTTGGAGATGTTTGGTCAATGTCTTGGGTGTGTGATGTGGGAGGTGAAATATTGGCTGAAATATTTGCTCAGTTGGCTTAACTTCCTTCTTCATTTTACTAGGAAAAAAAAAATCATGTGTGTCTTAGTGCCACAGCTCACAGCAGGAGGCCTGGTGCCCGAGGACTGGCTGAAACTCACCATCAGTCTCATATCCCAGCATGGAGGGTGGAATGAAAGCATCGGCACATCAGCCTTATTTACGATGGTTGCTGTTGGCAGCCTCTCATCCCAGATTTTACGTGTTTCAGCTCATGCTTGGGAGGTCAGTGAAGAGCAAAAGGAAGGTGAAGGATTTGCATCTACTGAACAAACCTTCTGCTTGAGTTTGGGTCAACTTCTAGCTACTTCTCTCTGGGTGAAGCTGAATTATTGGAAGATGTTCAGCTCTGATCCAGTGGATCCTCAAGAAACCCTGAGAGGGGATGGCTCTATCCCAGACTTTTGTGGTGCTTTGGTTTTAATGATGCTGTCTCCAAATCATGGGTCTCTTAAATATGCTAGGAAAAGTGGCTTCTTGTAAATTTTTTTTCAGTGACAGGGGAGATAAAGAGTGAAGAAACACAGAAGGGAAGGGTTAGGGAATAGTCATGTAAGCAACTGCAAGAGAACAGAGCTGAGGCTGCCTGCAAGAGAAACTTAGATTAATCAGCAAAGAAAAGGGAAACAGTTTGGAAGTGGAGGGATTAATTCTGTTTGGGAAGATAGAAGAAGAAAGGGCAGCAAGCTTAGGAGGTTAGTTCCTCTCAAACTGAGTATATGCCAGTAACACTAAGCTGACTGTCAGAAAGAAGCAGCTTTGGCTGGGGAATGGGCAAAATGGGTAAAGAGCGTCAAAAGGCATATATCTCCAGTTATAAAATGAGTAGATGCTGGAGATGTAGTGTACAGCATAGCAACTATAGTTAATAATACTATATTGTATTTTGAGAGTTACTAAGAGAATAGATCCTAAAAGCTGTCATCATAGGAAAATTTTTGAAACTATTGAGAGAATAGTTCACAATACATGCAAATATCAAGTCATAATGTTGTACATGTGAAACAAATACAATGTTATATGTCAATTATATCTCAATAAAAAAGAAACAAGAAGACAATAGTTCTTTTTAATATTAACATGCATGTGCAAAATTTATCAAAAATAGTTTTGTCTATAAGCATTTTGCCCACCAAAAGGGTTATCTCTTAACACACATGCGTGGAACAATGGACATTTGTATTACATATTCTATGTGTTAAGATTACAATGGAAATTTTTATATAAACTGTGTTGAAGTTCAAATTTGGGGAGAGATAGTATCCCCAAAGTGAGTGAAGAAAATACAGCAGAGATTCAGTATGAGCCATTTCTTAATTAAATGATCAACAATTAAGTGACTCACAAAGATGCAAATGAAAAGTAAAATGACTTGTGTACATAAACTGCATCTCTAACCAACCAATACAATATTGTAAAGTAAAAAATAATAATAATAAAGTGAGTTAAAAAGATAAAATAAAATAATACAAAGCAACAACATCTCACCTTCCCCTTAGAGTGAAAGAGTGTCTTGCTTTAGTGGCAGCTACACTTACAAGTCCATTTAATTTGTCTCCTTTTACCAGTTGCCTCAGTTCATACATTGCAGCCTCCATAAATCCTTTCAGAAATTCTTAAAGTATTTGTGATCCTGACCATGGGATATGCTTGCACATTCAAATTTAAGACGCCTGCTCAAGCATCCCAAAGGAAGGGCCTTAAGGTAAGAGAAAGCAATGAGTCAAAATCTGTTTTTATTTTAACCTTTTTTTTTTTTTTTGGTATTGTGAAGGAGGATTTATTTATTGTAGAAGCAAAAGCATTTGGGCACACTGAAGAAAAATGGTGGATAGGATAAGCCTGACCTGTTTCTAATTGATGGAAGCCTGACTGATGGAATTTGAGCTAACAAGTTTACCATAAAAACAAACTCGTCTGAATTTTGAAAGCTACCCATGAGCCTGACTATTGCTGCGTTCCGTTGCTAAGTCATGTCCGACTGTTTGCGATGCACAGGCTGCAGCACACCAGGCTTCCCTGTCCTCCACTATCTCCCAGAGTTTGCTCAAGTTCATGTCCATTGACTCAGTGAGGCTATCTAGCCATCTCATCCTCTGTCGCCCTCTTCTCCCTTTGCCTTCAATCTTTCCCAGCATCAGGGCCTTTTCCAGTGAGTTGGCTCTTTGCATCAGGTGGCCAAAGTATTGGAGCTTCAGCTTCAGCACCAGTCCTTCCAATGAACATTCAGGGTTGATTTCCTTTAGGATGGACTAGTTTGGTCTCTGAATTTCAAAGGCTACCTGTTAGCTTGACTATCAGGACCATAATGCAAGTTAAAAGAAAATGAGCTCATATTTCTATGTATTTTCTCTAATAAAAGTACCCTCAGTTTGAAGGAGATGGCTGATTTGGCAGTGCACCAGGACACATAGCTAGGCCGCCCTGAACACTGAGATTAAGATTCCAAGAACAGCAGAAAGACAATGGGCTGAATTTAAATTCAGTAAATCATTCTCTAATTTGGTTCTCTTGGAGTAATGTAAGATGTTGTTATGGCTTTTCACCTTGTGGTTAAGTCAAATGAGTGCCAAACTCAATAAAAAGGACACTGCTCTAAGTTTGAGTTGCCTTGAGATATTTCTTGAGTGCTTTTTTTTTTTTACTTTCAGTTTTACTGAGATATAATCCACACACAGCACTAGGCAAGCTTAAGGTATATGGCAAAATGTCCTGACTTACCTATATTGTGAAACGATCACCACAGTAAGCTTCAGTTCAGTTCACTCGCTCAGTTGTGTCCGACTCTTTGCGACCCCATGAATTGCAGCGCGTCAGACCTCCCTGTCCATCACCAACTCCCGGAGTTTACCCAAACTCATGTCCATCGAGTCAGTGATGCCATCCAGCCATCTCATCCTCTGTCATCTCCTTCTCCTCCTGCCCCCAATCCCTCCCAGCAACAGGGACTTCTCCAATGAGTCAACTCTTCACATGAGGTGGCCAAATATTGGAGTTTCAGCTTCAGCCAGTCCTTCCAATGAACCCCCAGGACCGATCTCCTTTAGAATGGACTGGTTAGATCTCCTTGCAGTCCAAGGGACTCTCAAGAGTCTTCTCCAACATCACACTTCAAAAGCATCAATTCTTTAGCGCTCAGCTTTCTTCACAGTCCAACTCTCACATCCATACATGACCACTGGAAAAACCATAGCCTTGACTAGACGGACCTTTGTTGGCAAAGCAATATCTCAGTTTTTGAATATGCTCTCTAGGTTGGTCATAACTTTTCTTCCAAGGAGTAAGTGTCTTTTAATTTCATGGCTGCAATCACCATCTGCAGTGATTTTGGAGCCCCCAAAATAGTCAGCCACTGTTTCCCCATCTATTTGCCATGAAGTGATGGGACCAGATGCCATGATCTTCGTTTATTGAATGTTGAGCTTTAAGCCAACTTTTCACTCTCCTCTTTCACTTCCATCAAGAGGCTTTTTAGTCCTCTTCACTTTCTGCCATAAAGGTGGTGTCATCTGCATATCTGAGGTGATTGATATTTCTCCCGGCAATCTTGATTCCAGCTTGTGCTTCTTCCAGTCCAGCATTTCTCATGATGTACTCTGCATAGAAGTTAAATAAGCAGGGTGACAATAGACAGCCTTGACGTACTCCTTTTCCTATTTGGAACCAGTCTGTTGTTCCATGTCCAGTTCTAACTGTTGCTTCCTGACCTGCATACAGGTTTCTCAAGAGGCAGATTAGGTGGTCTGGTATTCCCATCTCTTTCAGAATTTTCCACAGTTTCTTGTGATCCACACAGTCAAAGGCTTTGGCATAGTCAATAAAGCAGAAATAGATGTTTTTCTGGAACTCTCTTGCTTTTTCAATGATCCAGCAGATGTTGGCAATTTGATCTCTGGTTCCTCTGCCTTTTCTAAAACCAGCTTGAACACCTGTAAGTTCACTGTTCACGTATTGCTGAAGCCTGGCTTGGAGAATTTTGAGCATTACTTTACTAGCGTTTGAGATGAGTGCAATTGTGTGGTTGTTTGAGCATTCTTTGGCATTGCCTTTCTTTGGGATTGGAATGAAAACTGACCTTTCCAGTCTTGTGGCCACTGCTGAGTTTTCCAAATTTGCTGGCATATTGAGTGAAGCACTTTCACAGCATCATCTTTCAGGATCTGAAATAGCTCAACTGGAATTCCATCACCTCCACTAGCTTTGTTCACAGTGATGCTTTCTAAGTCCAACAAGCTTAATTAACATCTATTTCCATTTCTATATACACAAAACAAGAGGAAAGAATACAGATATTATAATATACGTTGAAATCCAAAAGTGTAACGTCTCTTACTTTCTTCTTCTTCATCACTGCTTTGGCTATTCAAAGCTTCTTCTGTTTTTTGGTTTTTGTTTTTGTTTTTTTTTTTTGGTTCAGTACAAATTTTGAGATTATTTTTTCTACTTCTGTAAAAATGTCATTGGAATCTTAATAGAGATTATATTGAATCTATAGATGGCTTTGGATAGTATGGACATTTTAACAATATTAACCCTTCCAATCCATAAACATGGTACCTTTCCACTTATTTGTATCTTTTCTTTCTTGCATGAATGTCTTGTAGTTTTCAATGTGGAGATTTTTCCCTGCCTTGATTAAGTTTATTCCTAAATGATTTATTGTTTTTGATGCTATTGTAAATGGGATTGTTCTCTTTATTTCCATTTCAGATAGCTTATATTGGAGTATAGAAAGGCTACTAATTTTTATATGTTACTTTTGTATGCTGAAACTTTACTGAGTTTGTTGATTAGATCTGACAGTTAGTTAATGGAGTCTTTCATATTTTCTGTATATACAAAACCATGTCATTGGAAAATAGAGACAATTTTACTTCTTCTATTCCAGTTCTGATTTCTTTTCTTTTTCTTATCTGATTATTCTGGTTAGAACTTCCAGTACAATCTTGAATAACACTGGTGAGAATGGACTATCTTGTTTTATTCCAAGAAATAAAAGCTTTCAGCCTTTCACCATTGAGTACAATGTTAGTTGTCATATATGGCCTCTTTGACATATATTTCATATATGGCCTTTATTACTTTGACATACATTCTTTCCATACCTAATATGCTAAATGTTATTTTTTTTAATCATAAATGGATGTCAAATGTTGTCACATCCTTTTCTGCATCTCTAGAGACCATCCTTTGATTTTTACTTTCATTATTTTAATGTTATATATCACATTTATTGACTTGAGTGTGTTGAACCATCCTTGCATCCCAGGGATAAATCCCACTTGATCATGGTGAATGATCCTTTTAAGGTGCCACCAAATTTGGTTTGTTAGTATTTTATTGAGTTTTTTGTACTATATTCCTCAGGAATATTGTTCTATAGTTTTCTTATAGTGTTTTTATTTGGCTTTGATATCAGGGTCTTGTAAAATGATTTTGGAAGTGTTTCTTGTGTCATTTTGAAATCCATATGAACCCGTATGAACAAAGAGACAGCAGCAAGCTAGGAAGCGTGGTGCTAACACAGTAGCACAAGGGAAGATGACTGAGTCTGCCTTCTGCTCTCTCCCACCTACCTAGGGGTTGACCCATGCATCTCCGAACCAGTTTCGCACAGAGACAGAGAGAGCACCGTAGTGATTAAGGACTCAGGCTTTGAGTCTAACAGAGCTGCTTTCAGTTCCGGTTACACTACTAAGCAGCAAATGACTAGCATGACTTTGTTAAGTGCAGTCATACATGAGCAGAGCTTAGCAGACAGAGTGCCTGGCCCACAGAGTGGAGAATGAAAATAAGGAGAGACAGGAATGCTGTCTGTAAATAGAGTCATAGTGCAAACATTAGTGTTTATTTTACACATTCACACGTGTGTGCCAAACTGGACAACGTGTGCTATGAGGTGTGTAGGCGTGCATTCTGAAAACGGGGTTTGGGAGAACTTTCACGCGTATCACGGTGCGGGGACCCACATGGCACAGTCCTTTTCAACTAGACAATTGTCCAGAGGCCGATCACATGGAGGTGAGGTTTCCAGGGTGGGCCTGGCCACTGACCTCACCCAGTCCCTGGGTGGAGCCAAGGTCTGTGCACACCCTCCACCCTCCTTTGGAAGAAGAGGGCTTGCTTTTCCAACAGAAAGTGCGAGCCGTCTTCAGTCTGGCTGAGCTACCCTTCGACAATTAAAAGTCCAAATATTGAGACTTTTAAAGGTAGCATCTCATGGTTTAAAAGCCTGTGGCACTGAGGACATTTTCTCACTCAGTCATTCTCATACCATGGAAATGCTGAATAAGATGATTATATAAATGTTCTCCTACTTAAATTGGACTTGAGGCTCTGTGGGACTCTTACCAAGTGCAGAGCGTCCTCTTTTTCATCACCCACAGTCTCTAGCCATTCTCAGCAAATTTAAGTAAACACTGAAGAGTCATCCTGAGGAGAGCTGCTCAGAAAGTTTTATTAGTTTGGATGGATTTTTCCTTTCTTACTTTTTTGGGCTTTGTTTTTGTTGTTAAAAATTTAACACATATTTCCTGTCCTGATGTAGTCTTGTTATTTTCCACTGGGTAATAAAAGAGAACCACTTGCGATGCACACGTTGTTTGAATGATCTGTTTTCCAATTATTTAAACACTTGATCATCAGAAATCCGAGGTCCAATGACTCTGCAGTTGTCTTATCAGGGTACAACTGTACCCAGTCACCTTGGGTCTCTGGGCCTCAGTTTCTGGATCTGTAAAATGGAATCAGAATTATACTCTCCTTGCTTTCACTTCTATAGAAAGTGTTAAACAGGGATTTAAAGATTATCTTTCGTGAGCTGTTTGCATGGCTTGGAGACTGGGGCTGCAGCAATGCAGTCAACTGTCACCATTTCTTCTGAGGAATTTAGGTTTGAAGATTTCTAATTCATCTTTACCAAATGCCTGCAAGGCATATAAACAAGAGCATTACTCAGGGAGAGAGCCCCAGCTTGATTTTCAGTTTGAGATTCAGGAAGATGCTCGTGCCACATGGAAGAGAGGTAGGCATTTGTGACTGCAGTGGGGGGGTGGGGTGGGGATGGCGCTGAACTAAAGCTAGAACCATCCCATCCCTGTTTGTTCCATGACTGTTTGTATCGGGCAGGGGGTCAGTTCTCTTTCCTACCAATCTCCCAATGGTTCTCTTCTTGCTCCACGGACTACCTTTTCACTCTCTGTCACGGGATCCCCTCCCACACAGTTCTGACTCCAGATGTTCTCCTCGCTGGTATCTCAAAGCTTAATGCAACTTTGTCTTGTACAGAGACAGCGGGAAATGGAATATGATGTTAGAACACACAGCTGAGATAGCTTCATAGACTGTTAGAGGAACCAGCCGAGTTTAAGACTCTGGGTCACACAAATGGGCTTCCCAGGTGGCACTAGTAGTGAAGAACCTTCCTGCCAGTGCAGGAGATGTAAGAGACGTGGGTTCGATCCCTGGGTCGGGAGATCCCCTGGAGGAGGGCACTGTAAACCACTCCAGTATTCTTGCCTGGAGAATCCCCATGGGCAGAGGAGCCTGGCAGGCTACAGTCCGTGGAGTCGCATAGTCGGACACAACTGAAGCGACTTTTAGCGTGCATGCGCATCACACAAATAGAGGTGGCTCACAGGCCGGACCGTGGTTTTTGGTGCCTGACTCGCTTCTGTTGCTCCTGTCTACCTTGATCAGAAGTGACATTCAGGTTGCTGATTGGTGGTGATTTAGTTGCTAGGTCGTGTCTGACTCTTTGTGACCGCATGGACTGTGGCCCACCAGGCTCCTCCGTCCATGGGATTTCCCAGGCAAGAGTCCTGGAGTGGGTTGCCATGTCCTCCAGGGGATCTTCCCGACACAGGGATCAAACACATGTCTTTTGCATCACAAGCAGACTCTTGACCACGGAGCCAGCACGGAAGCCCCAGGCTGCCGATTATGTAGTCTCAAATCTGGCATCCTGAGGGGTGCTGGGAGCTGCTCCTTGTTGAGAATTGGCAGCGATTAGAGGAGAGCAAGTCACCTTTCTGCACGGTGGTGAGACCTGAGCTGGGCAGGCAGTGAGTGCCAGACAGGGGACCATGTCACGCCAACTAACTGGGGTTGGGGGGACAGTCAGCCCTGGGCTCACCATCCCAGCAAAGAGCAAGCACTTCAGAATGCCAGCTGGGGCAACATTCACTGACTGGTGGACACGTGCTTCATGTTAGCAAGAGGAAACTCCTGCAGGATTGAAGATGGATGGAACACCCGTGCTTATGTCCTTCATGTGTGGAGATCCTGTCCCTCCTGGACTTCACCTCCATTGATTAAATCCCACTCATACCTCACAACTCATTCACTCATGTTCCCTTCACGCAGCTCGGTCATCTACCCGATCCAACTCCTTATCCTTCTCAGTTGTGCTGATGGCGTATACTCAGCCATCTGTGGCTCTTTGTGACCCCATGGATTGTAGCCTGCCAGATTCCTCTGTCCATGGGATTCTCCAGGCAAGAATACGGGAGGGGGTTTGCCTCCAGTATTCTCCTTCTCCAGGAGAAGAGGACCCTCCTCCAGGGGCTCTTCCCAACCCAGGGATCAAGCCAGCATCTTCTACGTCTCCCGCATGGGCCTAGCGCCTCCTGGGAAGCCCCGCGGGGCCCCACACCACCCTGGGAATTTAAAGCATCCAGATTTTTTGTGCGTGCTCAGTTGCTTAGTTGTGTCCAACTCTTTGGAACCCCTTGGACTGTAGCCTGCCAGACTCCTCTGTCCATGGGATTCTCCAGGCAAGAGTACTGGAGTGGGTTGCCATTTCCTTCACAAGGGATCTTTCTGACCCAGGGATCGAACCCATATCTCCTGTGTCTCCTGCATTGGCAGGTGAATTCTTAACCTTTTTGCCATCTGGCCTCCCCGCCGCCCCGAAAATGAAAGCCCAGCTCTTAATCATTCTTCTCTTTCAGGAAAACGCTTCTTTTCAAGAAGCTCTCCTTTTATTTCTGATTTCTTGTCATCAGGACAGAACAAAGGGGCTCCTCTAGCTGGCAGACAGAGATGAATGCACTTTCCCTGCCTCTTTCCATCGCATCCTCAGCCCACTCTGATGCTTCTGGCCCTCACCTTTCAGGCCTTGGTTCATTTTCCATTTTTAAAATGACCTCCCCCAAGGAGACTCCTTTTATGTCTTCTCTTAGATGGGAGTCGGGGAATCCTTAGAGGGTCACTGGGGTGTAGACGGAGGGAAGTGGCCCCACCGTGCTTGGCAGTTATCACTTCCCTTTAGTCCTGCTTCCTGCGGGAGGGCGTTTCTTGTAAAGCCGAGTCATGAATAATGGATGCAGCGACTGAGCCTGCGTTTCGGGCTGATTAGCATGCACCTTGTCAGAAATTGCTTTTCCCAGGACCCTGGAGGCCAATTTGCCAACTCGGCTTTCCCAGGTGTGCGGTGGGGGCGGGGGTGAGGGGCAGGGGCGGGGACACCTTGATGCTGGTCTCCCGGTCTTTCTTTCCGCCTCTTGCAGTCCCCTTGTCTCCTCCCGTTGTGGCTGCCTGCCTCATTCTGCTGTCATTTCCTCTGGGGAGTCTTTCCTTTTGTCTAAGCTTTTCTTCCTTTTTTTCCTCTCTAGTCTCCTTATCTTTGAAGAGATTTTAATCTGTCCTGGTGATGTAGAACTTTTTTTTTTTCATTCAGAAAATGCTAATGATGGGAATTATTAAGACTTTTCCTGTCCTGTTTTTGTTTGGTTGTTTTCCTCATTCTGGATTCCTTTTTCTTTCTTTATGAACTCTTCCTTCTGGAGTTCTAGAGCTACATAGAGTCACCTTCCTATTCATAGTGGTTTTTCGTTAAGTTACATGGTTTCTAATCAATAAATCCCTTTCTGCCAGAAAACACTATGCCTTATCCAGACTTGAAAGAAATGCCTGAATCTGAGCATACAGTACAGTCTTACAATTCAACGTAACTAACAGGGAGGCCTGGCGATTCATGGGGTCTCAAAGAGTTGGACACGACTGAACGACTGAACTGAACTGGACTGAACTGAACACTTCACTGGCTGCCATCACTTATCTCCGGTATTTAGATGAACGGGATTCTAACACTAGCTATGCTTCTAATTAGTTATGTCACCTGTGAAATGTGATATAACTCCTCAGCACATGACATAGTTATATCATCTGTGAACACAAAGCAGATTTTTCAGGTCTGTTTCCTTATCTTCAAAATGACAGGGGCTGGATTAAATAATTGCCCCAGGTGGCTCAGATGGTAAAGAATCTGCCTGCAATGCGGGAGACCTGGGTTCAATCCCTGGGTCAGGAAGATCCCCTGGAGAAGGGAATGGTTACGCACTCCAGTATTCCTACCTGGAGAATCCCACAGAGAGAAGAGCCTGGCAGGCTTACAGTCCATGGGGTCGCAAAAAAGTCAGACATGATGTGAAAGCGAGCCACTTTCACTTCACTTCAAGTTCTCTTAGTATTTCAGACTGCAAATTTTGTGTTGTTTCTTGGCATTGTAGTACTTTAAAAATTGTTTATGTTGTTGAAGTATAGTTGATTTACTATATTGTGTTAATCTTTGCTGTATGGCAATGTGATTCAGTTATACGTGTGTGTGTGTGTGTGTGTGTGTGTGCACGCATACCACGATTAGTCGTGTCTGACTCTTTGCGACCCTATGGACTGTAGCCGGCCTAACCGTGGTGCAAAACTCTCCTGAGAGCAGCCTTGGTACCAACCAGCATGCAGGTCCAAAGGGATCTTGAAAGCCTTATCAAAGGAATTTTCTCAGGGAAAGACAGTTCCTTTCCCAAGAGGAATTCTGGTGCCAACTATTTGGATCATAAAATGTTGCCAACTTGTTGCATAAAAGTAAGAGCTAATGTTTTACAGCTCTTTGTTTGTTTGTTTGTTTTCCCATTTTGAGCCTCTTCCCAGTGAAGTAGGTTGATCAAACAAATGAGAAAAACTTCAGACAGAAGACCTTATTAATCTAAGAAGTTATGGGAACTCCCACCTAACTTGTAGGTTAAGGAGGTAAGCCTCAGACAGAGGGCTCTGATGCCGTACTGCAGTTAAAGCAAGACCATCAAAGCGCTTGCCCTAAATGATCTTCCCGGGCCTTGTCTGATTTTCTCTAAGTCAGACTGCGACTCTTTGTGTAGGTCAAAAGTTGGCAAGCTTTCAAGGGCAGAGCCTTACAAGTAAGTCTGATCTGAACCCCACAAGTCTATGATGGGGAGCCCGCAATGAAAGCTGACCCTGGGTCACCAGACAGATGTCTCCAAAGTGCAGAAGAGCCTGGCAGTGGCCCTCTCCTAAAGAGATCCTTTGCCTTCCTTAGCATTTAAGGTTGGATGTTAATCATAGATATATCACATGGGCTCTGCGTCTACTCATCCCCCTGGTGTATTAATTTCCTAGGGCTGCTGTAACAGAAAACCACAAATGAGAGACTTCAAAACATCAGAAGTTTATTCTTACATAGTTCTAGAGATTAGAATTCTGAAATCAAAATGTTGGCAGGGCCACACTCCTTCTGAAGGCTCCAGGGCGAGTCTTTCCTTATCTTTTCCTCGTGTCTGGTGGTTCTCAGCATCCGTGATGTTCCTTGGCACTGGCGGTCACTGCCTCCTTCATCTCATGGCCTTCTTCTGTCTGTCTCCTCTGTATCTCCAAATCGTCTTCTCTCCATAAGGACACCAGCCATTGGATTTACAGTCTACTTTAATCTAGAATGACCTCATCTTAGTTACTTACACTGCAAAGACCCTATTCCCAAACAAAGTCTCCTTCAGAGGGTCCCAGGTGGACATGCATTTTGAGGACACCGTTCAGCCCAGTAGAGTGGGTATTTATCTGTATAGGTGTATAAGGTAGCAATATCAAAAATGAATTCAGAAGTCTCCGGATTTTACATTTTAATGAGGAACTCTTGTCTTGGGACTGGTTTTCCTAAATAGCATTTAAGAGTCCACATCTACTGACTCTCTGGGCATCAAGCCAGGCTTATCCTCTTAGGGTTTGAATTTGGCCTGAATTATTAACTCCAAACATTTACATTTGGCTTAGGAAAGAAATATCTCTTACTCAGCAACACTGAGACAAGGTTATTAACCTCAATATTAGATTTAAATTTTAGTGGGGCTTCCAAAGAAGTTCTAGAAGGTTGGAAGGCAACATTCCATCTTTCTCCTATCAAATACCCACAGGGAGTTTGCTTACATTTAATTTTTATTATAAAAGCAGAAGCAGTGAAATATGCTATGCTAACCACATGTTACTAACCACAGTCAATAAAAAACTTTTATTCTGTAAAACTTAAATTCTATGAACATATGTCATGGTATGAAGTGCATATGAGAAAAATGTTTACAAATAATCACTTGCTAAACTTCCTTTCTCTGAAAGTATCAACCAAAATCATGGCTGAAACCTGAAAGATGGGGAGATTCAACTTGAGCCCCTACAATCCTCAGGGACTCCCATGCTGTCTTTGTTAGCTCTCTGTGGGGATATTCTGCTTTTCCTTGTCTTTTTCTTTGCTCTTGTGTTATTTCTCACTCCATCCCTACCTCTCTGAGCGTTTGAAGAGATGAGGAGGAGAGTCTGTCTTTACTGAACCTCAAGTGTTCTGTCCTCTCCTGAGAAATTCATAGCTTTGAATAGTCAGAAGGATCCAGATGTTGGACGAAGCACAGGCTATAACTTCCCTTTCTCCTCAACACATAAAAAAAATTTTTTTAATGTATTTATAAGCACATGAAAAAAAACAGAAAAGACAAGAAACAAAGCAGTCACTGTAAATGACAGAGGCAGAAGGAACCCCACGATTGTAAGTGTGGGTTGCCCCATATTCATAACAGGGACCAGGTCTGGAGCACGGCACACACATAGGGCATCAGATGGGTCTCTGTACCAGCAGGCGTCATCCGGGAGAGGCTGGGGGTCAGAACTATTAATATATGCCCACCTTTTGTCTGGGCCTGGCAGCAAACCACTCCCATGTGTCTGGGCTGGAGCCCAACTTCTGGGTGTGGGAACCCAGACACCCGGTCCTGCCAGAGCCCAGGCTGAAGCCACAGTAAGAATAAGATCATCTCTCCAGAAACCCTCAGACTCTACATGAGTAAAGAAGAGGAGGAAGTAGAGCAGCGTGAAAGACAGGCAGGCAGTGCCCACAAGGACCAGCTTACAACTGAAGGAAGTATGGTTGCATCTTCAGGGAGGAGAAAGTGAAGAACAGTTCCACTGGGAATGACTGGTTGCAGAAAAAGTAAATTAGAAAGTTTGGAAATGAGGGATAGAATTACTGAACAAAAACCCAAGAGGTGAGCAGAATCTGAGTACAGCTCAAGAGTGAATTTATGAAAGAAAGGTGAAACTGGAGGAAGCTTCTAGAATGGATCACACAGAAGCAAAGAATGAGAAAATATGGAAGAGAGGCTAAGGGCATGGAGGGTTAATCTAGAAATTCCCATATTTATCTGCTGAGTTCTCAAGATGGAAGACAGAGAGAATCTTTGAGGGGCAACATTTGAAGAGTGTTGCCTGGAAGTTTTCCAGAAAAGAGAGAGGACTGAGGCCTTAGAAAAAAAAAAAAAGAAAAAACCTCACAATGTGCTAAGCAGAATACATGTTTTCAAAAATCCATACCTTGACACGTTTTAGTATAAGTTTGGGACATAAAAGGGTAAAGAAAAATTTTTTTAATCTATGAGAGCAAGAAAGAGATGGTTACATGAACACACACAAAACTCATAAAATTTCCTCCAGACATGCAAATTTAGAGAGTAAACAGTCCCTTCGCCTCAAAGTTGGATCTTTCAGGGAAACATTTTGCAATTTTAACTATCATCTTTCTTAGTTTCTGGGTCTCAGTGGGAGCAAGGGGCCACCAGCCAATTCTAGGATTTTGCTTTTCTGTGAATTGCTTGCTCATGCGTTAGACCCCTGCCTCCCTTTCCCCACCAACCCTAGGAGACAACACATTGCTCTGTTCAGGGTTTCAGTCCTAGAGGTCATCTTCTGAAACTGGGCAAATAAATAAATAAATATTTCTTGAATCAGTTTTATTAAAAATAACTTTTCCCCTCCAAATTCCCAAGACCTGTCTCTTCCCTTTTCTATCTTATGGAGATGCTTGAGTATATTTTTGAAGAAAATCTTCTCCCAAAAAGCATTTTTGGAAAGATTTCTTCTTACTTTTCTTGCTTTTTCTCCCCATAGCTAAGTATGGCACAACTCAAGTAAATGCAAATTTCATAATATTTAAGTAAAGATTTAAAATGTTTTTTTCTTCTCTAATTCTATGAACTTTTGTCATAATTGTTATATCTAAAATGATGGATGTGTTATTAGAGAAATTAAAAAAAGTTTTCAAAACATGAAACAAACAAGATTTAATGTACAATACTGAGGGCTGTTGTGCAATACTTAGAGAAACTTTCAAGGAGACAAACTTTGTAATGAGACCATTGGGTATATTTGTTTCATCTTCCAACAATGGACTGGGTTCAGGAAAGCAGTAGTAATGTGAGTCAGCAAAAGCAATGACTTCCCAAGCTCAGCTATTTAAGGAGTCCCTTCCTCCACTGTATCACACTTCTTGGGATCCATGAGGCGACATCATGGATGAGTGATCATGGTCTTGGGGAGGTCACTCTGGGAGGAACCAGGATCCGGTATCCACAGATATTCTCCAACCTCCACATGCTCCTCCTGGCTGATGTCCAGGGGGTACTATTTCCCCCGTAGCTGGCAGGGGTGTCTGGCAGACCTGCTGGGAAGCCCTACAGAGTATTTGGATGGTGGCTGGAGGAACTCATTCATGCCCAGAGGGACGTGGTTCAGCAGGAACAAAGCATCCAGACACAAACTCTGCAAGCTGACAATTCTCAGTGATCAGAATAAACAGATGGTTTTACATGTAGCCTCATGCCTGTCTTACATTGGGTGCCCTACAAATACTTGTGGAATAAGTTCTTCAGTCAGTGAAGTTAGGGCAAGTATCAGGGAGTGAGAACCTCCAAGCTGTCAACTGAAAACAAAAATGCACAATGTGGGAGCTGTAAGTTTTATTTGGAGCAAAATGAGGACTATAATCTGCAGACACTGTAATCTGAGAAACTGCTCCAAAGAGGTAGTGGGAAAGGTCCACGCCATATATGAGTCTATGAAGTGGGGCGCATGTAGTCAAGCATGGGTTTTGGCAGACTTGCTGCTAGTCACGAGAAGCAGATGCCACCATTAATGAATTTAGGGCTTTTCTGGATATGAGAACATGCAATAATCAGGTTCATAAAATCTTCTGCTTAAAATATCTAACTATCTAAAGACCTATTCTGCCAGTTTTTCCCCAAGCACAGAGTGCCTCCTTCCTGATCTTCACCCAGAACTCCTTCCAGGGGGTGTTGAAGGCCAGGAGCTTCAGCACTGATGACTGGATACTTGTAGAAGTAGATGGCAAGCATCAGTCCATAGCTGGCAAAGTCTAACTGAAGAGCATATTTGTGCAACAGTCTCTGAGTCATTGGAAAAATACAGCAGGTGTGGCAATGTGATACTGGGGTGAGAAAGAGATTCTTCCCATTTTAACAGAAGTTCCCACTGTGCTGCCATATTGAGGGAACCAAAGGATGGAGGGCCCTTACAGAAGAGTTCCAGCAGAGCATCGGTTGGCCCCTTCAGTGCCCTTCAGTTTCCAACAGCAGTGAAAGCAGCAAAGGGCCTTCATGGGCATCAGACATCTTAGCAACAGGGGTCATTACAAGGAGCAGGAGGAGAAGAAAACTTGGGAACTGTGACCATCATCACCTGGGAAGTGGGATGCTGGGATGCTATGACTACAGGCAGACATGACATATTGGTTGGGACTTCCATATCTGATTAGTCCTGGAGAGAAGGAGTGCATATCAGTCAGGGTTCAAGTGCATGAAAGTGCAAATATCTTAGCTACTTTCAATGCAAAAAGTATTCAATATCAGACAGAAAACAACACAATTCTGTGAAGCAATTATCCTTCAATTAAAAAATAAATTAATTAAGAAAGAAGTCTATAGAATCCTTGGGGGATTTAAAAAGTAGGATAGCCCCCAGAACAAAACCAAATTGGCCCACTGGAAAAAATGAATACCTCTGCTAAAGAAGTGGGGATCAAGAGACCAGCACTGAAGCAGCGGGGTTTCAAGAACATGTCACCAGTCGCTGTCTAGCAGTTGGGAACCACAGTGTCTTCTCTGCACCACTGGAACAGGTGGCTGAGCCCTGGGTGTTGAGTCAGGCGGCCCAGTATTACCAGGACTGCCACTCCCAGGAGCTGTAGCTAAGATCACAGACAGGTAGCTCCTACCTTACCTCCACCTTCTAAATCATGAGAGCTTATCATAATGAACTATCCAGGCCCTTGCATGCAGAGTCTGTAAAATGGATATTCTGTCTTTCCAGCCCACATCATTCAGGAAGACATACAAAAGATAAGATAGAAGGGACTCTGTGCTGCTGGGGTACTAGGCATGGATGTGAATTTTAAATTAAGGAATAGATGGGGTGAAACCAGGAACATCTAAGGTGTTATTATTAACAGCTTAGTATTGTAGACTGCTTCTTTTTTTAGACTCTAGATGGTGTGAGCTATGAATGTGGAGATGGTACCTGCTTTACAAGAGTGTTTTGAAGATTTGTTAATTTACTGAGATGAAAAAGTGAAAAGTACAACTATTATGCGAGGGCAATAATTTGAGGTGAGGAAAAAAACCCCTTTCCTCTAATGAGTCAGAAATAAATCCTGCCCAGCAAACTGACAGAACCTCTAGGAGTTTAGTAGCGGTTAGGACTTGGCATTTACGATGATGAACATTCCTAGTAAAATGTGAGTGCTTGCCCCCAACTTCCACCATCCCAGGAAGACTTAATTAACTTTTAGCAACATCTCTGATCCCAGTCTGCTCCTTCGTCTGACAGCTGGCATCATCCCCTGTCATGACCTGGAGAAAGGAACCATGAAGCCCTAGATCACCCCCAGTGGAGAGTCTGCTCTGGATGTCCGCTGAGAACCATCCCTCCTCCAAATCCATCCCCATTCAAACGCTCCTACTTCTGAGGTTGCTTTGAACTGCCACCCTCCAGCCCCCACCTCTATCCCCAGCCCAAAGCAGCTATCAGCTGTTGAATTGTCCCGCAGTTTCTACGGAGAGAAATGTTTAATTATGTTAATTTACTAATATAATGAATTACTCTCTCAGTTTTAGGATAGCTATGACACAGTCCTGAAAACCAATCTTAAAATTCATCTCTAGCAGGATTTTATATGTTAAAAATGTGCTTAAAATAAGGGGGAAAAAGAGGAAGAGGGGAGAGAAGCAGAGAATAAGACAAAAGAGGAAAAGAGCTTGATTCAATTCTTATGCTTTTTATTTAAAGACATGTCAGCCCAGAGTGGGAAACAGAGCAAGCCTGTTTGGACAGATTTAGTTTAGATTTACCATGGGGAGCTCGCTCTACCGGACACATCTTGACTCAGAGCCAGTTTCTCTGCCATCAGTCACAGCCTGGTTTACCCTCAGCTTTTTGGGTTGAACTGGAGCACCATCCACCGCTCTGATCACAAGCGTCAGTGAGAATAACAGAGTGAAGTGCATCCCTATTGAGCCCAGGGCTGGGGTTGCCAGGGTCTCAAGCCCAGACCATTCCCAGTAGACACCACAGCCCCCCTCAGTCTCATTTATGAAACTGTCCCTGGGGTTTTATACAAACGATCAGCTTGGCTAGTGGGGCAGAATGTCCCAGAGTCTGATCTATGTGTGGGGCTGCCGGTTCAAGATGGCAGAGTAGCAGGGCATCTGTTCATCTCCTCCTGCGAGAGCGCCAAAATCGCAACTAGCTATTGAGCAACCACTGACAGAAGGATGCTGGAACCCACCAGAAGAAGATACCACACGTCCAAAGACAAAGAAGAAGAGGTAGTGAGATGGCACGTTTGAGGGGTGCAATCACGATAAAATCAAATCCTATACCCACCAGGTGGGTGACCCACAGACGAGAACAATAATACCAAAGAGGTTCTCCCACTTTTGTGAAGGTTCTGAACCTCACGTCAGGCTTCCCAGCCTGAGGATCCAGCAAAGGGACTGGGAACCCCCAGGGAATCTGACCTTGAAGGCCAGCGGGATTTGATTACAAAGCTTTTCACAGGACTGGGGAAACAGAGACTCCAGTCTTGGAAGACACAGAGGCTGATCTCTGTGTGGAAGAGAATCTGGAGGGATGTGATGGCCACCTCCTCCCACAAACCCTGAAAATTTGACTGGGTTTAGCTCTTTGCACAGTGGGGCTCCGTCCTGGGTAATTTTGAAGGCACTTTCCCGGTGCAGAACAGTTTTGCTGACCGGCCCACTTTCCTAACAACAGCGTGAAGCACTTCAATAGCACTTTGTGGTGTAGTGTTTTTCCCTATTTCCATTTTACTTTCAAGCACACTGATTTGGAGAGGTGGTGAGTCATTCAACAGAAGTCCTGCCACCCATCAGTTGCTGAGTGTGGTTCTGCCATTCAGTGATTCAGCCCTACAACAGAGCAGAAGCAGCAGCATGAGCCCAGCATGAGGCCGGAGAAACAGCCAGACCAAACAGGTGCCCCGCAGGGGGACAGAAAACACTTTCTTGTCTGTTTTGCCAGGGATGGCAGACTTATCACATGTGAGTGTGTTTTGTTATCCTCCACTGAAAGTGTTCCAGGTCTTTGCTATAGGAGAGACAATACCGGCCTTTATCCCATCACAAAATGAGGCTGATGTGGTGGTATGGAGAGTCAGCCTCACAGCGAATGGTCAAAGGCAAGTCCAGCTGCAGCCTTTCTGCTGCAAGACATGGGGAGGTAGTTTCACCTCCCTGAGCCCCGGATTCCTCATCTGTAAAGTAAGAAAGTTAGAAATACTCCCACAGAGGGTTAAAAAGCAGTGGGATAGTGTTTAGGAAGTATCTTAAACAGTAAAGCTGTATTGTTGTTCAGTCACAAAGTCCTGTCTAACTCTTGAAGTGCATGACGTGACCCTTGAAGTGATCCCATGAAGTGCAGCACGCCAGGCTTTCCTGTCCTTCACTGTCTCCCAGCATTTGTGCAAATTCATGTCCATTGAGTCAATGATGCCATCCAACCATCTCATCCTCTGTCACTTCCATCTCTTCTAGCCCTCAATCTTCCCCAGCATCAGGGTCTTTTCTAATGATCTGGCTCTTTGCATCAGGTGGCCAAAATATTGGAGCTTCAGCTTCAGCATCAATCCTTGCAGTGAATATTCAGGGTTGATTTCCTTTAGGACTGACTGGTTATAAAACTATAAATAGTTGTTACTCTTAAACTGGTTCAGAAAAAGAGCAAAAGTCACCCAAACAGACATTTCAGTGACTGCGAAAATCCAACACAAAATCATTAAATTTTCTCCTAGTGATACCCCTGAACTTTAAGGAAATTGTAAAGATAACATCGTGGCATTAAAAAGAGGGTGTTATTGATCCAAACAACAGGCCCTTCCCCTACAGCACTGTTTAACTCTGAGTAAATCTTGTTCTGTGAAATGGCCAGAGTTGTTACACAGGCTTATAGGGCAGTGATCTGTGCTTAGTGTTAGCTGTGTTCAAGGAAGCCTGCTCTAAACACCAAGGATGTCATGTGGGAAACTCCACTTTGCTGTTTCATGGTTCTTCTTTATTTTGACATGTAAGCCTGCATTCAGTTTCCTTTGTGTTTCCTTCTCTCAGACTTGCTGGTGTGTTCACTTGCTTCCAAGTGAGGCCCTTGTCCCCTGGGGCCCCATCTCCTAGGATCAATGCAATTGTAGGTGTCCTTTTCTTTTTTTAGCTGATTTTTAAAATTTTAATTAATTAACTAGTTATGGCTGTGCTGGGTCTGCACTGTTGCACTCCAGCTTTTTCTAATTGTGGCAAGTAGGGGCTCCTCTTTGTTGCGCTGCGAGGGCTTCTCACTGAAGTGGCTTCTTCTTGCTGTGGACTATGGGCTCTGGGTGAGTGGGCTTCAGTAGTTGTGCTGTATGAGCTGAATTGCTCCAAGGCATGTGGGATCTTCTCTGACCAGGGGTCAAATCTGTGTCTCCTGCACTGGCAGGCAGATTCTTAACCACTGGACCACCAGGGAAGTCCAGAGAGTGATCATCTTGATGAGAGCATCCAGGGGCTCTTGCTCTGCAAACTCAAAGCCTGGCTTTGCTGACATCGCAGTCATGGAGATTCTTCTCCTGATGCTCACTTCAGTCGTGTTGACTCTTTGTGACCCTATGGATGGTAGCCTGCCAGCTCCTCAGAGATTCTCCAGGCAAGACTACTGGAGTGGGCTACCATGCCCTCCTCTAGGGGATCTTCCCCACCCAGGGATTGAACCTGCGTCTCTCGCATCTTTTATGCCTCCTGTATTGTCAGGCAGGTTCTTTACCACTAGCACCACCTGGGAAGCCCCGATTGTTCTCCTAGTTCTTTGCAAGTTCTCTCCCATCAGAGCAAAGGAGTGTGAGATAAAAAACAGGGAAAATAGGCCTCTGAAGGATGGATGATGGATGAGGATGGAAACCAGTGCTTACGTGCAAGCAGCCCAGCTTGAAGCAGTGAATATTATTCAAACTCAGAGGTCACTGCCCGTCCAGGAAAGCAAACAGGACTTTTAATACGAACATTTCCTGCCTCAGCTGGAGACTTTTCTGTTTTATTTTATTTTCCTCTGGACATAAAACAGGAAGTGGAACTCAAAAAGGCCCAAGTCGTTCAGGCAAATAACAGATCCAACTTAAGCCTCCGTCATGCTGAATTCTCTTATTCCTATGGTTATATCAAATGTTAGAGACCACTTCAATTTCTGTTGGAGAGGTTCTGTCTTCTGAGCCATATTGGTCTGAAACAGCACCCTTTCCAAGAGCCCATGTGTTTCATCAACAGGTACTCACTAGATATTCCTTCTAGCTTCTGCTTAACAGATGGAGAAAGATTACTTACCCTAAAGGATACCTAACTTCGCTGAGAGCTATGAAGGTCACTGAGTATGTGTATGAAATTATATCAAGGCCACAAAGAAGGCTGAGTGCTGAAGAATTGATGCTTTCTAACTGTGATGCTGGAAGAGACTCTTGAGAGTCCCTTGACCCCAAGGAAATCAAACCAGTCAATCCTAAAGGAAATTAACCCTGAATTTTCATTGGAAGGACTGATGCTGAAGCTGAAGCTCCAGTATTTTGGCTCCTTGATGTGAAGAGCCAACTCATTGAAAAGAGTTGGGAAAGCATCTTTCCCTGATGCTGGGAAAGATTGAGGGTAGGAGGAGAAGGGGGCAACAGAGGATGAGATGCTTGGATGGCATCATGGATTCAATGGACATAAGTTTGAGCCAACTCCAGAATATAGTGAAGGACAGGGAAGCCTGGCGTGCTGCAGTCCATGAGGTTGCAAACAGTAGGACACAACTTAGCAACTGAACAACAACAAGCACCAAGTCTGGCTTTAAAAACCAGAGAATCAGAAGATTCTCAATCAGACTGTGTGGCCACTATCGCATATGAAATGCCTATTATAGTCGAGGTCCTGCAGAGACTGTCAAGAAGATGAAATAGGTCCCTTCAAGGATTTACCATCTTGTTAAAGAATCAGCAGACTCACTCGCATCAGATCCTCTCAATATCCTCTTGTGTTAATTAGTGTTGCAAGAATGGAATCCATTCTAGGTTGGTTAAGCAGAAAAAGGTATTTAGGAACAGATACCAAAAGACTCATGGAATTTCCCAAGATTTGAACTTGGAGTTTTCACAGCCAGGAAGAACACATATGCACTCTTCCCAGCAGGTTACTCCAACAGAGACCATGAGTAGCCACTTTTGAACACAAATCAAGGTCACCTTGTGGTGACCCACGAGGTGGTCCATGAGAACCTCTGTCCTATAGTCTCTGAAATCATGGGACCACTCTGCTATACTCTATTACCTTGTCAGGAAATGACAGGTTCCTTCTCTTTTAAATGGATGCCAGATTAGCCAAGTGCAAGTCAGGCTGAACCTCAGATTGAAGGAGAGGGGAAAGATTTCACTAACACTGAAGACTTAAGCTAAGCACTAACATTAGGGAAGCACTAAAATTAAAGGGCTCCTTATTGCAAAATTCATTCTTAAATTGAAAAGAGTAAGGAAAGCCACTAGACCATTCAGGTATGACCTATATCAAATCCTTTATGATTACACAGTGGAAGTAACAAATAGATTCAAGGTATTAGATCTGATAGACAGAGTGCCTGATGGACTATGGACAGAGGTTCATGATACTGTACAGGAGGCAAGGATCACGACCATCCCCAAGGAAAAGAAATGCAAAAAGGCAAAATAGTTGTTTGAGGAGGCCTTACAAATAGCAGAGAAAAGAAGAGAAGCTAAAGGCAAAGGAGAGAAGGAAAGATATACCCATCTGAATGCAGAGTTCCAAAGAATAGCAAGGAGAGATAAGAAAGCCTTCTTCAGAGTGAAAAAATAGAGGAAAACAATAGAATGGGAAAGTCTAGAGATCTCTTCAAGAAAATTAGAGATACCGAAGGAACATTTCATGCAAAGATGGGCACAGTAAAGGACAGAAATTGTATGGACCTAACAGAAGCAGAGAGATTAAGAAAAGGTGGCCAGAATACACAGAGAACTATACCAAAAAGATCTTAATGACCCAGACAACCACAATGGTGTGATCACTCACCTAGAGCCAGTCAATTCCAAGGAAAATCAACCTGTATATTCACTGGAAGGACTGATGTTGAAGCTGAAGCTCCAGTTTTTTGGACACCTGGTGTGAAGAACTGACTCACTGGAAAAGCCCCTGATGTTGGGAAATATTGAGGGCAGGAGGAGAAGGGGATGACAGAGGATGAGATGGTTGGATGGCATCACTGACTCAGTGGACATGAGTTTGCACAAACGCTGGGAGATAGTGAAGGACAGGGAATCCTGGTGTGCTGCAGTCCACGGGGTGGCAAAGAGTCAGACATGGCTGAGGGAATGAACACCAATAATATTCTCAGCACAGCAGGGCCCAGGAAGGAAAATCTTGTTAACCAGTCAGAAGAAGGTCTCCCTCTTTATGAGGGGGCTTCATCTTGGGGAGGCTCCACACTGTTACCTTCTCAGCCCAGTTTTGAACTGAGAAGGTTCAAACATATTTTTTGGTCAAGCATATTTTTTCAATATGTTTGACTTATTTAGGTAAAACATATTTTTTCCAAGATAGAGGAAAACTGGACAGAGAAAGATAAGATTGGCTGTCCCTGAGTGAGTGATCCTATGTTTTCTTTAAATGACCATTCAGGATCTCAGGTATAGTTTGAATGACTCTTCAACTGATTTCATTCATCTTTTTTCTTTCCAGTAAGAGAGAAGCTGTAGCTTATAATCACTCAGCCTTTATGTGGTTTGGTTTCTCCTGTCTGATAGTGAGGCCAGAGTATGTTTTTTACTTTCCACCCACTTTCTTGGCCTCTCAAAGTCTGCCTTAACGATGGAAAGCCCAGTGATCTCAGGTGCACAAGAATATTCATGCTGTGTTGTAGAAGGACCAGGGAGAGCCAATTTGGTGATCCTGTGTGCACGTCAGAGGCAGAGCTGGACTGTCAGCCAGGCCCTGAGCCTTTAGGGTACTTCTCAGTCTTGGCGGTCAGTGCAGCTGCTTTGCTGCAAAGGAAAATGAGAAGATGCCTGTTCAGTCTGGGCTAGTCAGACTAACCCTGCACTGCTGCTCCTTCACATGAAGCATGATGGGATAGAAAAGATGCTCCAGAAACTCAGGCCTTCATCTTCATTAGGGCCCTCATCCATTCATCTCTTACCTGCCTTCCAGACACTGGAATAAAGAGGGGAAATGCAAAAATGCTGAAGCTTGTGGAAGGAGGAGAGGAGCTTGACCTGCAGGCAAAGTGCTTGTTCATGTGCTAAGTCACTTCAGTCGCGTCCAACTCTGTGCGACCCAATGGACTGTAGCCTGTAGGCTCCTCTGTCCATAGGATTCTCCAGGCAAGAATACTAGAGTGAGTGGCCATGCCCTCCTCTAGGGGATCGTCTCAACGCAGGGATCTAACCCACATTTCTTAGGTCTCCTGCATTGGCAGATGGGTTTTTTACTACTAGCACCACCTGGGAAACCCATGTGGACGATGTGTTTGGTGGTAATGAAAGGGCAAAGCCATCCCAACCTTCTAGGTAAAAATAATAAAATAAAAAAGAATGAAAGGACCCCAAACAGAAACCTGTTCCCTTCCTCCAAAACAATTTTGATCATTCTCCTTCCAAATGCCCACCCTTCACTAATATACACACGCTCACAGGCTCTCACACATACCTCCTGTCCACCACTGGGCTCAGAATTTCAGAGGGACAGGGATGGGAGAGGGAAGGAGGAAGAGGAAGAGAAAAGAAGGAGACCAAGGCCCTCCTCATCTTGGTGCAGGGCTCACAACCCTGGAGGAAGGGAAACACCATTGCACCCACCCCACCTCACCGCTCCTCTTCTTTCTCCCTTCTCACACTCCAAAGTGCTTCTGACCTAGAGAGAACCACAGACCTTCTGCCTTCACCTCAGTTTACATGGGACTGTGTCACACTGTTCCTGAAAGGTGTGGGCTGTGCTACTCGCTACCCAAAAGCCAATAAACAGGCCTGGTTGGTAGAAAGGAATGTTTGCTTTATTTCAGATGCCAGCAACTGGTGGGGAAGGTGAGCATCTGTCCAAAGGCCACCCCCACCTCCCCCTCCCCACCCCCGCCACTACTGGCGACCAGTGGGGCAGGAGCTTTTATAGACAAAAGGAGGCACTACACGCAGAAACAGCACAGTCAGCTCTGACAGTCAGTCAGCTTCAAGGCGATCGTTGGTGGGCTGACCATCGTCATCTTCATTGTTTTAGGTACAATTAATCTTCAGTTCCAGGGTCTGTTTGTTCCCATTTCTTTGAGGCCAGTTCTCAGAAGTGTGGCAGCTTATGTCAGTATGACAAAGCCTTTGACTGTGTGGATCACAACAAAAGGTGGAAAATTCTTAAAGAGATGGGAATACCAGGCCAACTTACCTGTCTCCTGAGAATGTATGCAGGTAAAGAAGTAACAGTTGGAACCAAACATGGAACAGCAGACAGGTTCCAAATTGGGAAAGGAGTACATCAAGGCTGTATATTGTCACCCTGCTTATTTAACTTATATGTAGAGTACATCTTGCGAAATGTCAGGTTGAATGAACTGCAAGCTGGAATCAAGATTTCCAGGAGAAATATCGACAACCTCAGTTATGCAGATGACACCATCCTTATGGCAGAAAGTGAAGAGGAACTGAAAGTGAAAGATAAGAGTGAAAAAGTTGGCTTAAAACTCAACATTCAAAAAAAGAAGATCATGGCATCCAGTTCCATCACTTCATGGCAAATATATGGGGAAACAATGGAAACAATGACAGACTTCATTTTGGGGTGCTCTAAAATCACTGCTGATGGTGACTGCAGCTTTCTCCTTGGAAGAAAAGCTGTGACAAACTTCGACAACATATTAAAAAGAAGAGACATTACTTTGCTGACAAAGATCCATCTAGTCAAAGCTATGGCTTTGCCGTTAGTCATGTATGGTTGTGAGAGTTGGACCGTAAAGAAAGCTGAGCACTGAAGAATTGGTGCTTCTGAACTGTGGTGTTGGAGAAGACTCTTGAGAGTCTCTGGGACTGCAAGAAGATCCAACAAGTCAATCCTAAAGGAAATTAGTCCTGAATATTCATTAGAAGGACTGATGCTGAAGCTGAAGCTCCAATAGTTTGGCCACCTGATGGGAAGAGCTGATTGATTCATTGGAAAAGACCCTGATGCTGGGGAAAATTGAAGGCTGAGAAAAGAGAAGGGGATGACAGAGGATGAGATGGTTGGATGGCACCACCGACTCAATGGACATGAGTTTGAGCAAGCTCCAGGAGTTGTTGGTGGACAGAGAATCCTGGTATGCTGCAATTCATGGGGCTGCAAAGAGTCGGACACGACTAAGTGGCTGAACTGAACTGATGTCATAGCTACAGTGTGGTCATCATGTAGTTATCTTCTTCTACTTGGTGTTTCAGTATCTATAAGTCAGCTCACAGGATATGGCTCAGAATATTATCTGTAGCCCTTGAGAAAGAACTAGAGCATGGACTCATTAACTATGCTTAATGAGTACAATATTACTTGGTCTCCTTTGACTTTTCCTTTGTTTTCACTTGTTCTAATTTTTCTGATTAAACTTACTCTTTGACTAAACTTTTCCACAGACCCCAGGCAGGCTGAGGACATGGGGGCATGTGCAGTAAGGACCACGGGGTCCTGCTCCGTTTTAACACGCCCCACCCCAGGCTGCTGGCAGGGACATCTGAGTGGATCTTCTCCCATTGTCCTAAAGCTGGAGCTTCCTTGTAAGTGGCTAGAAGAGTAACTGGTGCAAAAGAGAGTCATAGATTTAATGTGCTGTCCTTGTCTCCTCATAGTTCCCCTTTGGGGACATTATCCCATCTAGGATTATACTAGAAGAACAAGTCAGGAAACAACATGGAGAGGGAAGTCTCTAGTCACCCAGGAATGCTTGCTAATGTTACCCCAGTGGTCCTCAGTTAAGTGCACGTGCATTCAGGGATCTCTACCATGATTTCTAAAGCAGGCCTGCCCCAAACCCTGGAATCCACATGGGTGATCCTGAGGGACTCTGGGCAGGCCTTTCAGCTGCTATCTGCCTGATTCTGAAGGGTATGTATCTGGCCATGAGGGAGAAATGAAGACTGGGAATATCCAGTTTGTATAAAGCGTCCCCATTTTCTGACTCTAGACCTTACCCATTCTTGCCCTCTTTACATCAAGAAATCAGTGTCTTTCCCATCTCATCCTGGTTGCTAGGAAAATAACTTGTGGGATCATTTACCTGCTGGGTCCTTTCTCCCAGACTTTGGCCTTTGTGCAGGTGAAGCGTGTATGTTCTTTGTCTTAGCCACAATTCCCAGAAGCTGGATATCCTGAGGTAGACAAGAGGCAGTTCTTTGGGACAGACTAGAGGTACAGGTTGTTTGGAATAGAGAGAGAAGCATGGGTTGTTTGGATAAGAGGTTGAGAAAAGGAAGGAAGGGAACAGAGCGGGGATCTGTGTGTAGGCTACAGTCCAACCCAAGAAAATAGCCCCCTGCCTTCTATGCCAGGGTTAAATTGCAACAAAATAATTGTGACTATAAAAGTATTCAGTTCTCCTTTCCTCCTTCACTACTTCCTTGGACACAATTTACCTGTGATTTCTAATATGTGATTTTACGTATTTGAAGGAAACATTCTTTAGAGTTCAAAATCTTAACCATACATAGATTTCATCTTATAGTTTTCCTCCTAGACTTGAAAGTAAAAATTCATGGCATTAATTTCTATACTATGTAGAAAACAGTCTGTCCCATAAAAGCAATATCAGGCTATCATTTTAAAAATAAACTTAACTGCCTTACTTCAAAATCAATACAAAATTTTTGAAAGCACTTAATATGTTGGCAATATCTCCAACCTTCCTTCATTGTCTTAAATATCTGCTTAGTTGTCTCCCTGCAGACATCCACTAAATATATGGTTTATTTTGGGTAACTGATTATAGGAAACTTTTTCATATATCCACCAAATGACATGTTTAATCACATCTTCTTTTCAACTTTAAAGAACCAAATAATTTCCTTATCTTGACATGATTTATCATTTGAGCATGAGCCAGAGACCTCAGAGGATGTTATCTACAGCTCTACACATGAAGGGCCCTTATCAAGCAAGCAAAGTTTACAATCGCAGCAAGAGCATAGAAGGAAAACAAATGGTCTGGTCAATAGTTCTCCATGTGAGACTTTTTCAAAGGATCTTATCTAGAAGCCTTTTTCCAAAAAGCTCACAGCAGATGTGATTTTTCATTAACTGCAGAGCTATGTGATGGGTGTAATGTTTTGAATGCTTTTCTCTTTTCACTGGCTATCAGCTAAGGCTCTTATTTTATTTCTTTTTGGATATAAGTTAAAATTTTCTCCCATGGCCTCAAAGCCTTTGTTGCTCAAGACTTTTTCTCATTACTGATGGTTTTGATTAGAAACTAAAATACTGTGATGAATAAGTCACCTTCTCTACCTTCCTTCCTGCTTCCCTGGAATTTGATGACCAGCCAGAGGGTATCCCGCACACAGTCTTTTCCCTATGGGGAAACTGATGTGGAAAGATTACATGAATGATCTTAGTGGAGGCATAGCACCGACCAGAAGCAAGGCTAGCAGAACATGGTGCACTGAGAGTAGCTAGATTTTTCTTTGTGTCCTGCCTGGAAAATCCCATGGATGGAGGAGCCTGGTAGGCTGCAGTCCATGGGGTCGCTAAGAGTTGGACAGGACTAAGCGACTTCACTTTCACTTTTCACTTTCATGCACTGGAGAAGGAAATGGCCACCCACTCCAGTGTTCTTGCCTGGAGAATCCCAGGGACGGGAGAGCCTGGTGGGCTGCCGTCTATGGGATCGCACAGAGTTGGACATGACTGAAGTGACGTAGCAGCAGCAGCTTAGCAGCAGGAAAGTAAATTTCACATAATTTAATATCTTTCATGTACAGTTTCACTGTCAAGGCACCCAGGAAAGGATTTAAATTCAGTTTCAATCAAAATGTTAAGAACTTTTATTAATATTTAAAGTGTGGTACAACGTAGATTTAGAAAAGTGCAAAAATTATAAATTCAGAGCTTGCTGGATTACTACAAAGTAAAGACAGCCATGTGACCACTTCCTAGTTCAATAAATTGAAAGCTACTGAACCCCAGAAAGACCCTTACTCTCCTTCCCAAAATTATACTATACTCCTTCCACTACTCTGATCTCTAACACAAGAGGTTGTCTGTTTTTGAGCTTTGTATAAATGGATTGGGCTTCCCTTGTACCTCCGATGGTAAAGAGCCTGCTTGCAGTGCAGGAGACCCAGGTTTGATCCCTGAGTCAAGAAGGTCCCCTGGAGAAGGAAATGGCAACCCACTCCAGTATTCCTGCCTAGTAATTCCATGGGCAGGGGAGCCTGGTAGACTACAGTCCATGGGGTGGCAAAGAGCTGGACATGACTGATTGACTAACACACACTTGAATGGATTATATGGTATGTATTTTCTTGTGTCTTCTATTGCTCAATACATTTGCAACTTTTATCCAAATTGTTGCATGAAACAATTAAATCATTTTAGTGGCTGTGTAGTATTCCATTCTATTGATATACCAAGTTTATCCATTCTACCACTGATAAGTATCTGGATTGCTTGCAATTTTTGCTGATTATGAATAGTGCTGCTGTGAATATTCTTATACATATTTTTTGCTGTACCTGTGCACATATTTCTTGCAGGTATGTATTTAGGAGTGCAGCAGCCAGAATACAAGGTATATATATGTAGTGTATATTGTTGAAGTTTACTAAAATGGTTAACCAAAATATACCAATAGGTACTAATAGACTCTGGATTTATATGAGAGGTCCTATTGTTCCATATGTTTGTCAGTTCTTAACATTTTCAGATTTAAATTTTGGCCCTTCTGGGAATTCCCTGGTTGTCCAGTGGTTAGGACTCCAAGCTTCCACTGCAGTGAGCATGGGTTCTATCCCTGGGTGGCAAACTAAAATCCTGCATGCTGTTTGGCATGGCCAAAAAATAAAATGAATAAATAAATAAATGTTAGCCCTTCTAGTGAGTGTGGTGGTTACTCATTGTGGTTTAAGTTTTCTTGATTGCTAATGAAACTGAGCACCTCTTCGTACATCTTGTGGACATTTAGATACCATTTTTTGAAGTGCCTGTCCAAATGTCTTGCCCATTTTGCAACAGAGTATCTGACTCTTTGTGATTTATATATTCTTTACATACTTGAATATGCATTTTTTCCAGACATATGTGTTGCATATGTCTTTTTCCACTTACTTCCACTTGATATTTTAAATGGCCTTAATAGTTTATCTGATGGGCAGTTTTTAATTTTCATCTAGCCTAATTTATCAGACAACTAGCTATTAAAGTAAAAATTATTGTAGAGATAGAAATAATACATCATGAAAAAAATGTTCAACAAACAAGATATTTTGTTTCCCAATTTGTTGCAACTAATAATGTAATTTCAAAAGATGAAAAGCAAAAAAGAAAACAAAAAACAAAAGCAGAATTAAAAGGGAGCTTTAGAAAACCTATAGCTTTTTCCCAGTAACTGTACTGAAACACAAAAACTCACTGTGCACTGTTTGTAAGAGACACAATTTAGATATAACCATACAGAAGGGGACTCTTGAGAATCCCCTGGGCAGCCAGCAAATCAAGCCAGTCAATCCTAAAGGAAATCAACCCTAAATATTCACTGGAAGGACTGATGCTGAAGCTGAAGCTCCAGTACTTTAGCCACATGATGCAAAGAGCTGACACACTGGAAAAGACTAATGCTGGGAAAGATTGAGGGCAGGAGAAGGGGACGACAGAGGATGAGATGGCTGGATGGCATGATTGACTCAATTGATATGAGTTTGAGCAAACTCTGAGAAACAGTGAAGGACAGGAAAGCCTTGCATGCTGCAGTCCATGGGATCTCAAAGAGTAGGACATGACTGAGCGACTGAGCAACAACAACTGAAAGTTTAAAAATAAAAGGATGAAAAAGGTATATAATGCAAACACTAATCCAAAGAAAGCTGGATTTTAAATATTGAATCAGTCTGGCAATCCAGAGATAAAATCCAACTTGTCATGGTACATTTTCTTTTTTACAAATTAATGTATTCAATTCACTAAAGTTTTGTTAAAGTTTTTCTTTTTGATCTATGTTTAGGAGAGATATCTCTCTATAATTTTTTTTCTTGTAATTATTTTGTTAGGTTTTAGTATCAGGACAACATTAATCTTACAAAATAGCAGGGAGAGTTTTATTCCTCTTTAATTTTTTTAGAAAATTTTGTGATAAATTGGTAATATTACTTCCTTAAATATTTAATAGAATTCACCAGTGATAGCAACTGGGCCTGGAGTTTTCTTTGTGGGAACTTTTTAACCAAAAATCTGTTTATTTAATAGATAAAGAGGCAGGCTAGCTATCGTTCTTTGGATGGGATTTGATAGCTTTTGTCTTTTATAAAATGTATCTGCTTCATCTAAATTATGAATATTATCAATGTAAAATATTTAATAATGGTATTGATTATAATTTCCTGTCTGTAAGGATAGTCTTTTTTTTTTCTTTCTGCAATTGGCAATCTGTGCTTTCTATCTCTCTGCCCTATAAGTCTAAAGAAATTATCAATTTTATTTTCTGATTCTTTCAAAGAACTAGATTTTGCATTAATTGGTTGTTTTCTCTATTATTTTCTGCTTCTTTTACTGATTTATGCTTTTGTTCTATATATAACTAGAAATTAAGAATTCTGCTACTTTGTTATTTGTTCATTATGGAAAACCTAACTCTTGTGATTTCTTATAGATCATGGGAGACACAAAATTTAGTGCAAAGTCTCAACATCATCAATTGGAAAATGAAAATTTCAGTTAACAAAGGAAATGAGTAACACATCATCATAATTTATAATTTGATCTACTGTTGTGATAAGTTAATATATACAGTGATATTAGGTTTAGTTAATTTAAAACATACATATCACTTTTTAAACTCCCTAAAACTTCACAAAGTAATATCATTTTCCCCATTTTATGGACAAGAAAGCAAAAAATCAGAGCAGTTTATAATGTGGCCCTTACCAATCACACATTAGAAAGTAGCAGATTGAGTTGTGAACCAGTGCTCTTAAATACTATTTTTTACCACTTATAAACCAAAATCACTTGCGGCCTAAGGTAACCCAAACAAATTGAGGGACTCTATTCTTTTCAAGCCTGTGTGACAGTGCATCTGTTAACAACATGGTTACTGAATATTTTAAGCCCCGTGTTGAGACCTACCACTCAGAATAAAAGATCCCTTTCGAAATAGTACTGCTCATTGATAATGCACCTGGTCACCCAAGAGCTCTGATGGAAACACAGGAGATTCGTGATGTTTTCGTGTCTGCTGACACAGCACCTGTCCTGCAGCCCATGGATCAAGACTAATTTCAGCTTTCAAGTCTTTCACTTAAGAAATGCATTTCATGAGGCTGGCATCGATAGTGATTCTTCTGGTGAATCTGGGCAAAGTAAATTAAAAATATTCTGGAAAGGATTCACCATCCTAGAGCTATTAAGGACATTCTCAATTCATGGGAAGAGGCCAATCAATATTAACGGGAGTTTGGAAGAAGTTGATTCCAGCCCTCATGGATGAGTTTGAGGAGTTCAAGGCTTCAGTAGAGGAGGTAACTGTGGCTGTAGTGGAAACAGCAAGAGAAGAGTGGAGCTTGAAGACGTCACTGAATTCTTGAAATCTTGGGATGAAAATTGAATAGGTGAGGAGTTGCTTCATATGGGTGAGCCAAGAAAGAGGTTTCTTGAGATGCAATCTGCTCCTGGTGAAGATGATATGATGACTGTTGAAATGACAGCAAAGGATTCAGAATATGACATAAACTTAGTTGATTTGAGAGGATTGACTCTAGTTTTGAAAGAAGTTCTACTGTTAGTAAAACACTATAAAAAAACATTGCATTATAGGAAAACTCTTGATCATCTGAGACACCAGGGAAGCCCCACTTTCACTTTTCACTTTCTACTGTGGGTAAAACACTATCAAAAAGCAATGCATACTACAGAGAAATTGTTTGTGAAAAAAAGCTTTAATGGGTGTAGCAAACTTTATTGTTGTCTTACTTTATGGAATCATTATAGTCACCCCAGTCTTCAGCAACCACCACCCTAATTAGTTAGCAGCCATCAATACTGAGGCAAGGTCTTCCATTAGTGAAAAGATTATGACTCACCGAAGTCTCAGTTGGTAGTAAGCATTTTTTGTAGCAATAAAGTACTTTTAAAAAATTATGTACCTCTTTTAGACATAATGCCATTGGACTACAGAATAGTATAAGCACAGCATTTATATGCACTGCAAAGCCAAAAATTCATGTAACAACTTTTATTACAGTGTTCACTTTATTGGGATGGTCTGGAACCAAACCCACAACATCCCCAAGGGAAGCTTGAATATCTTAAAAGTTTCATCAGAAGAAAAAGAAAAAAAAAAACAAACCCTGTAATTGTGTATGGTGATGAGTGTTAATAAACTTATTGTAGTGACCATCTGTCAGCATGTACAAATATTGAATCACTATGTATACCTGCAACTAACATTATGTTGTAAGACTATTATACCTCAATTTCAAAAACAGTTCTTCTCTCTTCTATAACTACACCAGGCTTCCCCCTCCTCTCGGATATATCACTACTTTTTCCTTTTTATTCTTCACCTGGTAGCCACCAGAAGCTATTTCTAGGTAAGCTATCTTGGCATGTCTTCTTTTTCAAACTGTGTTAAAATAATCCTCAATTCAATTTTTTAACAAATTGTTGAAAATCTTTTGGACCCATTAAAACATACTTATTGACAACTTTCTCTTACTGGTTTGCTTTTGAAATTTAAATTGAGTTGAACTGGATTATGATACAAATAAATCTAGTAATATAATAGTACATTTTCTATTCTTCAACTTTCTCCATTGACTTTAATATGTGTGTATATATATACAGCATTATGTGTAATATGATATGTATTGCATGTATGCTGCTCCTGCTTAGCTGCTCAGTCGTGTCTGACTCTTTGTGACCCCATGGACTGTAGCCCCAAGGCTCCTCTGTCCATGGGGATTCTCCAGGCAAGAATGCTGGAGCGGGTTGCCATGCCCTCCTCCAGTAAATCTTCCCAACCCAGGTCTCCTGCACTGCAGGCAGATTTTTTACCTTCTGAGCCACCAGAGAAGCCCAAGAATACCGGCGTGGGTAGCTTATCCCTTCTCCAGGGAATCTTCTTGACCAAGGAATCGAACCAGGGTCTCCTGCATTGCAGGTGGATTCTTTACCAGCTGAGCTACCAGGGAAGCCCCAGCATATGTGTGTGTGTGTGTATAAAATCAAATATATATATAATCAATTTGAAAATACATATTTTTGGCGACTAAGAATATACCTACAGTCTTTGTTTTTTAATCCCCAAGGGTTAGTGGATCCAGGACAGAAGATGGAAGACATCTTAGTTATTGTAATTTTATCTACTGTTTGTTATTTTGTATTTTCTTTATACCCGGATAAATATGTGGCCTGAAAATCTTTATTTTAAATTGAAGATGATATGCTTTGGGGAGATTTAAAATGCCTGTGTTCTGTGCTTAGTCACTCAGTCCTCTCCAACTCTTTGTGACCCCATGGACTGTAGCCTACCAGGCTCCTATGTCCATGGGATTCTCCCGGCAACAGTACTGGAGTGGATCCCATGCCCTCCTCCAGGGAATCTTTTCCACCCAGGGATAGAACCCATGTCTCCTACACTGCAGGCAAATTCTTTGCCTTCTGAGCCACCAGGGAAGCCCATGAATACTGGAGTGGGTAGGCTATCATTTCTCCAGGGGATCTTCTCAACCCAGGAATCGAACTGGGGTTGCTTGCATGGCAGGTGGGTTCTTCACCAGCTGAGCTACCAGGGAAGCCCTTAAAATGTCTACCCCACCCCGCTACCTCTTGATTGTGTTCCTTTGTTGAATATGTATATTAGATGGTCTTTCCCTGTGTCAAGACTTGTCTGGGGAAATGGGACTTAAGAGGAGGTGGGTCTCCTGCATTGCAGGCAGACGCTTTACCTTCTGAGCCACCAGGGAATCCCAGGAATGCAGTAGCTGTGTGAAATTCAGGGATTTAACCTCTTAAGCTACCAAATACACTCTCCGTTCCTAAGAGAATTCTGTAAGCCTTTTAGCTCTGACACAGCCCCCTGTTTCCTTGTTTGGTCTCTGGTCTGCATTAACCCCTGTCATCACCCCTCTCCCACAGGCGATTTTGCGAAGGGCCCTGGGCCGTCTTTGCATCTCGGCCGAAAGGAGGACACTGCCCCAAGCCTCTAAAGCTGGCAGGTCAAATACAAGAACCACAGAGACTCGGTTACTCCTCCAGGGAAGAGGTTTCTCAGGATGTCAGGCACAGTTGCCTCCCAGAAGCCCTTGTAAACAGTCAACCCATTTTGTTATAGTCCTGCCACAGCGCTGAGGATGTGCCAGGGGTACAATCGCATCTGACAGAATGCAGCTGCTAGAACAGTTGGTCTGGCAGTTTTAAGAGGGGACTCTCCTGATTAAAACCCTCCTTCTCGGGACAACCTCTAAGATGCCACCTACATGCTCTGCCTGAGGGAGTCCCCAAGGGTCTATCCATCCTCCTTTTCCCTTCCTTTGTTAGCTGTGAAGAAAGAGCTAAGATGAGTGAGTCAGATGCAGAAATTATCACATGTATCAGTGTGTGTTCCTTTCTGAGAACAAACATAAGAAAAATTAACCTGTTGTTTGGCTATGCAAGTTATATTATTAATCAGTTCCCTACAATGTGTTTTAGCTAAAAAGTAATAACTCATCATTAGGGTGCTACCCGAGGGTATTAAGCTACCATGGAAACAGCCTGTAATATGAGACAATCTTTCATTTTCCCTCAGAGGTAGCATTTCATCAGATGCCTTAAGAGAACATTCAGCATTTGAACGGAAAAAGAAATCTATTTTTGCATCTATACTTACATGTATGGGTGTGTATATATACTGTCAGAGGGGGACGTCTATATCTACATATCTAAATCTATATCTATATGGCACAGTTAACAAGCTATCTCTAATAAAGCATCTACCCATCGGATGCCATTCTCTAGGCAAGCTCCTCTGTATCCTGTCTTCCTACAGCAAAGGGACAATCCTCAAATGTCTGCCTTACCAAGTATGTTAGTCACTCAGTCATGTCTGACTCCTTGAGACCTTATGGACTGTAGCCTGTCAGGCTCCTCTGTCCATGGGATTCTCCAGGCAAGAATGCTGGAGTGGGTTGCCATGCTCTCCTCCGGTGGATCTTCCTGACCCAGGGGTCAAATCTGGATCTCCTGCATTGCAGGCAGATTCTTTACCATTTGAACCACCAGGGAAGCCCTCTTCACCACTCTCGGAAAATGATTAATGATTAAGACTAGCTCCACACCCAAGAACCCAACAGATGGAGGCTCACCCCGACTTAAAATGGAAGGGAATACAGAAGATGCAAGTCCCTCCCTGCCTCTGACCCTCTGGCATTTGGCAGCAGGAGCCCCAGATGGGTTGGCAGCTGGCGCCTGCAGCTAAGGTGTGGGCAGTGTGGTGTGAGCAGGGCAGTGTCTTGCTCAGAGGCAGTGAACGCAGAGCAGCACAGAGGTGGAGCTGATGGAAGCCCCATGATTCCAAACAAGAGATTTATGAATTCAGGGTCTCCTTCAAGATGTTATCTTCTTGGTGATTCCCTGGTCAAGGGAGCAAAAACCGGATTTGCTAACCCACTTTGCAAGAGCTAACCTCAAGAAATTCTAGGCATTGTAGCAATAAAACCAATATTGTCAGACTTCCAGCAGGCAACTGGCAGAGTAGGAAAAAGGTCTTGCTCTTCTCTCAAATAATGCATTCATCTATGTAATCTTGAGCTTGAAATAGTTGGATTCAAAATCTTCAATCAAAAAACATAAATTTGGGCAATCAGGTTCTTTCCCTGTGTGATGATACCCTGAGGGGTCAACGTGATCAACCTCATTGTACTAGCTTGCGTGCTCAGGCACTCAGTCATGTCCGATTCTGTGAGACCCTTTGGACTGTAGCCCACCAGGCTCATCTGTCCATGGAATTTTTCTGGCGAGAATACTGGAGTAGGTTGCCATTTCCTCCTCCAAGGGAAGGGATCTTCCGGACCCAGGCATTGAACCCTCATCTCCTGTGTCTCCTGCATTGCCGGCAGATTTGTTAATGCTGAGCCATCATGGAAAACCCCATCATAGTAGCTTAAGTAATCACAAGTGTTGAGCAGTGACCTCAGAATCACAAGTTTGGATATTTTATTCCAACCCAATCAACTGTCCCCCAAACAGGGACAGATGTGTGTCCATGTCTCAAGGCTTTAGCCTTAGATATAGTCTGTGACGATCATTATAAGCTGTCCAGCCCAGAGTCCTCTCTCCCTTTCTCTGAAGCCCCCGTATATCTGATCACTAGTATTCATTTGGCCTTTATCAAATGTGCCACCGCTGTGACAGTGGGAGGAGGTACCAGGGGAGACTGAGTGGTCAGAGAAAATCTCTCTAAAGAAATGAATTTTTGAACAGAGTCTAAAAAAAGAGAGTCAGCAAGGCAGAAAGTATGTCAGGAAGATATTCTGTTCTCTCTTTAGAGAGAAGATCTCTCTAAAGAGATGCCCCTCTTATCAGAGGGAGCAGAAAGGCAAAGGTTTTGAGGTGGGGGTAATCTCAGTTCCCAAGGAAACAAAGTCAGCACGGCTAGAGGGAGGTGGGTGAGGGAAAGAGTGAATGTGGGTCTACTTGTACAGGGCCCTGGGGTCTTCCATCAGTGGCCTGGATTTGTTCTAAATGGAAGCATTTGGGGGGAGAGATTATTAGGTAAGAGAAAGGCTGATCTGATTTACTTTTCTGAAAGGTCTCATTAAATGCTGGAAGTGACCCTTGCTCGGGACTCACTGCCATCCTCTCTTAGATCCCTTGCACATTATCTCTGCTTCTTAAGTCCTGGCCATACCAAGTGGTCAGCATGTCCTAGAGACAGAAACCAAGGTCAAATGCAGAATTAAAAAGCACCGCTTCTATCCATGGCTTGTTGCGTTGCCAAAATAATGAAACAGTAACATAGGACTGATGTTGAAGCTGAAACTCCAATACTTTGGCCACCTCATGTGGAGAGCTGACTCATTTGAAAAGACTTGGATGCTGGAAAAGATTGAGGGCAGGAGGAGAAGGGGACGACAGAGGATGAGATGGCTGGATGGCATCACTGACACAATGGGCATATGTTTGGGTGGACTCCGGGAGTTGGTGATGGACAGGGAGGCCCTGGTGTGCTGTAGTTCATGGGGTCACAAAGAGTAGGACATGACTGAGCAACTGAATGAATACACAGTATATATCTTACAAAAGAAAACTACCTCAGCCTTTCTTTTTAAACTTTTTTCTTAATTATGGACTTAAAGAAACATTTCTGCTACAATTACCAATGCTTTTTTCTTCTTAATATAATGTACTTTATAATTAAGAAAGTATATCAAACATAAAAAGATGTTAGATCAAAACATGCATGCCATCTGAGCTTACTTGGAATGGAAACAATTTTAATTGATGCAATTTGCAGCCATTTAAATATTTCATATTTGGTTATTAACACTGCAGGGAGAGAGCGGGTCTTCATGCTGATATATCAACAGAAAAGGAAATGCTAGCTTTGTAACTTTCATTTCCTCAAGCCTAATTTGCCTTGGAGTTCACCGGGACTCGTGTAGGTTAGTGAACATCCTTCAAGAGCAGAGGACACAAAAATGATTTTTCATATTTAAACCCAACTATTAGCATCAGGAAAGAGCTAGAGCTTTGTTAAGGTAAAGGCTGCTTCTGTCTTAGTACTGTGTGAAAAATCTTTCCAATAGAGTCCCGACGTTTAGTGCTTGGATTTTATGATACGCACCATAGGAGATGTGGGTGAGTATATTCAATCAGCTGTTTAATTAGAGGACTCCAACCAGCAAAGAGAGGGCTTGTTGAGCTAAGCATTTTATGATTTCATTTTCTTGTTTCCAGCTCACAGTGGAGTCTGTGGTGCTTTCTGATTTGCATCTGTCTAAATTTTGCCTTTGGGGAATAAAAGAGAAAGGTAGAAGAGGAATAAAGGAGGAGGGAAAAATGAATTGCTTTGTCACAGCCACCATGGATGACTGTTTTTTTTTTTAATAGTTCAGACAAGAGCGGGAGAGGTTCTGGCTCAATGTTGGGCAGGACTTTCTGTGTGCCACAAACAGTCCGGAGGGCTGTGGGGTCTTCCTGGGCGATCTTGACAATGCCTCTGTCCCTCTCTCTTTACATGGAAAAGTTGAAGATCAGGAAGTGGACAAGAAGACCATTCAGACTCGTTATATAGGAATTTTCAAAAAATCACTATGTAGAAACAATATTTGCCAGGCTTGCAAAATTTGCTTGAGCCCCATGTCCATTTATTTTTTCTTACAGCCCCTTTCTCACTAGGAGGAAACGCAAGCAGCTGCCTGCAACAGAAGCAGACAGAACTTCCTTATAAACACAGGTCCTCATCAAAGCAGGAATGAAACTGAGAGCTAAGTGGGTAGCGCTGCCTTTCTCATTAGGTCCTGTGCTTACAAGCGCTTTCGTTCCATGGTTGTCCAGGTCATTAGATCCTCAAAGATCTGACATCTAGTTTGTTCTAGCCCCAACTGGTCAGGGCAGAGAAAAGCTCCCAGCATAGTGAAGCCACTGCTCACGACTTCTGCCTAGAACCCCAGCAGACTTGGAGCCCCAGGCATTCTGCAGAAATGATATTCTCAATGCCTTTCTTCCAAATCCCATGGCTGAAGGTTCAGGGGAGAAGTCAGGAGAAATACTTTGGGTTTTCTAGTAGAAGACAGTAGTTGTATCTGGAACAAAAATGAAAAGATAGTCTATGGAAGATAATTTCTTTCACCAGCTCAGTGAATCCCCGAGGAGCAAGCAGACACCCCCACACCCCACCTTAATGTTTTCCAGTTTGCTCATAAGCCAAGGGCACTGTTACATCCAATTCCAGCCCCTCTCCTGGTGTTCACTCCAGTTTACCCAGTTAAGTAATGGTTGAAACTTTGGGGGATAAGCCGTCCATCACTGGTGCCAGAGATGATACGGGCCAGCTTTGAGCATAGGAGGTTGACAGAACCTGTGCCTGGGGGGATGTCTTGCATGTTCTGTTCCTACATCTGGACTTCTTTTGAGGAACAGTTGGAGGTTGTAATTTACTAAAGTTTTTTCCCCTCAATATCTAATTTAATTAAAGCTCTAAGGACATTATTTTTACTTTTTAAATAGTAAACTCTTTCCCATTTATTTCACACACACAATTTCCTATATGTTATTTTTCCATCTCTATTTAGGGAATATATGAAAATTCTCATTTATCTTAGTAAATGTGCTGAACTGGAGTCATTTTTTTTTTTTTTTTTTTTGGAGCTACCTAGAATCACTCCAAATGTTATGGAATGCTCTCAAAAAGGAGTGGTCTATATGTCGCAGGTGGGACTTTTAGGGACTACCTGGTCTCATGACCACTCCCCCCTCCCCCACTCCTGCCAACACACACACATACACATTCACACATCAGGGAAGATCAGAGCCTGACTTTTACAGGATCATTGATGGAGGGCAAGTGAAAAAAGAACCAGAATTATTGGATGGTGGCTTGTTAGGTAACCCCAAGGGGTAAACATTGGACTAAGAACCTTCTCTACGGCTGAAGGTACTTATCAAACACTTCCTGACTTTTATCTAGACCCAGTGTGTGTGTGTGTGTGTGTGTGTGTGCGAGCACACACGCTTAGTCGCTCAGTCATGTCCAACTCCTGGCATCCCCATGGACTGTAACACACCAGGCTCCTCTGTCCATGGGAATCTCCAGGGAAAAATACTGGAGTGGGTTGCCATTTTCTCCAGAGGGGTCTTCCCGACCCAGGGATCAAACCTGTGTCTCCTGTGTCTCCTGCCTTGCAGGCAGATTTTTTTTACCCAGTGAGCCACTGGGGAAGCCCCTTCTCTATAGTATGTTGCGCCAAAGCCACAATAAAGAAGCAAGTAAGTTCTCTGTATTCCTGGAAACTCTGTCCCTCCTGTGGTTTGGGGTTTGACGAGATGGGCCATTGCCAGAGACTCTCACAGCTTACGCTCATCTTCCAGTTTAATTCAGTTCCCTTTACCCTGACACAGCGAGATGGTAGCGGGTACATGGCACTGTGCTGGTGAGAGACTCAGAGAAGACCCTTGCACGGAGTGAGCCTATGCAAGTCTGGGACATGATAAAAAACAGCAACTCACTCCAGTGTTCTTGCCTGGAAAATTCCATGGATAGAGGAACCTGGCGGGCTGTAGCCCAGGGGATGCAAAGAGTCAGACATGACTGAGCACAAGACACAGGAAGGGAAGGGAGGGGCTATGAAATAATAGAAGGCATACTCAGTCGTGTATCTTCTTATTTTATCCTCATGCATTGCCTGTGACATCACCGCACACCATTCTACAGATAAAGAAAAGGAGAAGCAGAGACTCTAACCCTCCCTAGGTCATATGCCTATGAAGTTTCAGAAGTGATTTGAATCTGGGTCTATCTGATCAGCGCTTAAGTTCATCACCTCTGCTACCTCTGAGTCACTGAGCTACACGCCTGATGGGCCCGAATAGAGGAAGGTGACCTCTGAGGGAATCCACCCAGAGCTATGGGTGGAGGGTTCTGGAAGTTGCCTTAATCAGGATAGGTTATGACATTCCTTGGTAACAAACTCTCAAGAGCTTACTACAGCTAAGGTTTATTTTTGGTTCATGCAAAGTTAGATGCCAGCCAGGTAACTCTCCAGGGGACCTGTCTGTGGTGATCTATCTGGTGTTTCTGTCATCTCAGCCTGCAGCCTCCCACCCTGGGAAAAAGAAGAAACAGAAAACTCACACCCACTCTCGACTGTCTCCGGAAATGACTCGCTTCTCTTCTGCTCAGAGTCCACGGGTGTGACTAACTACACGGCCCCGCACAGCTGTCAGGAGTGATGGCAAGTGTTCTGATGTGCCCAGGAAGATGAGCAGGAAAGGACGAGGTGACCTTTAGCAAGTCTGCTCCCTCCTGCTCAGCTTGGAGTGGCCTGGGGGCTGGGAGGCACTGGGAGGCACTGGGGCTGCTCCGTTTCCTCCCTTTTCTGGGTCACAGATACACTCAGTCACTGTTGCCAAGGAGCACACTTGCTCTCAGCACCTTATGGGTACCAGCCAAGTGAAACTGGGAGTCAACCTAATAATCTAAATAATAAAGACCAAAGATCTGATACTTTCACTGACACAATCAGAGAATTGAGGCAAAGTAGTAAACATTCCGGAGAAGGCGATGGCACCCCACTCCAGTACTCTTGCCTGGAAAATCCCGTGGATGGAGGAGCCTGGTGGGCTGCAGTCCATGGGATCGCTAAGAGTCGGACACGACTGAGCGACTTCACTTTCACTTTTCACTTTTCACTTTTCACTTTCATGCACTGGAGAAGGCAATGGCAACCCACTCCAGTGTTCTTGCCTGGAGAATCCCGGGGACGGGGGAGCCTGGTGGGCTGCCATCTATGGGGTCACACAGAGTTGGACACGACTGAAGCGACTTAGCAGCAGCAGTAAACATTCAGTTTCCTGGATTACTACTTAAATTAGACGCTTAACTAGTATAGCCTGGCCTCTCCATCAGCCAAAATAGTTCACCTATTTAGTCAGCCCCCCGAGACAACCCACTCTTGTACCAGACGCTAGGACTGCAAGCTGGATTGGATACGGATATTGTGTTCATGGCCCCTGCCATATAGTGGAGAAGATATGATGAATACACAAAGAGCTACCAACGAGGAGACTGTGAGAGGTACCAGGAGGTACACTTGTAACAGGATGGCTGTCCTGGACGTGCTGGTCTAGGCAGCATGCCCACAGCTGATTGGACCAGGGGTGGAGACCTGACCTGAAGGCTGCAAGTGCTGTGAATCACAGCCCAGCTAGAAAAGAGGAGCAGGGCCAGGGAGAAGGTGCCCTTGGCAGTTTGGAATTCGGAACCTCAGAGATGGGCTAGCAGGAGGGCATGCCCGGGGGAGCTGGAATCACCACTGTGGTCCGCGGGCACCTGGAAGTTAGAAGCCGGGAGCAAGGGCTAGAGGCTGAGAGAGAAGCAGACACTACAAGAGAGATCTGCTTCCCCCTGAAATTCAGCAAATGCCCCTCGGTTTTTGTTCCCAAGGGACAAGCTGTCCTGCTGTCTGCTTTCCTGGAAGAGCACAACACATAGGTTAGGAGCCCAGGCTCTGAGGTTGGACAGGTCCAAGTTCACATCTTAGCTTGGCACAGTGCTGGCTGTGACTGTACTCGCCTGACCTGTCTATGCCTCTGGCCCCTCATCTGTAAAATCATCACACAGCCTGTGACGATTAAACAAAGTAATACGTGGCACATAGAAAGCAGTACCAGACTGTTTCCAGCGTCACTGTCATTTCCACGCGCTTTCCCATCACGCCACATCAGTCTTTGTAAAAACATGCCCTCCTCCCCCGGCTCTCTTCTGGGGGGAACGGAAGGAGTCTTTGTGTCTTGTGACCCAAAGATCCTCAAGCAGCCCTTCGGTTTGGGTTGAAAGAGCTTCTGAGGAGGCTGGGTTGCAGGGGGATCTGAGTTTCACATTTAGGTCCTGATCTTACCAGTTGTGGATATTTTTGTAAATTCTTAAGCTTTTCAGGAGTTAGAGCACCAGGTAGATAGGTGATCTGAAAGATTTCTTCCAGGTTTAGCATTCTATGACGCTAAACAAACTTCCGTTAGTATATTACCTCTGTTACATGCTAAAAAAAAGACTTCTTACAGGGATATTTTGAAAACCCAGCAGTGTAAGGAGTGACTAGACCATTATAGAGCCCTTAATCATTTACAAATAATCTTATATATGTCTGATTACATCGAACTGAGGTTCAACAGCTCTACAAAGGAAGGAAGAAAGATACTCTTCTCATCTTTATTTTCCTGATCAAAAAAATAAGGGTTCACACAATGTTTGTGATGTTTCAAAAGTCACAGGTTAAGATGTAACAAACTATTAGCTTAAAATCCCAGCTTTCTGATTCCTATCTGTACCCACTCACATAGGCTCTGCTCTCCTGCCTCCTAGTCTGCAGACTCAGAGTGTGCCTGAGGCCCTGGGGCTACGAGATGGGCAGAAAGAGTGGGCAGTGCTTTGGGGGCTTTGGGATGCCAATAGAGGTGCTGTTTTTTTTTTTATATATATATTTATTTATTTGATGCATCAGATCAAAGAAATAACTTGCCGCATGCCAGGTCTTCACTGCATCATGCGGGACCTCTCCTGGGGAGCAGGGCTCTCTGGTTGTGGCGCATTGCCTCGGTAGTTGTGGTGCTTGGGCTCCAGAGCACACAGGCTCAGTAGCTGTGGCTTAGTTGCTCCGTGGAATATGGGATCTTAGTTCCCTGACCAGAAATCGAACTCGAGTCCCCTGCAGTGGAAGCGTGGTGTCTTAACCTCTGGACTTCCACGGAAGCCCCTAGACACACTGTTAATGGGGATTTTATGCACAATGAAGAGTCACATGGCAGAGGGCATCCACTTTTTTGGTGGTGGGGGGCGCTGTTCCTCTTCAACCACACAAGGAAAGCCTATTCCGACTGTTTCCAGAAAGACCAGGCAGAGAATGGCAGGGGAGGGGAGGAATGGAGGAAGGAAGGAGTTGGGAAAGGTGGAGTGGGGGAGGGGAGCAGAGGAGGCAACTGGGGTGACCAAAAAAATAAAAATAAAAAACCCAGGATGTAGCCATGGTGGCTGGTTAATGTTTCACAACTGTCTTCCAAAAAACAACACTCACACACACACTGGCCCTGATACTTAGCATCTGCTCATCTCTGTGTCAAGAGCACTCCCGCCATGGCCAAGTCCAAACCAGCACTGACTCTGGAGCTGGGCAGAGACGGGCAGGGGCACAGGCCACACAGCCCCGCCGCACAGGGGCCACTGCCCCGCGGGACACGGACAACAGCAAGATGAGGAAATGAAGAATTTTGAGCATTTGATGTGGCCTTTTAATATAGTTCATTAATTGTGAGTTTATGTGAGTCTGTCTTTAATCAAGGCCGTGTTGAACAACAGGCTCACAAAATCCCTGCGAATTTAATGATCCCCTCTCACTGATGAATGCCGTCCCCAGCCCAGCAGCAGGGCAAGATATGAGTCTGCATTCTTGCTGTGACAGGCACAGAGTCAGTCCTTGCCCCTTCCTGTCCAGCTGCAGCGGTGGGATTAATGAAGTGGCAGTTATAGAGATATGACCCTATCCATCCTCCTCCCCGCCCACCCATGCCCCCTCCACCCCCTGAGTTGTTATGGAAAAGAAAGGGCAGTTTTCCATTGATCTTTGCCTTCCTGGTGTAGGTTCAAAAACCCAACCTGGAGTTCAGCTCCTCTAACCACTGATACTGTGTTTATTTTGATACCTGGAGCAGAAGGCAGCTTCTCTCAGGCACTAGATGCTGAGAATACACTTCTGGTCTTGTCTGGTTGGAATCATGCAGACCTCGTGAATATCGGCTTATAAATTTTACAGCACCCATGAAATATTGCTCTTGGAGTAAAAACATTACAGAGATGGTTAAACCAGATCCCTAATTCCCTCGAGCACTCTTTGTTTAGCTATTAATCTCAGTATCAGAAATAATTTACAGTCATAACAGCTATCTCCTTGCCAGCATATGCATACATAAACAAAACTAGTATAAAAGAGAAGGTATTTAGACACAATTAAAGCAACTGATTCGTATGCACACTTAGGACACAAAACATAGATGACTCAAAAATTATTACCTTTTGTACAGTTTTTACTTCACTAAATTTTGGAAATAGTCTTTTGAAAGCAGCAATCACAGATTCCCCAAAGGAAAAAGCATTGCAGTCGGATGGCTAAAATGAGTATTCTGAGAATCTCTTTTAAATGCCAGAAGGCACAGCCCTCCAGGACATTTGTGGGCCTTGGGGAGTTCATGTACTGCTGCTAAATAAAACATAAAATGTTATAGTGTGTATATTCTACTATCTACATTGTTTCTTCCATATAAAAGTTTATTGATACCTTCAGGGACTCAGACAAATGTTTCAAAAGCTCACATTCCACTGTCTGTGCAGGAAATCAGCTATATTTGAAAGCTCCTAATGTTCTCAATATTGGTTTATTGGGCCATAGATTCTCCTATTTCTATTTGGGGACATATGAATAATTTCACAACCTAATATATGAGTCAGGTTATAGTGACACCATCATTTTAAAAAATGAGATGTTGCAGTGCCTAGCACTGGCCTTGCAAATAGCAAGTATCCAATCAGAGTTTGCAAGAGGGGAGGCAGGAGGGAGGGAGGGAAGACGGGCAGAGAGACTCACAGTTGTCTGAGAAAAGACTGGTTCATTGGCGTTCTTTGTTTCCCCTCCACATATCCCTCAGAGTCCAAGCCCCAAGATCATTTCCGTCTTTTTTGAAATCCAGTATGACAGTCAAGGTCATAGCCCACGGAGGCTCTGTCTGTACATCGATGCATTCTGGAACCATATGCCACTCTTGGAAGAAAACCAGCCTTTGCATTATGCCCATGCTTGGGCTTCTGTATATTTTGATTTAGAACTGATGAGCTGAGCAGGAAAAACCTTCCATTTCCAGTCCATGTGCTTGCCCTGTGGCTACATAGGTGTTTAGATGTTCCAATTCCATCTTTCAAAACAGGACAGGCCTCCCCTCTTACTCGTCTCTGAGACTCCTCACTCCTGCAGCCCCATAAGGCTCTCTCACTATGATGCCCATTCTAGTGACTATTCCACAAAATTGTGTATCATTCTGCTACACGTCAGTGGCAGTTTTGCAGCTCATTAGTTGTGTGACTTTGAGCAAATTTCTTAACCTCTCGGAATCTTGTTTTCATTATATTCCACCTTTGAGGAGTTTTGTGAGGAGTCAATGAGATAATATTTATGAAGTGCTTAACACAGATCCTGGTATTTGTTGTCTTTTAAGAGAAGTCAGCTGTTATTATGACTGTGGTCATTTAAAAAAAAAATTAAATATACTCATAGAAAATTGAGTGCCGCTATGAAATCAGCACCCCGTATTAAGATATATAGTACTATTAACACTCCAGGGGACCCCTTCCCTTCCTAGTCACTAACTACCCCTTCCCAAGAGAAATCATTATTCTTCCCTTCAGTATCATGGATTAATTTTTGAACTTTATGAAAATAGAATCAAACTGTATGTTCTTTCTTTACTCAGTACTGTTTGTAAGACACATCCAGATGGATGCCTGTAGTTGTAGTTTGTTTATCCTTATTGCCATATATTATTTTATGGTATGATCTACAATGATTTATTTATCCCTCCTATTCTATGGACAGTTAGATTGCTTACAGTTTTGAAATATTACTTTGTTCTGCCGTGATATCTTGTACGTGTATCTTAGTGAACACGCGCAGAACATACTGAGAGGAGGAATCCCTAGGTCACTGGGCCAGTCAATGGGCTGTTAATGGCCATTATTAAAAAGTCTATAAATACCAAATGCTGGAGAGGCTGTGGACAAGGGAACTCTCCCACACAATTAGTGGGAATACAAATTGGTGCAGCCACTGAAAAGAGTATGGAGGTTCTTCAAAAACTAAGCATAGAGTTGTCATGTGATCCAGCAATCCCACTCCTAGGGATCTCCTGGAGAAAACGCTAATCCAAAAAGATACATGTACCCCTATATTCACAGCAGCAGTATTTACAATAGCCAAGATGTGGAGCAACCTAGATGCCCATCAGTGGATGAATGGATAAAGGAGGTGTGAGGCGTTTATACGGTGGAATACTACTCAGCCATAAAAAGAATGAAACAATGCCAGCTGCAGCAATATGGTTGGACCCAGAGGTGATCACCCTAAATGAAGTGAGTTGGAAAGAGAAAGATGAACCTCTATGATGTCCCTTATATGTGGAACCTAAAATATGATGCAAAGGAACTTGTTTACAAACTAGAAACAAGCTCACGGACAGGGCAGGGGTGGAGTGGGAGCTTGGGATTAACAGATACAAACTTCTATATATAGATAAACAGTCAACAGGGTCCTGCTGTGTAGACAAGGACCTATATTCAGCATCCTGTAATAAACTGTAATGGAAGGGAAAATGAAAAAGAATACGTGTGTGTGCGCTCAGTCACTTAGTCGTCTCAGACTCTTTGCGACACTGTGGACTGTGCTCCTCTGTCCATGGGATTATCCCAGCGAGAATGCTGGAGTGGGTTGCCATCTGCTCCTCCAGGGGACCTTCCCGACCCAGGGGTTGAATGTGTGTCTCGTGTAGCTCTTGCGTTGGGACGTGGATTCGTTACCACTGAGCCACCTGAGAAGCTATATTTATAGAATAACTGAATCACTTCGCTGTATAACAGAAACTAACATTGTACAACAATCACATTTCAATTAAAAGTTAAAAAGTAATGTGTGGTTAATATTTGCAGGCAGAAAACATGTTCCATTTCTCACGCAGCCATCACTTCCAACAAGGATATTGAGCAATTATAAATTGATCCAGATACCAGACAGAAATGTATATTTCAGAAGCTAAGGGAAGAATCATTTCAAAATGGTTTGACTAGAAAATAAAACATTTTCTTAATCACAGAATGAATGCTTTACTCTGAAGCCACTTTATTTCTTTGAGATAATTTTATTTATTTTTGGCTGTGCTGGGTCTTTATCGCTGCTCCGACTTTTCTCCAGTTGCGGCAAGTGGGGGCTCCTCTCTAGTTGGAGTGCATGCGCTCCTCATTGCAGCAGCTTCTCTTGTCGCAGAGCCTGGGCTCTAGGGCACGCAGACTTCATAGCTGCTGCTCCCAGGCTCTAGGGCACAGGCTCAGTAGTTGTGGCGCACTAGCTTAGTTGCCCCAAGGCATGCGGGATCCTCCCAGATCAGGGGTCAAACCCACGCCTCTTACCTTGGCAGGTGGATTCTTTACCACTGCACCACCTGGGACACCCTCTGAAGCCACTTGAGAGGATGAAGTAGGAAAGGGTGCAGTAAGACCTGTGAGCCCAACGTGACATACTCGCTTCTTTGTAAATAAAGTTTTACTGGAACACAGCCACATCTATTCAACTGAGCCTATGGTTGCTTTTGCACTTCAGCCATAGAGCTAAGCATTGTAATGGAGATAATGCAAGCCACAAAGCCTAAATTATTTACTATCTGGCTATTTAAAGAAAATGTTTGCTGAAGCCTGAAGGAAAGAATATTTAAAGGGAGGACGAAGATAATCCTGAGCCTTCCTGATGTCCTGGACCATGTCCTCAGTTCTATCCACACATACTTTTCCTCACTGCAACGGAAGGAGTCCCTGCTGCCACAGACCAGAGGTGATCTCTAGGTCGTGGGGAGCCTTTCCTTTGTCCAAAGGTCTTACAATGACCATATGCCTTTGATCGAACAAAACAGTTAAATAGGATCAAAATACTGTTCTAGAAAAGAACACAGCGCCTAAAATATGGCAGGCAGAAAAAAGGGAGCTGGCCAGTCAAGAAGGTGCAGGAAAACAAGCATGAGGGGTCCCTTTTGCCCAGGTGCCTCCATCCTCACTCAAGGGAGAGGGCAGCGTGGTCCAGGGGCACACAGGGAGAGGGTCAGACTGCCTCAGGTCTGTGACATCAGCATTTCAAACCATCCAACCCTCCCCCGCTCCTCAGAGTCCACACTCAAGAGGAAAAATTCTGATTTTAATTTGGTTTCCCTGTAAGTTTGCCTAGAGGGATAGAATAATCTGAAAAGCAAACACGAGTCTCCAATCTGCTTGATGGTTTTCTCATTATGAACGAGTAAATCGGTGCTCTGTTTTCTACAAAGTCATTGCATATTCTAATGAGTGCTTCTGCCCTTGTTTAACATTCAGTGAGATCAGGGTTAAAACAGAACAAACAAAACACATACCCACTTTCTTCTGGACTAAACTAACCTGATTTATTTGCAGGTATGTGTGTGTGTTTGTATACACGCTTAAGAAATGAGGCGTCATTGCCATAAGCTTATATAGAGACCGTTTACTCTTCCACGCCATCATGTTCTTTCTCTCCTTCTGTCTAGTGAATTTAAATCTTAAACAATCACCTTATCAAAAACTTCAGTTTCTAAGTTGTCCTGTAACCAAAATACATGCTCACTACATGGGCCATCGGCATTTCTTCTGACTAGCTTGGTGAAGGGACAGCCTCTAGTCGTAAGGTTCGAAATCTAGGCTCTGGTAATATTGTTACTAAATTGATGGGCTGGACCTGCGCTGAGGTCCTAGCCCGGGTGGAGACCCCTTGTCTCCATCAGGAAGTTTCTTTCTCTGATCATATTCCTACAGCCAATGATGAAACCAGTACTGAGGCTGGAGCAGGACAAGATTTAGTCAACATCCAAAGAATAGAGAAGTGGGAACCTAGGTCACAAATCAACTTCTCAATTAAATTTGGGTGGACACACCAAATATATAGGAGGGTCAAGGTAAAACAGAGGGACTTGGAAAAAGTGGGAGGAATATTCATGACTTACCCAACAACCGGGATGTGGACCTGGAACTGAAGCAATTCCTCTTTTCAGTCCTTGTATGGGTTTTTCTGGTTGTTGTCATGGCAGATATCAACTGTCACGGCACTGGTGAATGTATCATTTAATAGGCTAGTATATTATAATTAGCATATAATGAGGTTCAAAAGTCTACTGGAAGTTGTCTTCCACCATCTTGAACCTAGTTGGTTCTGACCAGTTCTTGGTTAACTGTATCTTCTTCACAGCTTCTTCCTGAAACTTGGATAAGAGTAATTGGTTTCCAGTCATGGGAAGGCCAGTGGTATGATTCTGCAGCAACAAGCTTGGTATCAGTATCACATAGCCCTTTTTACCTCTGGAATATATCTTGGGTATAAGTTAGGCACAGGAAAAAGAAAATTATTGTTTCTCACAGCTTATTAGTGAACATACCTTCTGTACTTTTCTAAAGAGGGTCACCTGAGTCCAGGTGTTGACATATGACTTCTTGTTCACGTACAGCACTCAGGTCCTTCAGCAGGGATTCAGGTGCCTGTGGCTTCCGGATGCTGTGCTGTCTGGGGAGGGACGGAGGATGCGTCACAGGTGGAGGAAGATGTTAAGCAAGGGCTTGGTCTCACCTGGAGCCTGTCACCAGCCTGATTCCATGAGGGGCTCTGGAGTAGGAATTGCACCATAAACCTGGTCCCACCTGAAGCAAGGGGGTCAGCCTCCTGTGCCCTGCACCTCCATTGGTCCACTGTCTCCTGTGGGACCTTCTTTTTTGGAGAAGGGACAGCTTTGAGCCATTATCAAGCAATGGTCAGAGCGGATGTGGGGTGAACACAGCAAATAGATGAATATGCATGGGGCAGAAAGAGCTTCCCCTGCAAAGGGGTACCATAATCTACCCAAGTCAATGTGGGCCGATGTTTCGCTAATAACATTTTGGAGGTCATACTTTTAGACTATCTTGGACTACAAAATAGAGAACAGCAACAACAAAAGTGCATTATCTCTGCGAGGCTTTTGTTTGCTTATTTTAATTTTATATTGACGTATACTTGATTTATACTTCAATACAAAATTAAGGGCTTCCTAGGTGATGCTAGTGTTAAAGAACTCGCCTGCTAGGAGATGTGAGAGACACGATTTCAATCCTTGGGTCAGGAAGATCCTCTGGAGGAGGGTGGGCAATTCACTCCAGTATTCTTGCTTGGAGAATCCTGTGGTCAGAGGAGTCCAGTGAGATACAGCCCATGGAGTCACAAAGAGACATGACTGAAGTGTCTTAACATGCATATATATCCCATATTTGTTCCATTATGCTTTATCATAAGATACTGAATATAGTTCCCTGTGCTATACAGTTGGGCTTTGTTGTTTATCCATCCTATATATAAAAACTTGCTTTTAGCAGAACTGAGAACTAATTGGCCACAATCTGGATTGTATCTTCCAGAATGGAAAGAGATGTCTTTCAGGAAAGCAATATATAAGTATGTACATATACATGTGTGTATGTAAAAGCAAATTCAAAACCAGAGAAATATCTCTCCTGAGCCATATTTAAATTTCTTAATATAAATTTCCCTGTTTTTCCATAAAATGTTTTTCCATGCCTTTTGTAGACATGAGAACTTTTGACATCTAAGATACTGAACTGAAAAGGAATTAGGAGAAATTAAACTTTACTTCGATTCTACTATTCAATATTGGGAGACATTACTGAAGACATGAAGCCTGGCCCAAAGCCTACTCTTACTACTATTAAGAGACTATTTTCTCTCTTGGAGGGTCCTTGAGAATCATACATGAGAAGAGGCTTTTGAGAGGCTTTAAAAAAATCAGAAAACGTATCCAAAAATGAGTTAATAACAACTCAGGAGTGCCAATTAGTTCCATGTCAAATCTGTATTGGGTGACAAGCCTTTCCTCCTGAGAGCCGCCCAACCCCTGAGGGCTGAGCAGTCTCCCAGCCACCCAGCCTCCGCCTCCAGGGAAGGGCTTAGGTTCCATGCCAAGGTTCTGCCTCCTTTGACTGAATGCTCATTAAGTGACATTCTCTTCATTCTGAGAGATCCTACCTGTGTAAACTCAATAGGAGAACAGAAAAAGGCAGGGTCTCCAACAGGATCTTTCCAAAAGCTGGCCAGGAATTGAAAAGCTGAGATTGAAAGAGCAAAACAGAATTCTCTTGGGAAACCCTGAAAGCTCAGAAAATATCCTAATCCAGGTCTCCATTAGCAAAATGGCAAATGCAGAAGGTACTCCTTGTGGGGCAATTCCAGTAATAATCTTGCTTTATTTCTTTTGAATACATTAATGAGGGTTGCTTGGATGGCAGCCTTGGCCCCTAGTTCTAAATTAAGAAATTACCCACAGAGTTCTCCAGCCCACACCTACTCCATTCCACCCTGAATAACTCAAAGAGAAAAGACAGTTATAGTCATCAGACTCTGATCTTTTATCTTAAAAAAATATATTCTGGAGGGTAAGATAATCACAAATGTGAATATGTATATATACTTAAATATGCTCAGTGGGTGGAGCTGTTTTTAGCTTTCATGGACAGCGATTTCCTTTGAAATGGAGAAAAAAATCACATTTGAATTTTCTGGTAGAGACGACAGTCACTCTGTCTCCAAAGTGGGTCCCTAGAGAAGGAGGGGAGTCCAGCATCATGCTTGCTTCCTCCCCCCATCCCTCCTACCAAAGCTAAGCCTGACCAGCAGGTACACAGGGGTTCCTAGTCTGCTTAAAAACACAAAACCACCTCCAGTCACAGATGTGTGACAGCTTCGTAAGGAGAGGGGCTTGTGTCCACCTGCTGTGCTTCGTTTCAGAACTGGACCCAGGGCTTTCATTGAAAAGACAAAACCTGACTAACTTTTCATCTGTGAAACTTACTGCATCAAATGCCACCCAGACTGCAAGTGTTACCCTTGAGAAGGGAGCAAAACCAGGAGAGGAGGCTTCCAACCAGAAATGCCATCTCCATCTGGGAAGGAGGGAGGTCACTGCTGCTGCTGCTGCTGTTAAGTCGCTTCAGTCGTGTCCGACTCTGTGCGACCCCATAGACGGCAGCCCGCCAGGCTCCCCCGTCCCCGGGATTCTCCAGGCAAGAACACTGGAGTGGGTTGCCATTTCCTTCTCCAATGCATGAAAGTGAAAAGTGAAAGTGACGTCGCTCAGTCGTGTCCGACTCTTAGCGACCCCATGGACTGCAGCCCACCAGGCTCCTCCATCCATGGGATTTTCCAGGCAAGAGTACTGGAGTGGGGTGCCATTGCCTTCTCCGAGGGAGGTCACTGGCAGGGGCCATTCAGAATGGCAGGGGTGCGGGGTCAGGCCAGGAAGGCAGATTCCTTAAATGGCTTTAGACCCCAGACTCCTGGTGAAGCCACTGCTTAAGAACCCCAGAGGAAGCACAGCCATCATCCTGCCTCAGTCCTAAGACAAATGACTCAATAAGGAATTCAAGCTCTTAGGAAACCAGTGGGGTTTAAGTGAAAATTCAAATGAGACAAATGGAGGGAGGGATGTTAAAAATAGTTTTTGACATGAAAAAGCTAACCAGGAACCAAGAGACTGAAATGACGGGCACCAGGCTCACATAGAAGCCACCTCCAACTGAGCGTGTAGAATTTGGAACCACAGGACTGGGAACAGTGTGCCCTGGAGCTTACAGAGATCCACTGGTTAATGGAACTGGCTGCAGCAGGTCAAAAGGAAAAGACAGGACATTCAGAGCTACTGTAACCCTTTCTTTCTGATTTCACTGTTTCCACCATAGTCTCCACCACTCTCTCCCATATTAATTATTAAAACCACCTGCAAATGGACCTCCCTGCCTCTAATCTGTCTTGTTCCCTCCCTTCCTCTCATCCCATCCTTCCTTCCATCTACTCACTCATGACTTATTTCACATACATTATTGAGCTACTACATATCAGGCATCACATTTACTAAAATTAGGCATTATATCTACATCCATTGTAGATCAAGCATTATTCTAGGTCCTGGGAAATAACTTTGATTGAAATTCATAGCGCCAACATTTTAGTAAGGGAGAAAGACTATAAACAAGATAAAGGAAAAAGATATAGACTGTGTAGGATGATGGTAAGTAAAATAAAGGAAGGATATAAGGCAGAATATATATATAGGAGAAAGTGAAGGACAGGCGGGCAGCCTGGTGTGCTGCAGGCCATGGGGTTGCAAAGAGCTGGACAGGACTGAGCAACTGAACAAACAACAATAGTACAGAATGAGACCAAATTGATTATGCAAGTTAGTACCGGCACACTGCCTAGAACATGGTCAGATGTCCTCTGTGCGAGGACATGGCTTGGCCTGTGTGCCCAGCTCAGCTCTCTTACTCTGGGGATGGGGCCCAGGGGACTGGAACCTAGCAAGGGAGATGGGGACTGGACTTCAGAACCTGCCCGCCCCTCCATCCCCACCACGACGCAGCAGTTATCAGATGGACGGTGCATGGGGGGACGTGCGTGTGCACAGGCTTGTGTGATTCTGTGCAGCGAGGCCAAGGCCGCCCTCCTGGGGGGTGGCATCATGTGGTGACCAGAAAGAGTGAGGGGGCAGGAAGGGGTAGGTCCTGAGTGGGGAGCCTGCCAGGAGGGGTGCAGAAGAGAGAGGGGGAAGTATGAGGGGAAGGGCACGTAGGGGTCTGGGCCACGAGAGGACACCTGGCCTGACTGGCTGTGCCAGGGGCTCTCTGGCTGCAAACTGGAGGGGGCACCCAGCAAGGTACCGATCAATAACAGGTGCCATCATCCAAGCACGAGGTGCCCCACTGCAGGACTTCTCTCATTCATCTTCTGCTGAGGCCAGCATCCTCTTACAGAAACCTAATTTGATTTGAGTCTTGGTGTGAAAAAAAAAAAGGCCTGCACTGGCTCCAGAGTGCCTGTCAAATGACGTCTCCTGATGGGATAATGAGCTTCCAGCTCAGCCACGTGGCCTGGCCCCTTTCCCCCACCTCAACTCCCTCCTTGACCACTCCCCCCACCCCACCCCCACTCTTCCCACACTCTAGCTCAAAGTTCTCAAACAGATGGACCGAAGGCCACCTCTGGAATCCTCGATGTCTTGCTGACAGGTCAGATTCAACAGCTGTAGTACCTGGGACCTGGCTTGGATGCATCAGGAAACAGCTGTGATGGGGAGAGAAAGAAACGTTGCAAAGAGGAGAAGGTGGGATGCAGGGATAAGTGGAGAGAGAGGCTGAGAAGGGAAAAGCTGGCCAAAACTGTGAGGAGCTGGGGGGTGGGGCTCTGGATGGATACAACAGCATCCACTGCACTTGGCCTGACAGTGCTTTTTAAAAATTGGTTGCCAAGAGTTAAGGGGGCTTCCCTGATGTCTCAGCAGGTAAAGAATTCACCTGCAGTGCGAGAGCTGCAGCAGAATTGGGTTTGATCCCTGGGTCAGGAAGGCCCCCTGGAAGAGGAAACGGCAAGCCATTGCAGTATTCTTGCTGGAAAATTGCATCAACAGAGGAGCCTGGCGAGCCACAGTCACAAGGAGTCAGAAATGACTGAGCACGACGATGACCAATGATTTAAATTCAGGAAATCTGTAGAAAATCCGCATCACTGACGTCTTTTGGAAATTCACAGATGCACCCGCTCTGACCTGCTTTCCTGCACGGTGTCGTTAGCTGTCCCCTCTGCACAGGCCTCTGCTTGGAAATTTCGTCTCTGGCCTCCTTCACTCTCTCACCCTGCCCGACACACACAGCACCCAGCATCACCCACTTGTTTCTGTGCCCTCGTGTCCTGCATCTTTGGAAACTCTGCCCCACCTGGGAATGTACCTGGGGCTCCCACCTGGCAATGTGGTCTGAACGTGTGCTCCACACCCACACCCACACCCCGCCCAAGTTCTTATGTTGAAACCTTGATGCTAGTGCTGAGGTCCTGAGGGTAGAGCCCTCACAAATAGATTTAGTATCTTATAAAAGAGGCCCCCAGAACTCCCAGCCTCTTCTGCCGTATGAGGACACAGAGAGGATGAGGTGGCTGGGGCCAGGAAGAGGGTCATCCCTCAGTCCTGCTGGGGCCTTGATCTGGGACTTCCAGCCTCTGGAACTGTGAGGAATCAATTTCTGTAGTTTATAAACTACCCAACTGGTAGTACTTCATTACAACTGCTGGAAGGGGCTAAGACACCGGGCAAAATACATATTCTTTAAGACTCTGCTCAAAGACCTCCTTGGGGGCACCTCCTGGGACACCCTTACGGAACTGACTCCTCCTCTGGAAACCCTTCTGAAAAGTCTGTGAGAGCCGGAGGCACAGCTGTGTCCTATCCACATTTGAACATCTAGTTTCTAGCACAGCATCTGAATCCTTGCGGGGACACCATGACTAACTGTTTAGATGAAATTGACATAAATTAGGTGAATAAAAAGCTTACAGACTTACAAAATCTACAGTATCTCATTGGAAAGAGACTGGAGTTGCTAGACATTTTCTAGATGTAGAAATAAGGGAATTCAGCCCGCTTCCATTGTCCTAGTTTTCCCCCAGGTGAGACGGTGGCCCCCAAACCAGACAGTTCAGCCAGCAGGTGGCACACACAAGTTAGTGAAAACATTCCTGGGGTTGAAGAGCTGCCCAGTTCTGATCAACACATACGTTTGTTTTTGCTTCAACTCAGTGCACCCACCGTCTCTATAATGTCCATCCAGGGGCACTGAGGGAATGGGCATCGAGTGGACGGGTGGAGGTGAACTTGAGAGGGAGACGTAAGAGTACCAGCACCAGCCAGGGACACAGCCACACGATGCTTCGGTTGCAGCAAGTGGCCTCGAAACTGTAGGAGAGGGTGGGCAGGGCGGTGAAAGATATATCTCACACGAGGATGGGGAGGCTGACCCGGCCGGTGGCCAGACCACACATGCTTTACAGACAGTAAGACACTGCCAACTGTGCAGTAATTGATCTATGATCACCACTCACTGTTTCAGTGTTGTGTTAGCCTTTAATCCCTTAAGTGGGTACGCATTTTTCATATTCAAAGGTGAACTGCAAACAGAGCCGTTGAAGATGAATGTATCGGAGGATCACATCACTGCTGTAATATGTATTTATAGTTTGCTATTGGCAAAAGCTCTCTGTATGTTCATTTGTCACCACAACAGCCCTACTTAGAGCAGGAAAGGTAATGTAATTTGCTCAAGGTCCCATGACTAAGATGTTGCTGGTTTGAACTCCTGTCTTATGACCCCAGGTTTGGCTCTCTTTTCATGGGGCTCACCACATGTAGTGGGGCAGGTCTAAAGTGGGCAGGCAGGGCATCCAGGAGTGGCTGGAGCAGTCACTATGCTTCCTGCCTGCCTCTGTGCTCCTTGGGCCCTGCTAACAATTGGCACATGGCTGGTGCTGGCTGGCAGGCCCTTTGTCCAGCTCTGCCATCTGGCATCAGGCCCTTCCTGCTCACCAGCCTCTCTTCTGCCTGGGTGCCTGTGCCTGCTGCTCCTGTCTGGCAGGACCTGAGTGGCAGAGGGTTGGCTGCAAGGTCCTGGTCATTGGCTTCCGGCGAGGCTGCAGTGAATCAATCCTCCTGGAAGTCTGTTCTCCTCAGCCTTTGGCCCAAGGCTCCCATAGTCTGTTGCCAACTCCTGCCACCATTGATGAAATGGGCTCCTGCTGCCCAGAGAGAAAAATTCTGGGGCTTTAGTCCTTTCTGTGTTCAGCTTCCTGTCCTGGAAACCCTGCTTGACCCATACATGCCCTGTGCTATACTGGAGTTCATTCTGGAAAGCAGGGCTGTGTTAGCAGAGAGGTCTTTCCTGAGCATGCACACCGTCCTATACATACAATTGGCCATCTCAATTCCAAGGTGTCTACCTAAGATCTTCAAAACCCCTTGGAAATCTCATTTCCCAGATTTTCTTTTTGACTTTTTAGTTAACCTATTGCTTGTTACAACTGTTATCCACTGCCTCAGGCAACCGAGATACTAAAAAATTGCCTCTGACTGTTTTTAACAAATGCTCCCACCCTCACTCCCACCCTGAGAAAAAGTGCATTAGGCAAACCAAGTCAGGTCAAATAAAAACAGTCTTCCAGAGAACTATAAGACAGGCCAAATAACAAGTTACCTGGGAATGAAACTTTAAGCTTTGCTTAATTCTTCATTACTTTCAGGATAAAATGCAAATTCAATAACAGAGTATGTAAATTCTTTTAGAATCTCATCTCTTCCCAAATCTCCAGCTGCATCTGCTAACAAGCTATTCACTCAATCTCTAAACTTCTCCCCCTTCCTCCCCACCTCCCCGCCCCACCTCCCCTCCAGCGGCTGCCTGGTTTCTGGTTTTCACCTGATTGCGGCTTTTGGTTTCAACACTACTGTGGAGCGGTGCAGAGGCAATGGGATAAGAGCAACTTAAAGTGACACAAAGCTGTTCTTACTGAGATCTAGCAGTTTTCCCTGAAAAATGCTTCCTGTTTAGTTAAGTCTGAGACTTCGGAAAATGGTCATTTCTTACCATTTTTTGCCAGTGTTCTCATTGAGCTTACGGAGAAGAGAGTTTTCAGAGGACCTTACTTTGCCATTTTCACTGATATCCAAACTAAGCCTGAAAGAGTGAGTAGAGGAAAAGCTTATTAATGCAGAAATGACAGCTTGGGCAAAGAAAAAAGATGGGAGAAACAGTTGACATATTGCAGGGGAACTGCAAGCAAGATGGTCTTAGTGGAGCATAAAGTTGTGACTAAAGAATGGAAGGAAAAAGGCTGAGGAAGTAGGCAATGGCCTGTGTGCTACATTAACAGATATTTAAACTTCTTTCCCCCCCTGTCAGCAGTTTTACTCCCAGACCCAATTTCAAATCTCAGCTACTACAGGACCACCGACATAGCCACTCAGGCCCATGAGTTTTGAATTCGCTGATACTAGTAACCTTCTTCCACCACCTAAACATTGCTTTCCTACTGTCAATACTTCTATTTAATTATTTTTAAATCTTCCAAATGCATTCTTCACTGATCCTAGCTAACAATCTTCATTTCAGCTCTTCTCCACATTATAATCGTAAAAGCTAATACAGTGTCTGGGACATTATAGGAGCTCAGTACATAAGGGAAAAGGGATAAAGAGAAGGAACTTTTTAAGAGATAACAATCTGTCCTGAAAGACTGTTGCTTGTTTTAAACTGGGTTCCTTGGAAAAACAGATTCTGCCTAGGGATTTGTACAAAAGGAGTTTACTGGGGAGTATCCTTAATTTGGGTGGTTCTGGGGAACTGAGGAAAGCAGAACTGGGGAGAGGGAAGAACTGATTGATCCCCAGTGCGGTCACAAGAGGCCCCAGCCAATCCTTGGGGACCTAGATGAACTTTCAGCATAGTCCTGCCTTGGAACCATGGGTTCAGTGTTTTATGCCCTTCTGATCAAGCCGTGTCTTGGGAGGAGGCATGACCTTGGCAAAACAGTCTGGCCATCAGCCTCTAGCCGTCCCACAGATCAGGAGAGGGATGAGCACCTCGGTCCTTACGAGAGGTGTGGGCACCACAACATTCGTGTCACCGCTCAGTCCTGACGTGGCCTGGCCCACAGTGCTGCGTCAGCGCTGGCTCCCCTAAAGGAGACGCGAAGAGAGTTGAAGCCTGCGGTCAAACCATCCGACTTCCACCCTGAGGCTTCTTCCCGCTGACTGCATTGCTCAGGTCAGGCTTTATCTTCTCTCAAAGGGTTTCTCCTTTCATGGCAAGGGGTATTCCTTCTTAAACGCTGAGCAAGTGGCAGATATGCTGAGATAGCACAGGCACAGGCTCAGAGTTGAATGAACTATGACCAGGAAAGAGATACATAGCTACGATTGCCTGGAAGGGCAGCCACACTGCGCTTCCTCCTCCTCAGTCACTCAGGATCTCCCACATTGTTGCTGGAAAAGTACAAAAGAGATCTAGAGGCATCAATCACTACAGTACTGAGAAATTGATCAACTGTTTTGAGATAGTTGGACCCTGATAAGGATTTTGCATGAGGTAGATGCTTTGATTCCCTTTTCTGACAGTGGTCAGTGAGAAATCATAGTGGAAGAAACTGATGTCAGTCTTCATCCTGTATCAAACTGTACATGGCTTAGTGACTTCTGAGGAAGAAAAAAAATTAGTCCATAATGGTAAATTACTCTGAGTGCCATAGAGAAATCTGAGAGTCAGAGGTGTAAAGGATTCTTGAGTGATATAATTCCAACCTCGACATGCGAGCAAATGGCTTCTCAAAGAGGGAGCTGGAGAGGGAAACTTCTGAGACTCACAGGGGAAAGGAGAGACTCAGGTAGTCTGAAAAAGCATACTGTGCTTTGTCCCCATAAGTTTTATACAAAATTCTTTTCTGTTGCAGATATGCAAAAAATAGCTTGAGGGAGTGTGTTAGGAGGATGAGGTTTGGGGAAAAAAATAAAAAAACAGCTGAGAAGTAGCTTTCAGGAAAAATGGCTGTCTGATGTCAAAATTACTTGTCAGAAGTCTATATCTCTAGCAGCTATATTTGGCTTAGAATTACACACTTTTTTTTTTTACACAAAGCCTTAAGTTACGGAATGGAGTTACCCCCTGCTAGAAATGAGAGTTCCAATCACTGATGGGGGGAACCTCTGAAAACTAAGGAAGACAAAATGATAACAGGCTCTGAAAAATGTCTGAAGCTTGCTCTCAAGTTAAAATCACCGGGATTTTTTGACAGCTCTCTTTGGATATGAATGTATCGCTGGAGAAGATGACGACTTGTCATGTCTGAGACTCCAGTGATGTCCAAGCTTTCCCTTCAGGCCTAGAGTAAAGAGTTGAACAAACAGCGCCTTTCAGAAGGACAGGCTGGTTCCCCCAGGTAGGTAAGGAGATAGTATCACCATCCTTCCTCAGTTACCTGATGTTTCTGTGACCCAGTTAGCTTCACCCAGGATATCAGTTGCTCTGACTGACAGCCCCAACAATGCCAGAGCTCACATTCCTGTGAGCTGCACGGCCAAGGCAATCTGCAGATGAAAGCAAATTTACTCAAATTTCAGCAGCAGCATTTCTCAAGGTTTGTCAGATTAGAATAGGAACATAGTCTGTTTCTGTGGTGTCAGCAGCAGCAAGAAGTGTGGCTTTTAGGAGCAATTAATGGTCTACAGGTTAATGCTTTGCTTATGGAAAAGGAACACTAAAATAACTTCCATTATTGTTTATTTAGTCAATGAATATGAATATAATATACATATAATATTTATACATTACATATATTAAATTTATATAAACTATATATATATATTGAATATATGTAAAATCTCTTAATAAAATGTTTCTCCACTTATGAAATGCTTCTTGTTAATTTTTGGAAAAGCTACCCAAATGAGTTTAGTGCTACAAAATGCGTGTTAAGATATTCATAACCAAGTTTAGTATCCCAGGTTTTCTTTCCAAAAGGTGGGCTCATAGTTGCCAGGTTCTTGTCATGGCCTAGAGCAGGGGTCAGCATTTATAGCCTGCAGTCCCCCACCTGTTCTTGCATGGCCTGTGTACATTTTGCAATGGTTGAAGAAAAACCAAGGAACAATATTAGTTCATGACATAAGACAACTGTAAGAAATGCAACTTTCAGCTTCCATACATACAGTTTTATTGGACACAGCCACACCATTTCTTTACCGATTATCTTTGCTGCCTTCCTGTTGAAAGAACAGAGCTGAGCAGTTGCAACACAGACCATTACAGCTCAAAAGCCAAAGTAACTTACTCTGACTCTACAGAAAACAAATTGTCAACCCTGGCTTAGAACATTTCTCTACTTGTTGCTAGTTGTTTTAGGGATGATTGACAGTTAGGCTTCCCAGGTAGCACAAGTGGTAAAGAATCTGCCTGCCAATGCTGGAGACAGAAGAGACGTGGTTTCAATCCCTGGGTTGGGAAGATCCCCTGGAGAAGAAAATGGCAAACCACTCCAGTTTTCTTGCCTGGAGAGTCCCCATGGACAGAGGGGCCTGGTGGGTTACAGACCATGGGGTTGCAAAGGATTGGACGCAACTGTAGTTGCTCAGTCTTGTCCGACTCTTTGCGACCCCATGAATCGCAGCACGCCAGGCCTCCCTGTCCATCACCAACTCTTGGAGTTCACTCAGACTCACAACCATTGAGTCAGTGATGCCATCCAGCCATCTTATCCTCTGTCGTCCTCTTCTCCTCCTGGCCCCAATCCCTCCCAGCATCAGAGTCTTTTCCAATGAGTCAACTCTTCACATGAGGTGGCCAAAGTACTGGGGTTTCAGCTTTAGCATCATTCCTTCCAAAGAAATCCCAGGGCTGATCTTCAGAATGGACTGGTTGGATCCCCTTGCAGTCCAAGGGACAAGCGACTGAACTGAACTGAACTGAACTGAAGCGACTTAGCGTGCATGCACAAAGGATGGTTAGGTTACTGCTCTGCTAGAGATGAGAGGGTTGCAGTCAGAGAGATCTTGCAGAGTGGCCCCTGGAGAGTACTTCTATTAATATAACTCAGGTCTACCTAACTCCACACAACACACATCTGCGGGTAAATAGCACTTTGCTGATCACATTTTACTTTTTTTCATCATTGTTTAATTTTTAAAACTTAATTTCATTTTTGGTTGCACTGAGTCTTTGTCACTGTGTGGGCTTTCTCTGCTTGCAGCCAGAAAGGAGGGGCTATTCTTCAGTTGCGGTGCATGGGCTTCTCAATGCCTTGGTTTCTCGAGTTGCAGAGAACAGGTTCTAGACATACAGGCTTCAGTAGCTACAGTACACATTCTCAGTAGTTGTGGCACATGGGCTTAGTTGCCCTGCAGCATGTAGAAAGCAAAGAAATAGAGGAAAGCAGTAGAATGGGAAAGACTAAGATCTTTTCAAGAAAATTAGCAATATCAAGGGAACATTTCATCAAAGATGGGCACAATAAAGGACAAAAATGATATGGACCTAACAGAAGCAGAAGATATTAAACCATGATGGTGTGGTCACTCAGCTAGAGCCAGACATCCTGGAGTGTGAAGTTAAGTGGGCCCTAGAAGGCAATACTGCAAACTAAGCTAGTGGAAGTGATGGAATTCCAGCTGAGCTATTTCAAATCCTAAAAGATGATACTATTAAAGTGCTGCACTCAATATTCCAGCAAATTTGGAAAACTCAGCAGTGGCCACAAGACTGGAAAAGGTCAAATTTCATTCCAATCCCAAAGAAGTGAAATGCAAACAAATGCTCAAACTACCACACAACTGCATTCATTTTACATGCTAGCAAGGTAATACTCAAAATCCTTTAAGCTAGGCTTCAATAGTATGTGAATCAAAAACTTCTGGATGTACAAGCTGGGTATAGCAAAGGCCAAGGAACCATAGGTCAAATTGCCAACATCCATTGGATCATTGAAAAAGCAAGGGAATTCCAGAAAAGCATCTATTTCTGTTTCCTTAACTATGCTAAAGTCTTTGACTGTGTGGATTGCAACAAACTGTGGAATGTTCTTTAAAATGTGGGAATACCAGACCACCTTACCTGCCTCCTGAGAAACCTGCATGCAGGTCAAGAAGCAACAGTAAGAACCAAACACGAAAAAGTGGATTGGCTCAAAATTAGAAAGGGGTTACGACAAGCCTGTATATTATCACCCTGCTTATTTAACTTCCATACAGAGTACATAGTGGGAAATGCTGAGCTGAATGGATCACAAGCTAGAATCAAGATTGCCAGGGAAAATATCAATAACCTCAGATATGCAGAAGATACAAATCAAATGGCAGAAATCAAAGAGGAACTAAAGAGCCTCATGATGAATGTGAAAGAGGAGAGTGAAAAAGTTGGCTTAGAATTCAACATTAAAAAAATGAAGATCATGGCATCCAGTTCCATTACTTCATGGCAAATAGATGGGAAAAAGTGACAGACTTTATTTTCTTGGGCTCCAAAATCACTGTGGATGGTGACTGCAGCCTTGAAATTAAAAGACACTTGCTCCTTGAAAGAAAAGCTATGACAAACCTAGGCAGTGTATTTAAAAGCAGAGACATCACTTTGCCAACAAAGGTCCATATAATCAAAGCAATTATTTTTCCAATAATCATGTACAGTTGGGAGAGTTGGACCATAAAGAAGGCTAAGCTTTGAGGAATTGATGCTTTCAATTTGTGGTGCTGGAGAAGACTCTTGAGAGTCCCTTGGACAGCAATGAGATCAAACCAGTTAATCCTAAAGGAAATCAACCCTGAATATTTATTGGAAGGACTGATGTTGAAGCTGAAGCTCCAATACTTTGGCTACCTGATGCGAAGAGCCAACTCATTGGAAAAAATCCCTGATGCTGAGAAAGATTGAGGGCAGGAGAAGAAGGGGTTAACAGAGGATGAGGTGGTTGGATGGCATCATCAACTCAATGAACATGAGTTTGAGCAAACTCTGGGAGATGGTGAAGGACAGAGAAGCATGGTGTGCTGCAGTCCATGGGATCACGAAGAGTCTGATAGGACTGAGTAACTGAGCAACAACATGTGGAATCTCCCCAGGCCTGGACTCAAACCCATATCCCTTGGATTAGGAGGTGGATTCTTATCCATTGTGCCACCAGGGAAGTCCTGTTAATCACAGTTAATCATGCTGTTTATAACAAAAACTGTTGAATTCTCTTGGGAAGACTCCTCACCACAATTTCTTTTTTAGGACAATTGGGAATAGTATATAACAGATTTGTTTAAAGTAATATTATAACTACTATTAGCAGAAAGAAATGCTTTCTTCTAAATGTTAAAAATTATCCTTCAAATCATAAGTTAGTTGTAGAAAACAAAACAAGGAATGATGCTAACTGTAGGGTTCCATTTAAATGTAAGATATTGTTGGGTCTAACAGACAGGGAAGACCTTTAGTTAATGGGAAGGGCAGTAATGATTTTATCACATAAACTCAAGAAAGGCACAAAACCCTAAATGACAAAATTAAAATGTATCTTATTTTTCATTTTAACTCTGTAATGTTTAGTGGGAAAGAGATTACTGGAAGGAGGAGGGACAAAGGCCTTCAACCAGGGCAAGGAACTGTCAAAGAGCGAATGAAAGAGTTCTTTCTTTTAATCCTTTGAAAAAAAATACTCACTTAAATATAGTCAAATGGTGAATTCAGTTGAACTTTTTATTTTGAGAACACTGTAGATTTATATCCGGTTGTAAGAAATAATACAGAAAGGTCATATGTATTCTGCACCCATTTTTCCCAAATGGATGTCGTTTAGTTGCTAAGTCATGCCCGACTCTTTTGCTACCCCATGGACTGTAGCCTGCCAGGCTCCTCTGTTCATGGGATTTCCCGGACAAGAATACTGGGGTGGGTCGCCACTTCCTTCTCCAGGGGTTCTTCCCAAGGATCAAACCCACATCTTCTGCCCTGTTCCCCAGTGATAACATCTTAAAAAGCCATAGAATATCACAACTAGGGTATTAATATCAGCACAATTGGCTACTCTTATTCAGATTTCCCATTTTACTTGCATGTGTGTTTCTGTGTCGTTTTATCACACGTAGGCTTGTGTGTCTAGCACCGTAGGTAAGATACACAGCAGTTCAGTTGCCACATAGCTCCCTCCCGTTGCCTGATTATAATCACACTCACCTTTGATCATATACATCTTTCTACCACCCTATCACCCACATCCCTAACCCGTGACAAACACTATTCTGGTCTCCATTTCTAGAATTTTGTCATTTAAAGAATGTTATATTAGTGGCATCATGCAGTATGTAACCTTGTGAGACTGTTTTTTTGTCACTCAGCATACTTCTCTGGAGATTCAGCCACATTGTTGTGTATATCCATAGTTCTCTCTTTTTAACTGTTGAGCAGTATTCACGACTGAGCGACTTCACTTTCGCTTTTCACTTTCATGCACTGGAGAAGGAAATGGCAACTCACTCCAGGGTTCTTGCCTGGAGAATTCCGTCTACGGGGTCGCACAGAGTCGGACACGATTGAAGTGACTTAGCGGCAGCAGCAGTATTCAACTAGTACGGGTTTTTTAATTTTTAATTTTAAGTTGGAGTATAGTTGACTTACAACATTGCGTTAGTTTCAGGTGTACAGCAAAGTGATTAATTTATATATGTACGTATATCAATTGTTTCAAATTCTTTTCCCGTTTAGGCCATTACAGTATATCAAGTAGCGTTCCCTATCCTTGCTATACAGTAGGTCCTTGTTCATCATCTATTTTGTATATGGTAGTGTATATATGTCAGTCCCAAACTCCTAATTTACACCCTCCCACACACACACCACTTTTCCCCTTTGGTAACCAAGTTTGTTTTCTAAGTCTGTGAGTCTGTTATTGTTTTGTAAATAAGTCCATTTGTATATTTTTTTTAGATTTCATATATAAGTGGTGTCATATGGCATTTATCTTTCTCTGACTTACTTCGCTTAGTGTGGGAGTCTCCATCCATGCTGCTGCACGTGGCACTATCTCATTCTTCTTTATGGCTCAGGAGTATTCCTTGGTCTCTATGGACCACATCTTCTTTACCCATTCATCTGCTGATGGACATTTAGGTTGCTTCCATGTCTTGACTATTGTGCATAGTGCGGCAATGCACATTGGGGTGCATGTATATTTTCAAATTATGGTTTTCTTCAGCTAAATGCCCAAAAATGGGATTGCTGGGTCATATGGTAGCTCTGTCTTTAAAATCCACTCCCCTGATCTCTGTTCTTTTTTTTTAATTTACTTTTTCATTTCCTTTTAACATAATTATTGATGGAACTGACACCACATCACTTATTCCCCATTTATTTCCTCTAAAGCTCATTTTTCTGTTTCTCTTTTCTAAAGCTCTTGTATGCTTTGGATATTTTTAAGGATTTCATTTTGCTTCATTTACAGTGTCTTTAAGTCTAACTCTTTGTGTGGTTTTCTTAGAGGCTTCTCTGGATATTATAATATGCATGTGCAGCCAGTGTCTGCTAGTCTCCTAGTGCCAGGACTTCATCACTCTGAGTGAAGGACAAGAATCCTACTTATAGTAAGGCGCATTTACCTTCCCCTCTTTTAATACCATTGCTGTTAGTATCAGATGGTGTTAGAATGTTTGCTTCAGTCATCACAAATGGTTTGAAAGCTCAAGAGAAGGATAGTCTGGTGTATGCCCCCCATGTGTGTCCTTTTCATTGTTTTTCCTTCCTTCCTCATGCTCCAAGACTTCTTCTTTCACCACTTCTTGTGTTTGACGAACTTTCATTAGCCATTGTCCAATCAGCTCAGTTCAGTTCAGTTCAGTCGCTCAGTCATGTCTGACTCTTTAAAACCCCATGAACCGCAGCATGCCAGGCCTCCCTGTCCATCACCAACTCCCGGAGTCCACCCAGACCCATGTCCATTGAGTCGATGATGCCATCAAACCATCTTATCCTCTGCTGTCCCCTTCTCCTCCTGCCCTCAATGTTTCCCAGCATCAGGGTCTTTTCCAATGAGTCAGCTCTTCACATCAGGCGGCCAAAGTATTGGAGTTTCAGCTTCAATATTGCCCAGTAGTGAGTAACTAACAAATTCTTTCCATTTTCTTTCATCTGAGAATGTATTTATTTTCCATTTATCCCTGAAGAATAGTTTGACCAGATATAGAATTTGTGCTTCATTACTTGGAACGAAGTTTGTCCCCACAGTTTCAGATGGGAAATTCACTGTCTCTTGAACTGGTCTTCTTCTATGGGCTTGCGTTATTTCCCTCTGGCTGCTTTCAAGGCTTTTTTTCTTGTCAGAATTTTAATTACAATGCATCCCCCCAGTGAATGTCTCTGGGTTTCTCACATTTGGGGTTTTGCCAGCTTCTTGATTCTTCAGGTTCACACTTTTCACCAAATTGAAAAGTTTTCTTTGAAAACTATTATTTCTTTGAATACTTTTTCACTCACACCACTCTCTCTTCTCTCTTCCTAGGAAACCGGTGATATGCATGTGGACTCTTTGCTTTTATCCCATATGTTCCTGGGAATCCGTTTACATTTTTTTCCAGTTTATTTTCTCTCTATTGTTCAGATTGAATAAACACTATTGGTCTGTCCTCAAATACAATAATCCCATCTTCCCTTACCTCTACTGTTGAGTCTGTCCAATGAGTTCTAAAAACCTCTTACTATATTTTTCAGTTGTGCAATTTACATTTGTTTTTTTAATATAGGTGGCGCTAGTAGTAAAGAATCTGCCTGCAATGCAGGAGACCTGAGTTCGATCCCTGGGTTGGGAAGATCCCCTGGAGAAGGGAATGGCAACCCACTCCAGTGTTCTTGGACAGAGGAACCTGGTGGGCTACAGTCCATGAAGTCACAAAGGGTCAGGCATGACTGAGTGACTAACACTTTGACTTTTCACCTTCTATTTCTTCACTGAGACGTCTTCTTGGTTTTTTTTTGTTTGTTTGTTTGTTTTTCATTTGCTTCAAGAGAATTTGCCATTGCTGTGGAAGCATTTTTATGATAGCTGCCCTAAAATCCTTTCTGGATAATCCCAACATCTGATTCACCTTGGTGTTGGTATCTGTTGATTGGCTTTTCTCAATCAAGTTTTGACTTCCTGGTTTTTATTATGATGGGTGATTTTTTTTATTATATCCTTGTCATTTGGGCTATTATGTTAGGAGATTCTGAGTCCTATTGAAACATTTCATTTTAGGATGCAGTCACCCTGTGTAAGTTTAGCACACAATTTCTGACCTATTTCATAGGCTGTCATGCATTTTGCTCTGAGATGGTTCCCACTTTTCCTTGCTATTACTACTTGAGGCTATGGAAGGAGCTTCCCCAACAGCAATCCATTTGGTGTCTCTGGGTAGGGGAATGGATTTTCTGTTCCCAGACTCCAGCCAAGATGAAAAATTCTACCAAGAAACTCAGGTGAACCTCGCAGCATCCTAGGAGGTAGGATCCACTGAGGGCCCGGGGACCACAAGCACCAAGGGGAAGAGCTCTCCCTTTCTGCTGGTCTCACCCAGAGACATCAGACAGCTAGGCATCATCAGCCAGGGCTTCTCACACAACAGAAGCCTCGTCCAGAAAGTGCTTGTTGTCTCTATAAGCTTCAGACTTCCCTTCAAATGCACAGCCGTGGGATCCAGTGCACACACACCAGTCCAGGAAGTGTTCCCTTCCCCCAGAAGCCTAACCCCCTGGATGTAAATTGAAGGTAAAGTTTTTGAAAAGATAAACTCTCAGCTCTCTTGAATGATTTCCTTCAAATTCTTATAGAAGCTTAGAAAATATACAATATTTGACTTGAACGACTTCCACTTAGCCCACTGAGTCATTCAAATTCTTTCCCTTTTCTCTCTCTGTCTGCCCCAGGTCCCTGCCCTGATCATTTATTTCTAAATGCTTGCCTGACCTCCTCCACAAGTGCTTGCTTCCTTCCCCTCACAATGGTCCCTGAAGAACGATGCCCACTCTTCTGGTTGTCTTCAGAGACCATTACTTCTGTGGCTCTCTTCTGCTCGGTCCCCCTAAGGTCTCAGCAATTGCGAGAAGCTGACTCTTGCTGCTTCCCTCCCTCTCAGCCTGGTCTTGTGTGGCATAAGGGTTTGGTCCCACTCACAACTTACCTCCTTGTACCTTTCCTATGTGGGGTCTCAGAGACAGTGTGACATGGTGGCTTCAAGTCCCAGCTCAATCACTTAGCACCTGAGAGATCTCAGGCAGGCCACTTAACTCTGCCAACTTCAGTTTCTTCATCCAAAAAGGGGTATATGATTACACACTGCTAGATTTAAAATGGATTACCAACAAGGATCTACTGGGGTACAAAAGACTTTTGTGAGTGTGGTTCAGCGCAGGGGGATCTCTGTAGGCAGTGGGCACAGAGCAGGGAACTCTGCTCAATCCTATGTAACAACCTAAAAAGGAAAAGAATTTGAAAAAGAATAGACAAATGTATATGTATAACTGAATCACTTTGCTGTACACCTGAAATTAACACAACATTGTTAAGAAACTGTGTTCCAATATAAAACTGAAAATTAAAAAATAGATAAAAATAAAAAAATTGTAAAAGGAGTGCAGATGAATAGCATATACTTATAAGGCTTCTGTGAACATTTAATAATTAACTACATAAATGTTATTTACTGTTATCATCTCTCTCTCCTCTAGCTAATTGTCTCATCATCTTCTTTACAGCCCAGTCTGGTCTGCATATATTCTCATACGGTGTCCAGAACCTCTTTCACTTTCCTTGATGATACCACAATATCATCCTCAATTTCAGCTCAATTTTGGATCTCCCTCCTCTAAGAATAAATCTTATACACAGCAAACAGGGAGTAGTCATTTTAGCTGCGCGCCTTAATCATATTTTTAAGACATTGGTCAGACTTGTACTCTCTGACCTGCTCATATTTGGAGACAAAGGCTGCACCCAGGCTTATCTATGCTTCTCAATTCCCTATTCAGTGGTCCTGAGGTACCCGGTAGCACGTACTCACACTTACCTTCACAGCCTATTCGCCAGTAGTCTTTTGTTATATCCCGCTTAGATGGCCTGGTCAATAGTCAGGATGGATCACATAGGGGACTCTCGAGTGTGTAACTGTATGACTGCATGATGGAATTGTGAAACAAAAGAGGAACACTGTCTGCAGTGAGGAGTCCCATCAGAAGAATCTATCATTCCAAGTAAATGACACAAACCCATCTTAAGCTGGTTACTAGCGTCCAAAATTCCAGGCACTTTGCCAGAAAGCTTTACGGATCAAAGTTAAGTAGGGAAATTTAATAAAGCCACAACCTCAGGTGTGATTATTCTCAAAGTACTGCATTCACATCAGTTCAGCAGAATTTCTCCTTTAGGCCACAGTGTTTCAATAATTTAGGTCTATTAGTCAGGGAGATAATATTTTTTTGGCAGCCTATCGGTTCTTTTCGTTTTTAGGTGTATTTTTTCTGCAGCCCGTGCCAGACCAAGAATGTTAACAGGCCATCAGATTAACTTGGATTTCGTAAAATGTGAGTAAAGTGGTGGCGGGCTGTGGCACGTTTGCCAGCCGGCAGCTGTTAAGCAGGTTGAGAAAAGATTTGAATAAGGCAGGGACTCACTCTGCAATGAAATTACAGGAATTTGCTCTGTCGGAGCTGTGATTCATGCAGAGATCTGAGAGGCAAGCTAAAGACTAATGAAACTGCCTTTCTTTAAGCTCCAACCTAAGGAGCTAACAAGCCCTCTTCGCTTTGCTGATGATGTCAGAGTTTTTCCAGCTCTCATCACAGAAGGTGTCTGTGATGACTGTGTCTAGAATATTCCATGTTGATGGAGAACCTTCATTTTCCATGTATCCACATGGCGATAGCATATGTACATGCCCCTTAGGGACTTTTAATGGCAATAAACTGCAAAGGCTTCCTTAGGCCCTTGCTGGAGGAATTCCCACCAGGAAGTGCTGTAGCTTACCTGAGGTGCCCTGTGGGACTCCAGGCTTGTTGGCAGAATCGCCAAGTTCCAAGACTACTGTCTCAATCCAGAAGATACAACACTTAGCAGTCAAGAGGGCCCAACACTTTTGATATTAAAGGACAAATTAATTGACTTATATTGAATAAATAAGTTTAGGACCTGATATTGGCCATTTACCTGAGACATCACTGATTTTTCAGGTGGGATACCCAAGCGACAGATAAAATTATGGATCAAAATTGGTGGTGTGTACAAAAGATTAAAAATGCTTGGAAATTGCTGAAGGATATTTGTTCCACCCAGAATTCTCTGAGACACACTGTGTCACCATTATCCACTGATGCCACCATCTTTCTTGTCATATTGTTTTCTTATTTTTCTGTTTTATTTAACTATAAATAAATACTTGCATTTTCTGCCCCCTTAATTGTTTTCATGGGTTTGTGTGTGTGTGTGTGTGTTGTTGTTGTTTTATTTTTATTTCCTTTTTTTTAGGCCATGCCATGTGGCATGCAGGATCTTAGTTTTCTGACCAGGAATGGAACCCACGCCTCCCACAATGGAAGCACGGAGTCCTAACCAGCAGTATTATTATCTCTTAAGCTCAAAGTCTGGGTATTATTCAGCTTTGTGTCCCTGGTACTTAAAACAGAGTAAACACTCACTAAAGGCTTACTGAATACATACTAGATTAAAACAAAAAGCATTTGTTTTTGACCTTGAACAGTAAGTCAGTTTTAGGGCAATGGAATTATTCTATATGATCCTATAATGGTGGACACATGGCATTATGGCCCATAGAACATACAACTGCCAGTGTGTACCCTAATGTAAACCATGGCCTCTTCATGTTAAAGATGTTTTAGCATAGGTTCACCGGTTGTAATCAATGTCCCACTCTGGACGGTGTTGAGAATAGGGGAAGCTGTGCGAGTGGTGTGAGGGAAGAGTAGGTATATGGGAATGCTCTGTACTTCTCACTCAATTTTTCTTTGAAATTAAACTGCTCTAAAAATAAAGCATATTTAAGAAAATAAATTGGATTTCAACATGATGTGATATTGAAGGAAGTTATTCAAAGCAGAAAAAACAGCAGAAGTAGAAGTATTGAGGTGGCGGTCCTAGGTGGTGTGGGGGATTGGAAGTGTGGTCTCTGGAAAATCAGCGACAGTTCTGTTTGGTCTGAGAAAACTCTACACATAAAGCAAACATAAAAGAAATAAGAACAAAAAATAATTGAGAGAGAGTGAGGGTCTTATATAACAAATAAAAAGTTTCAACTTAATTGAGTAGGCAATGGGAAGCCACCAAAAGTGTCTCAGGTTATGTCTTGGTGAGGATTAAAGATGCAGCTAAATCTAGGTCAAATGATCAAGTTCCTTAATCCCTTCTAGATTAGAGATCTCCAAGTGGACACAGTCAGTTCCCTCCCCCACAAACAATAGAAGTATCCCAAATCCATGTGCCTGGGGTCACAGTGACTTGTGACTCTGCGCCAGATGTTTTCAAAATGAAATCTTATCTTGATTACATCTTGTGTCTATATATTGCCTTCTCCCACTTTTCAATAAAGACAATACTCATCTAAGATCTCCTACCAGAGGCAGACCATGAGAACAAAGAAATAAGAAGGGATTTGGTTAGAGCAGGTGGGGCAGGGGCAAATGGCATAATGCCCAGGAGAGCACAAAAAACACTCCCCTAAAAAGTTCCCAAAGCCCACCCTGCAGATCCCACTGCAGGAAAGTGTAGGAGGATATAGCCTCCTGAAGTCAGTGATGAGAGGCGCTCACGCTGTGTAGACAGCCTTTACCTGGGAGGAGAACTCTGACCCCACTGTGTTGCAATTATGGGAAACAGCAGCTCCATCTGTGGGAGCGCTGCTGACATGGACCACGACAGGGGCACGATTCCCCCCCGGGTAGGATCCTCTTACCGGGCTTCTGGGAAAGCCTGCGTTATGGAGAATCACTCCTGATGGGAGAAATACCAGTGACTGTGTGTTGGTATGGTCTGGAATACTGAGATGCTAGGAAAGAAAGTTAATGGTGTGTAACACTGATCCAGAAGCACAAAGGAAAGATGGTGAAAGAAATCAGATGTTGGGTCAATAGGTGACGCTTTCTCTCTATGGGATTCTAGCAGTTGTGGGGACCAGCAGGAAGAGAAGGAGTGGTTAGGACAAAGTTTACCAGGTCATGAAGAGTTCTGAGGAGATCAAAGTTTGACGTGATGTTAATATAATGGCTAAAATATAAGGAGATGTAAATGCCAATTCTAATTCTAATGGCTTTACCTGTATCGCATCTTCACACTTCACAAATGCTTCAAGGCAGATGTCAATATTAAGTCCCTTTTAGAGATGAGGGCATGAGGTTAAGGAGCTCACTGATTTTACAAAGTAAGTAAATGGTGGACTCTGTCTGCCTCCAGAAATCATGCCATACTGCCAATTTATGCCACACTGCCAATAAATCATGCCAATTTATTCATACTGCTTGGAAAAGAGATGGGAGGAACAGAAAGGATGGAAACATGGAGAAACCTAGGTTGTCTTCAGTTCAGTTCAGTCTCTCAGTCGGGTCCTACTTTTTGCAATCCCATGGACTGCAGCACACCAGGCCTCCCTGTCCATCACCAACTCCTGAAGTTTACTCACTCATGTCCATTGAGCTGATGATGCCATCCAACCATCTCATTCTCTGTTGTCCCCTTCTCTTCCTGCCTCCAATCTTTCCCAGCATTGGGGTCTTTTCAAATGCATCAGGTGACCAAAGTATTGGAGTTTCAGCTTCAACTTCAGTCTTTCCAAAGAATATTCAGGACTGATTTCCTTTAGGATGGACTGGTTGGATTTCCTTGCAGTACAACCGACTCTCAAGAGTTTTCTCCAACACCACGGTTCAAAAGAATCGATTCTTCGGTGCTCAGCTTTCTTTATAGTCCAACTCTCTTATCCATACGTGACTACTGGAAAAACCATAGCCTTGACTAGACGGACCTTTGTTGGCAAAGTAATGTCTCTATTTTTTAATACGTTGTCTAGGTTAGTCATAACTTTTCTGCCAAGGAGCGAATGTCTTTTAATTTCATGGCTGCAGTCACCATCTGCAGTGATTTTGGACCCCTAGAAAATAAAGTCTGTCACTGTTTCCACTTTTTCCCCATCTATTTGCCATGAAGTGATGGGACCAGATGCCATGATCTTAGCCCTTACACTTAGGAGATAGAATCCACAATGGATTCTCACCTCAGGTGGGCAGTCAGCCAGAATAAGGATGGGGAAAGTGACAGAGCACCAGGTATGGCTCACAAGGAGAAGAGCGGAGATGAGTGACAAGCAGATGGGTTCACAGAGCTGGAGACCTGTGGCTGCTGCTGTTGTCTCCCACCCTCTGCCAGGACCACGTGTCCTTGAAAGAAACATGGGACCTGGAAGATGCAAAGCCTGACTTGCCTCTCCCAAGAACAGCACAGAACGTCTCGAAGCAGCGTAGTTCCCTTGCTACATCCTAAGGCTGCCCAGGTCTGGGCATTGGAACCCCATTTCTGTAGAGGAGTCCTGATTGAGAAGCTGCCATCTTTTTCAAGTGTTGGGACTACCAGGGATATTCATTTAAGGAAAAATCAACATTTCAAAGCTGAACGGGCCCAGCAGAGATGTGGAAGGAGGCGTTTCACACAAAGGTGTCTGAGCATCACCAAGATGTGACTGGGGAGCAGGTGAAGCCTCTTCTGAAGGTTTAGACGAAATCAGCTCAAAGCCCTCTTCAATCGCCCACAGAGACCCTCTTGCCTTCCTAAGATTTCTGTGACTTCTTGGGAATTTTCCTCCTCAGACACCTCTGGCCCTGGAAGTCTGTCTCCCCTGAATGCCAACCATCCCCTTTGTGTCATTTAGCTCATACCCTGGTGTCAACAAAAATATGGGGGTTTCCTAGATCCTTTCCTGGAATCATTCAAAGACCCTCAGCCAGTGCCTTCATGTGGAAAATGAATTCACCTGGTAAGGTTTCAGGAGCCACAATGTAAGGAATTTAAAATGAAACACTAGGGACTTCCCTGGTGGTCCAGTGGTTAAAGCTCCTCTCTTCCATGGAAGGGGGCTTGGGTTTGATTCCTAGTCAGGGAACTAAGATCCTGCATGCCCCACAGAGTACCCAAAAAGACATAAAGGCCTTAAAACTTTTTAAAAATAAAATGAAACACTGGGCCTCAGGAGGCTGAACACAGTGTAGCTAGCCATCTCTTTCACCTCCAGTGCCTCCTGGCCCCTTCCAGAGCCCACTTCCTTTTGCCAACATTCACAGTTCTGCCTGGACCCCAGACCCTCTTTGTAGCTTCAAGGACTTGGATCCACTTGAGCTTGGATTTGGCTGCTCATGAGGTAAGGATGGAGTTTCCAAACCAGCCACCTCCTCTTCCTCAGGCTGGGACTGAGAATCTGGAGAAGTCACTTCTTTCCCAGTAGCTTGAAATGGATAATACTGTTTCTGTCTCTCAGAGCCTTAAACCCCATTGAAAAACCATCTAATCATGACCAGAGCAGCTCAGAAAGGGAACTGAGTCAGGGTCAGGAATGTGGAGCCCACCTCCCGGCTCCACCCCAACAAGCTGGGTGACCTTGAACTTGTTACTACCCCTTAGACCCTCCCCTGAGGAACACAGATCACAGCAGGTGATGCAGGGAGTTGTTACGGGTATAATGTGACATGTTCCACATGACTAACTCTGTGCTCACATTGTGAGGGCAGTCATAGATGCTAGAGATCCTTTATTAATTCTTCAATGATCGCATAGCATAGACGCATATTAGTGTTATGCCCAGAGTCTGAGTCCCCAAAACTGAGAGAATAAGACGTCCACAGCAATGCAAAAGCATGAAGGGGTTTTATTTCTAGCTCGAGCTAGGGCTCCCGCCACATCCAATGCAGTGGAGTGGAGCAAGGAGCCCTGAGCCCAGATTTACAGCAGTATTTATAGGTTTTAGAATAGAGAGTTGGCAAGGGCTGATTGGCTGCAGGAGTTTCCTAGTATTTACTAATTGGCTAATCTTTATTGGCTGCAGGGGTTTCCTGGCATTTACTAATTGGCTATTGGCTGCAGGGGATATCTTTTACGTCCTGATAAACTCAAACCAGGTTACGGGGAGTATGCTGATTAGACAAGTCCTGGCATCCGCGGGGATGACCTCACTGGGCAATGACTCAGCTTTTCCCGTGAGTTCTACCTTAGTCCCTGAAGCCTATCATGGCGTTTGTTCGGTCCCAACTATTAGGTGTTAGTTACCCTCGTAAGAACCTGTTAGGGCTGAAAAGAGGCATAGCAGTATATTGATGTTGAGTAGACCACAGTGAATATAGAAAAGTTCTTTCTCTTCAGTGTCCCTCCACTTCATTTAAAAGGTCTCCAAAATAAAACAAGAAATGCCTTCCATGGAAGGGCTCCAGGGCAAGACAAGTGCCCTCATCTCCCCGTCAGGCCAGCAAGTTAAGTGAGTTCTTCTGTGACTAGTAGTGACTCTGTCCAAGGATCACAGTCACGTGAATATTTGTGAACAGTTTATTCAAAGGAAACACAGTCCAGGACACAAAGAGGAGGAGGGGAAACACCGGGGTCTCCCGCCTTCTACTCTCTGCTCCCTGCTCCCACCCTCGTACTCCTTTCCTTCACAAGGTCTTACTTTTTGGTTAAGTCACAATGCTGCCAGTTTCCTAACCAAGAGTTCTGACTGTGAAACTTCAATCCAGTTCAGAAGCTAAATGAAAAATAGTAATTATACTCTATGAGGTGACGTCTCCGATGGGCTTTGATTCTGTCAGATCTAGCCCTCAGCCTGGCTGGTGAGGAGGGGCCAGGACCTGTCTAGCTGGGCCAGTGGGCACCCCCGGGGCAGGCAGACAGTGGGAGGAGAGGCAGGCAGGCTGTGGGCTCCAGATCAGAGGTTCCACTGGGGTGTCCCCCGGAGGGGTCACTTCAGTGACAGGATCAGTCAGCGGACAAGAGGTAGCTCTGCTGCCCCTCCCTGACAGGAGGTCTCAGAAAACAGGGGGATAAACTCCCAGCTTTGGGAAACAAAGGCAGGAGCAGATTATCAAGAAAGAAGCTCGGGAATAGGAAAAAAAGTGAGAGAGACCCACTTGCTCGAGTCCCAGGATGGGGCTTGGTCATGGAGATGGGAGTGGAGTCATTGGCTGAACTAAGACCAGGTCAGAACAGGCCTATCTAGAGGCAAAACAGAGGTGGGGCGCGTCACCCGAATCTCAGAGCCCCTCCGGCCCCTGGGCACACACAGTTTTAGAGGGCCACAGAAGCAGGATGTCCGGGTGGTTCCAGGACACACCCACCACATCTCTCAGCCCCTGCAGGGGTGGAACTGCTGCAGACCCAAACCCAGAAGTGTCTGTGACCTGCCCGTCACCTCTATTTGTGACAAGCAGGCTGAAAAGGTGCCCATGTGCAACGGTTGGTTGCAGGTATGGGGTCCCGATTTACAGCTAGAGAGGCAGGGGCCATGTGCATCCTACCCTTCTCCTGCTGCAGTCAGAGAAGCAAAGGGATCCTCATCTGAACTGTGGACACAGAAACTGGACGTTTGAACTGGTCTCTCATTTTATCCTAGCTCTTGAGGACAGGGAGAACAGAGCGGCTCTCTCCGCTCCTCCGAGTGTGACCGTGGAAAGTGCCATCGGCATCACCAGGGCCCTGGACTGAACTGGAAGCTCCGGGGGCTGGGAGGGGGTGACGGGAGGCATTTAACGCTCCTCTGCCCCCCAGGACTGGGGGGCTCTGCCTGGGGAGCAGGTAAGCTGAGCCGCGGCCCAAGCATGGGTCTCCGTCTTCTGCTCATCCTTCCAGGCTGGAGCCGCATAGAGCTGAGTGCCCTGCTGAGAGTGGGTATTCTGAATTTTGTTTCCTGCTCCAGCTGCCAAGTGTGCGCCATCCCAGGGAGCCCATGAAGCTCTCACCTCAAGCTCTTCCCCCCAGAAAGAAGGGAAGCAGTTACCGCCCTTTAGGTCTGCATGAAGTGGAACTCACAAAATATTTCCCCTAGATTCGCCCGCTTAAGGGAGAAGCATGGAAATAAACGCTGTTGTTGCCACTTCCGCCCACTTTCCAGCTCACATCCTACTTGAGGAAGGATGTTGGAGCTACGAATGGGGTCACTGAAGCAGGAACACAGATGGCAACTGAGGAAAGGGAAGTGACTCTGCTCTTTCCTCTCTCAAGCAACTTAAATGAGCGTTGAGAGAAGCATGTGGGTGACTTGAGTGTAATCCTGTGTCTCGTCCCCATGTCCCAGGGTGGTCCTGATAAACACACTGGGTGAAAGAGGAGGGAGTTGGGTCAGAATCTCATGACTACACAGGTAAGATGTAGGTTACAAGGCTAATTGCCCCACCCCATCCAGGGTCTCTGGACACGAGAAATGTTCCGGCCAGCTAATCTCCAAGGGGATTTATTGGAGCCAGGAAGAGGCTCACAGAACCCATGGGCAGGGCACAAGCAGAGCTGGGATCTGGGGCCTGGAGAGCAGAGGTTTCCTGGCCCACATTCTCCAGGGCTGCTCCACCATTTCTGCATACTACCACACCTCCCTTCTCTCTGTTTCTCCTCCTTCCTCGACGTGTGGGTCAGACATGGCTCAGTGTTCAATCACTTCATATTTCAAGATCCCAGAGGGAATTCTGAGCGTCTTCTGGCCCTGATTCCAAATTCAGGGAAAGAAGATGCAGTAGGCCTGTCTTAGTGGAGGTAGGGGGTGGAATCCAGCTGGCTGGTGCCGACAGGTTCCCTTTTCCTTCTGTTCACCTGGCCGGGCTGCACAGGGCTCCCTGAAGAGGGCTGCGGTGGGTTCTGCGAGGAGGGGAGAAGCAGTCAGAGGCGGCATCTGCTGGGAAAGTGCACACTGTCTCCCCATCATTCACATCGGGAAGTGACTCTCAGGGGAGCCCGCTAGGGCCCGGGTTGTCCCAGCACCCTCCACAGAGGAGGGCCCTTCGCTACAGGATTCACAGATGTCAGGACCATTCGTAGAAGCCAGTGTCTTCTCATGTCCCTCTTTCCTACCTCCTGCCCCTCTCCCATAGGACTGATGGGCTACTCCAAGATCCTTCGCGTGGTCAGAAGGAAGGTCTGCACCTTTTTCTGTGCACAGTGATTTTTCAGAGTTATAGCAAACAGCTCTAGTACAAAGGTTTATCAGCCATCCTTTCCCATTTTATGCTTATAAATATATATTGATCTGCATGCATGCTCAATCGTGTCTGACTCTTTGTGACCCTATGGACTACAGCTTGCCAGGCTCCTCTGTCCGTAGATTTCCTCAGGCAAGAACACTGGAGTAGGTTGCTATGTCCTCCTCCAGGGGATCTTCCTGACCTGGAGATCAAACGCGTGTCTTGAATCTCCTGCAGTGGCAGGTAGATTCTTTACCACTAGCACCACCTTCCTCGGTGACCAGTGCAAAGAAATAGAGGAAAACAATATAATGGAAAAGACTAGAGATCTCTTCAAGAAAATTAGAGATACCAAGGGAACATTTCACGCAAAAATGGGCTCAATTAATGGCAGAAATGGTATGGACCTAACAGAAGCAGAAGATATTAAGAAGAGGTGGCAAGAATACACAGAAGAACTGTACAAAAAAGATCTTCACAGGCCAGATAATCACGATGGTGTGATCACTCGCCTAGAGCCACTCATCCTGGAATGTGAAGTCAAGTGGGCCTTAGGAAGCATCACTATGAACAAAGCTAGTGGAGGTGATGGAATTCCAGTGGAGCTATTTCAAATCCTAGAAGATGATGCTGTGAAAGTGTTGTACTCAACATGCCAGCAAATTTGGAAAACTCAGCAGTGGCCACAGGACTAGAAAAGGTCCCTAAGAAAATCTCTAAGAAAGGCAATGCCAAAGAACATTCAAACTACCACACAATTGCACTCACTAGTAAATTGCACTCATCTCACATGCTAGTAAATTAACGCTCAAAACTCTTCAAGCCAGGCTGCAACAGTACGTGAACCGTGAACTTCCAGATGTTCAAGTTGGTTTTAGAAAAGGCAGAGGAACCAGAGATCAAATTGCCAACATCAGCTGGATCATCAAAAAACCAAGAGTGTTCCAGAAAAACATCTATTTCTGCTGTATTGACTATGCCAAAGCCTTGGACTCTGTGGATCACAACAAACCGTAGAAAATTTTGAAAGAGATGGGAATTCCAGACCACCTGACTTGCCTCTTGAGAAATCTGTATGCAGGTCAGGAAGCAATAGTTAGAACTGGACGTGAAACAACAGACTGGTTCCAAATAGGAAAGGGAGTTTGTCAAGGCTGTATATTGTCACCATGCTTATTTAACTTATACACAGAGTACATCGTGAGAAATGCTGGGCTGGAAGAAGCACAAGCTGGAATCAAGATTGCCGGGAGAAATCTCAATAACCTCAGATATGCAGACGACACCACCCTTATGGCAGAAAGTGAAGAACTAAAGAGCCTCTTGATGAAAGTGAGAGGCGAGTGAAAAAGTTGGCTTAAAGCTCAACATTCAAAAAACGAAGATCATGGCATCCGATCCCATCACTTCATAGCAAATAGATGGGAAAAAAGTGGAAACAGTGTCAGACTTTATTTTGGGGGGCTCCAAAATCACTGCAGATGGTGACTACAGCCATGAAATTAAAAGACGCTTACTCCTTGGTAGGAAAGGTATGACCAACCTAGATAGCATATTCAAGAACTGAGACATTACTTTGCCAACAAAGGTCTGTCTAATCAAGGCTATGGTTTTTCCAGTAGTCATGTATGGATATGAGAGTTGGACTATAAAGAAAGCTGAGCACCAGAGAATTGATGCTTTTGAACTGTGGTGTTGGAGAAGACTCTTGAGAGTCCCTTGGCCTGCAAGGAGATCCAACCAGTCCATCCTAAAGGAAATCAGTCCTGAATATTCATTGGAAGGACTGATGTTGAAGCTGAAACTTCAGTGCTTTGACCACCTGATGTGAAGAACTGACTCATTTGAAAAGACCTTGATGCTGGGAAAGATTGAGGGCAGGAGGAAAAGGGGACGACAGAGGATGAGATGGTTGGATGGCATCACTGACTGAATGGACATAAGTTTCAGTAAACTCCAGAAGTTGATGATGGACAGGAAGGCCTGGTGAGCTACAGCCCATGGGGTCACAAAGAGTGGGACATGACTGAGTGACTGAACTGAACACAGCACCACCTGGGAAACACACACACACACACACACACATAAAAGTAAGAAAGTGGAAAAACATTTTAAAAGTGCCTGTGATACCCTTACAAAGTGACCATCCACAACCAATGAGTGCTTGCTTCTGCTAATTCCCAGAACCATCAGGCTGGCTCTCCTGGCCTGAGTTCATACCCCAAGACCCCAGGAAGTGCAGGCCCTGAGCCAGACAAGAGTCAGGAATGAATGGGGGTCGGGTTCCGTCACAGGCTCCCCTGCACGTAACCTGCCATGGCCATTTGGTGTGTGCCCTGCACCCTCGCTGTTTCAATATTTTATGAATGACACCGTCCAAGATGGGCTGGCCCAGGCTGGGATGCCTGCCGCGCTGACATCCTGATGTGCTCCAGGGAAGAGGCCGTGCCTGCTGAGAAGGTGCAGATGGCACTGGCTAGCCTCCATCAGCACCAGCTCCTCGCCAAGCTAGACAACTGCAGGTTCTGGACCTCTTGGAAGTAGGGAGATCAGGGCCTTTTTCTCTCCCTGTGGAACATTTACCTGGTCTCCCACTGGGTTGTCTCCACCTTTGGCTGACAGAGCGCTAACCAGAGCCCCTGGGGTCTCCCAGCTTTAGTCACTGCCTCCACCTCTCAGCCCAGTCTGGACATTTTTGCAGAAAAAGCGAGCTTTCTATTGGTCTGAAGCCTTTGAAACCACAGTAGCTGTCTCTCGTGATGAAGATGACATTGGGGAAATAGTGTCACTCAGAGCTCTCCCCACTTCCCGAATGTCCTGGGTCAGCTTCTAGAGCAGAGATGCCCATCGGAAAAAAGATCCTGTCACTGGAGCATACCTGGCCTGGCATCCACAGGCAATCTACAACATGATCCAGACCATGTCTCTAAATGGAGCATGCCCATCCTTGGGGGGACAGGACTACCCACCAAAGGAGGGGAAAAATAGAGAAATCATCCATTTTTCCTGTCTCAAGATATAGAAAATGAATCACACTTTACTGATACTGATGTACACAGTGACTATGTTTGTTGCTGCTGTTCAGTCATTAAGTCATGCCCAACTCTTTGTGACCCCATGGACCACAGCACTCCAGGCTTCCCTGTCCTTCACCATCACCCAGAGTTTGCTAAACCTCATGTCCACTGAGTCAGTGATGACATCCAACCATCTCATCTTCTGCCACCCTCTTCTCCTTTTGTCTTTGATCTTTCCCAGCATCAGGATCTTTTCCAATGAGTGAACTCTTCACAGGCATGGCAGCTTTGACGGTGCACAGGCATGGCCAAGAGGAGCTACCCCAGGCCCGAGGTTGGCGGGTGGCAGCTGAGAGGAGCTAACCCACATCAGAGGTAAGGAGCGGCGGCTATGCTTTGCTAGAGCAGCCATAAAGAGATACCCCACGTCCAAGGTAAGAGAAACCCAAGTAAGATGGTAGGCAGTGAGAGAGGCCATCAGTGGGCAGACAGACTGAAACCACAATCACAGACATCAGGCCAATCTGATCACACAGACCACAGCCTTGTCTAACTCAATGAAACTAAGCCATGCCGTGTGGGGCCACCCAAGATGGACGGGTCCAGGTGGAGAGGTCTGACAGAATGTGGTCCACTGGAGAAGGGAACGGCAAACCACTTCAGTATTCTTGCCTTGAGAACCCATGAACAGTATGAAAAGGCAAAAAGACAGGACACTGAAAAATGAACTCCCCAGGTCGGTAAGTGCCCAATATGCTACAGGAGATCAGTGCAGAAATAACTCCAGAAACAATGAAGGGATGGAGGCAAAGCAAAAACAATACCCAGCTGTGGATGTGACTGGTGATAGAAGCAATATTCGATGCTGTAAAGAGCAATATTGCATAGGCACCTGGAATGTCAGGTCCATGAATCAAGGCAAATTGGAAGTGGTCAAACAAGAGATGGCAAGTGTGAACGTCGACATTCTAGGAATCAGTGAACTAAGATGGACTGAAATGGGTGAATTTAACTCAGATGACCATTATATCTACTACTGTGGGCAGGAATCCCTTAGAAGAAATAGAGTAGCCATCATGGTCAACGAAAGAGTCTGAAATGCAGTACTTGGATGCAGTCTCAAAAATGACAGAATGATCTCAGTTCGTTTCCAAGGCAAACCATTCAATATAATGGTAATTCAAGTCTATGCCCTGGCCAGTAATGCTGAAGAAGCTGAAGTTGAACAGTTCTATGAAGATTTACAAGACCGTCTAGAACTAACACCCAAAAGAGATGTATGTCCTTTTCATTATAGGGGACTGGAATGCTAAAGTAGGAAGTCAAGAAACACCTGGAGTAACAGGCAAATTTGGCCTTGGAGTACAGAATGAAGCAGGGCAAAGACTAATGGAATTCTGCCAAGAGAATACACTGGTCATAGCAAACACCCTCTTCCAACAACACAAGAGAAGACTCTACACATGGACATCACTAGATGGTCAACACTAAAATCAGATTGATTATATTCTTTGCAGCCAAAGATGGAGAAGCTCTATACAGTCACCAAAAACAAGACCAGGAGCTGACTGTGGCTCAGATCATGAACTCTTTATTGCCAAATTCAGGCTTAAATTGAAGAAAGTGGAGAAAACCGCTAGACCATTCAGGTATGACCTAAATCAAATCCCTTGTGATTATACAGTGGAAGTGAGAAATAGATTTAAGGGCCTAGATCTGATAGAGTGCCTGATGAACTATGGACGGAGGTTCGTGACATTGTACTGGAGACAGGAATCAAGACCATCCCAAAGAAAAAGAAATGCAAAAAAGCAAAATGGCTGTCTCAGGAGGCCTTACAAATAGCTGTGAAAAGAAGGGAAATAAAAAGCAAAGGAGAAAAGGAAAGATATACCCATTTGAATGAAGAATTCCAAAGAATAGCAAGGAAAGATAAGAAAGCCTTTCTCAGTGATCAATGCAAAGAAATAGAGGAAAACAATAGAATGGGAATGTTTAGAGATATCTTCAAGAAAATTAAAGATACCAAGGGAACATTTCATGCAAAGATGGGCTCAATAAAGGACAGAAATTGTAGAGACCTAACAGAAGCAGGAGATATTAAGAATAGGTGGCAAGAATACACAGAAGAACTGTACAGAAAAGATCTTCATGACCCAGATAATCACGATGGTGTGATCACTAACCTAGAGCCAGACATCCTGGAATGTGAAGTCAAGTGGACCTTAGGAAGCATCACGACAAACAAAGCTAATGGAGGTGATGGAATTCCAGTTGAGCTATTTCAAATCCTGAAAGATGATGCTGTGAAAGTGCTGCACTCATTATGCCAGCAAATTTGGAAAACTCAGCAGTGGCCACAAGAGTGGAAAAGGTCAGTTTTCATTCCAATCCCAAAGAAAGGCAATGCCAAAGAGTGCTCAAACTACCGCACAATTGCACTCACTAGTAAATTGCACTCATCTCACATGCTAGTAAAGTAATGCTTAAAATTCTCCAATCCAGGCTTCAGCAATATGTGAACCGTGAACTTCCAGCTGTTCAAGTTGGTTTTAGAAAAGACAGAGGAACAAGAGATCAAATTACCACCAGCTGCTGGATCATCAAAAACCAAGAGAGTTCCAGAAAAACATCTATTTCTGCTTTATTGACTATGCCAAAGTCTTTGACTGTGTGGATCACAATAAACTGTGGAAAATTCTGAAAGAGATGGGAATATCAGACCACCTGACCTGCCTCTTGAGAAACCTATATGCCGGTCAGGAAGCAACAGATAAAACTGGACATGGAACAACAGACTGGTTCCAAATAAGAAAAGGAGTACATCAAGGCTGTCTATTGTCACCCTGCTTATTTAACTTATATGCATAGTACATCATGAGAAACACTGGGCTGGAGGAAGCACAGTGGAATCAAGATTTCCAGGAGAAATATCAATAACCTCAGATATGCAGATGACCTCACCCTTATGGCAGAAAGTGAAGAAGTAAAGAGGCTGTTGATGAAAGTGAAAGAGGAGAGTGAAAAAGTTGGCTTAAAGCTCAACATTCAGAAAACGAAGATCATGGCATCCAGTCCCTTCACTTCATGGCAAATAGCTGGGGAAACAGTGGAAACAGTGGCTGACTTTATTTTTCTGGGCTCCAAAATCACTGCAGATGGTGACTGCAGCCATGAAATTAAAAGATGCTTACTCTTTGGAAGGAAAATTATGACCAACCTAGATAGCATATTCAAAAGCAGAGACATTACTTCGCTGTCTAGTCGAGGCTATGGTTTTTCCAGTAGTCATGTATGGATGTGAGAGTTGGACTGTAAAGAAAGCTGAGTGCTGAAGAATTGATTCTTTTGAACTGTGGTGTTGGAGAAGACTCTTGAGAGTCCCTTGGACTGCAAGGAGATCCAACCAGTCCATCCTAAAGGAGATCAGTCCTGGGTGTTCATTAGAAGGACTGATGTTGAAGCTGAAATTCCAATACTTTGGCCATCTGGTGTGAACAGCTGACTCATCTGAAAAGGATCCTGATGCTGGGAAAGATTGAGGGCAGGAGCAGAAGGGGACGACAGAGGATGAGATGGTTGGATGGCATCACCAACTCAATGGATATGGGTTTGGGTGGACTCCAGGATTTGGTGATGGACAGGGAGGCCTGGTGTGCTGCGGTTCATGGGGTCACAAAGAGTGGGACACAACTGAGTGACTGAACTGAACTTCACACTAGGTGGCCAAAGTATTTGGAGCTTCAGCATCAGTCCTTCCAATGAACATTCAAGGTTGATCTCCTTTAGACTTGACTTGTTTGATCTCTTTACATTCCAAGGGACTCTCAAGAGTTTTCTCCAACACCACGATTCAAAAGCATCAAATCTTCAATGCTCAGCCTTCTTTATGGTCCAACTCTCACATCCGTACATGACTACTGGAAAAACCATAGCTTTGACTTTACGGGCCTTTGTCGGCAATGTAATGTATGAAATGCATTTAAAAACTGGCTTGTGTTTTATCTTTCTTTGATGGAGTACACAATCCAGAACATCTGGGGACCAGTGATTCAGAGCAGGAATCTTGGTCAGAGAGTTACTGTGAGTCCTGGCTCTGCCGCTCTCAGCTTGTATGACCTGGGTCAGTGTTCAGCCTCTCAACACCCCTGTTTCCTCACTTACAGCATGTACTTGACAGAAGACCCTCACGCGTAAGACTGAACATGAAATGAGCAAGCGCACCACCTGAATGAGAATATTTATTCTGGTCACTGTCACTGTTCCCATCTGTCCTTGGCAAAGGCATAAGTGGTAGCCCCTGAATGGTCCAAGCTCAGCTGAGTCTCCAGCCCCTGAGTGGACTGCACAGATGCAAGAGTTATCCTGTGACCACTCCGTGGCTCAGCCAGCTCTCTCCTGACATGAATATAAATACTGGGTGTGGAGATATGGAAGCGGAGCCTGTGTGGGCAGAGGGAGCAGGAGCTCTAAATGGTACCTGTTTTGAAAGGAAAGGCATCTGAGTGTTCCAGGTAGAGCTGAGTTTATTGCCCATCTTCCCACTCGCTGTGTGACCTTGGCTTAGTTACTCCCCTTCTCTGTTCTAGTTGGGATAATGCTAGCTGCTGTGTAGCATATAAATGTCAACACTGAAGGAGCTCTGCATGGTAGAAGTTTACTCTTCATTTACGTCTGCACTCCACGGCAATGCTCCTAACCGGAGCAAGGCTGCCCTCCACACTCTGACTCAGGGACCCCGTCTTCCTCTGTCTTGCAGCCCTATCGTCCCCTCAGAATTGCCGGTGTCCAGAAAGTATGGGAGAAAATGGAGAAGCGCATTTTGTTGCAAGGAGAGTTGGGAAATATCCTTAGCTGGGCAGCCAAATCTCAGCAGCCACTGAAAGGCGATGATGGAAGGAGAGGACAGACTGGTGTGCACGGTTCCCTGTCCGCCACACTCTCCGTGCTACAGATTCTTCCTCAGTGAACTGGGGATGATAATAGTCATACCTGGCTCTTATCGTCAGCATGAAAGTTCACTGGTAATCACACAATAATCAAGAGCTGCTATTGTGACTGCTAAGAACTAGACCTTGCTATCATTTACCAAAGTTGAAAGGCTGCAGCACGAGAGTGAATCCCAATACATGCAGGGGCTGGGTTCTAGGGGTTTAAGAAGCAACTCAGGCATGAAGGCCCATGCAGAGCAGTTCTATCTGAATGTAGGTCCTTCACCTGGCTGCCCTACGCCCCTGCCGTTTTTCACTCACCTGTGCCTTATATGTTTGGCACATCTTTGTCCCCATGGCTGCCCCCTTTCCACACAAAGTCTTGCCTCCCCCATCTCTGTCCCCTCTGGCTGTCTAGCCCATGGGTCTGCCCACTGGTTTCTGGCTTTGTGTTTGCCGCTATAGCGTCCCAGCTCTCCCAGCTTTACCTTTAAGTCTATCCAAACCGGCAAAGCTCTGCCCCCGAGCACCAGACCCTTTGTGACACGGGTAGCTGATTTATTGAACTGTCTGAATCCAGTATGAATTCAAATGGGAAGTGATTTTTGTGTTTTTTTAATTAGTCACTTCCTGCAACTACACCCTTTTCCATCACCTAATGACATTTGGTGAGGATTTCATAACATTCTAGACACTTTCAGTAACCCAGACAATGCAGTCTAGCTTCACATGTCAATTTCACATGCAGTTTCATGATGAATTCCTTCCTCCTGTCCTGCCCACAACCACTCTCCAGCTGGAATGGGGAGGGAACCAGTCTTCTCACCCTTTCTCCCCTGTCTTCTGAATATCTCTGCTGTAGAATTTGTTCAGGAAGGAGGGACTGAGGAAAAGATCCGCGTCCCTTAGTTGTCTGGCAGGTGCCACCGCCCTAGCAGGAGAGTGGACCTTTTGCAGCCTTGGGGCCTGAGAGGCCCCCACGCTTGTGCCATACCCATCTGTGGGAGCACTGACTGCCCCTCCTCTCTGCCCTGTGCTCTGGGCCCCCTTCTCCTTGTCACCTGCTCAGCTAGCAAATCTGCCACCCATGCAGATATTCACTTGGCTAAGGAGACCTGCATGTCCTTATCTGCCATGCCCACCTCCACTGGGTGCCCCTCCCTTCTTGGAGACTCAGCGCCGCAAAGGACATGGTTCCATTAGCTCCCCAGGGCAGGGCTATCTGGGAAAACTCAGATCTGTCCTGGAAAAGTGACGGAGGCCATGGATGAGACTCCATCTTGGTCTTCCAAGCCTTTAGAACAGGTTTGGCTGTTGCCTGGCCTCCAGCGTGGTCCTGTGCTGACCTTTTCTGACCTTCCCTCTATCTTCCCAGCCAGATTTGCAGTGCTGGCTCTAGGTCCTATCTGAAACTAGGGCCAGACAGGCATGTGGGCACCCTAGGCAGGCTTGTAACTTGGCACACCTTCAAGATAATGCACTTTAAATATTTGTTCAATAAAAATTTAGTAGGGCCAAGGAGAAACTGATGTTCTATTAATGACTAGAGAAAAACCATCTCCTTTTATCATTTGTTTCTACTAGCTGAGGAATTGATGCTTTGAAAAATAAAAAGCTAGATTTCTGGTAAAATATGTCTCACTGTTTTCTGTTCATTCTCCTCTTTTCAGTCTTCTCAGTAACTTCTGAAAGGAAGTACCTTCTTAGGAGGTATAAACAAGAGTTTAAAATTTAAATAAAGGAATGCATTCTTAATACTAGCACCAGAGTACGCTTTGTTCGTTCACAAAACTCAAACTGACTGACAGTTTTTAGCTTCCGTGAAAGCTCAGGAACATGACGAACCCGCAGAGGATGGGAGGCCGCCTGGGTGAGCAATGTACTTCCTTCCTTCTTTCTCTTTCTTGGATCTTTCATGTTTTCTCGTTGCTGTTTTATTAGCTTGTTTATTTGCAGTGTCCACTCCAACTTAACCCACTGTGTCGGATTTCATGCCCGACATAGTTAGGTGAGGCGGATGTGGGGGCCAAGATCAGCCAGGTTTATTCCAGAGATAGTTTTGTGCACGTGTCACATCTCTGCTTTGGCTGCTTGACGGGGAGTCTCCTGCTCCAATGAGCGCCTCCATCTCTCACTCTCCTAGCCTCACCCCTGTCCCAAGTTTCTGCTTCTTCCCTCCAGTTCTCAGGCAACTACGTGGTCCACATGTTTCTCAGGGTGAATTCTGAATCGAATCCTGGCACTTTAATAACTACAGTAGGGAGAAAATATTCACCCATTCAAACTTGTGTGAGTGCACGCATGCATGCTTAATGGCTTCAGTTGTGTCTGAGTCTGTGAGGTCCTATAGACTGTAGTCTGCCAGGCTTCTCTGTCCATGGGATTCTCCAGGTAAGAATACTGGAGTGGGTTGCCATGCCCTCCTTGAGGGGTTCTTTTCCACCCAGGGATCGCCTTCGCATCTCCCGTGGCTCCTGCATTGCAGGCAAATTCTTCCCCTCTGAGCCACTCATTTAAATGGGAAGCCCCATTTGAACTTGTCTGGCCCAAATCCAGGCCCAGCCCCTTACTAGTTGCGTGGCTTTGGCAAGAAATTCAGCCTCTCTGAACCTAGGCTTTGTCAGTTGGAGGAGGATGGGGCAATGGGCCGCACCTCTAAATTCTCCAGAGGATCCCAGTAAGCATGTGCACAGTACGGCCCCAGGAGGCTTGCAGTGCAAGGATCCTACCCCTTCTAGGGTTACCAGCTCCACAGCTGACTTCCTTGCAAGTGATACCAAAGTTCCCCACCTTTCATGCAGAGATCTTAGGCTGCTAACTTAACGTCTGTGATTGGAAGGCCACCTACATGTCAGTTCTGATCTCCGCCTTCCAGGTGTCGATCCCTTTAGGTGGAATTAGTACTAAATGACTCTGGTCAGAGTGGGCTTGTTGATGGGGACCCACTCCTGCCCACACCAGTCAGACCCATCTCCTACTAGTGGTGACATCACACCAAAACATGCCAAGGGAAAGAGACCGCAGAACCATCCCAAACCTTGGACACACACATTCCCGAGTCCTAAGCAATGGCTTAACTACTCTTTACCAGCTGATCCGTCTGGGCAACCCTGAAGAGCGCCTCTTCGTGTCTGAGCTGTGTGAGGACTGAGTCAGGTGATAGGTCTGGAGTTCTCAGCATGTGTCCACAGGAATAATTGCTTCCCTCTCTGCTCCCCCAGCCAATCTGGCCTGTTACTGATGCTCGATATATTTCTTTAAACTTATTTAAGTAAATTGAGAGGTCACTATGTGCGTACAGCTATTCTGGAGAAGGAGAGGGGCTCAGGACAGTGTGATTCCTCTAAGAAGCAGAGCCATTAGGCAACATCACTGGGGGCTTGTCAATCTCTTGAGAAGGGGCTGAGCCCAGCTCCATCTGCTGCCTCCAAGCAGTGCAGAGCAAAGCAGGGACAGTCCCTGAAGGTATGCATTCCTGGGAGAGCAGACCTGGTCATGATGTGCTTGTGGAAAGTTGTAAGGCGCTCAGGGACCAGACCAAGATGCTGAACCCCTGTGAGCTAGAAATGCTCCAAGAGGAAAAGGGGAATGCCAATAGTGGAGTCCGTCTACCCCTGTCTCAGCTTTGCCTTAGGGACACTTGAAGTGAAACTGGATCCTCATAACTGGCAGACAAGTGCCCATACTGCCTGGGTCTTGTCTGTCTCAGAGTTGGAAGGAAGAGGATCTCTAATGACAGAGCAGGGCTGGCTGCCCGGGCAGAGGGCAGACTCTCAGGCTGAGCTCTCTAACAACAGACACCAACCAGAAGCCCGCACGTACGCAGCACTTTGCAAACAAGCAAAGGAAGCAACCCACGCCTGTCATAGAAGACCAAACTGTCTATTGGAATAATCAGTATCAGAAAAACCACAATTCCACCAAGGAGAGAAAAAAATAAAGAACACTGAAGACCCTGTTGTGATTTGAAGAATGATTCTGTACAGATTTCCTGGTCAGGAAAAGCCATGCAGAGAATTAGAGGGAGAGAAAAGAAAGATGAACAGAATAATACCATGTGTGACTGGCGGGAAGGTTGTAAAGATAATGCTAGTAAAAAGCATTAAAGGAATGGGAGGGTTTTTCACTAATGCATCAGGGAAAAGAGATACTGAAGTGAGACTAGGTCTGCTAATAAATCAGGCTGGGCATGAAATTAATGATGGGTCTGAAATGGCCAAGATATTGAACTCATTCTTCAAAACTGTCTTTAGCAACAGAAATAAAAAGGAAAATACAGACAATGATGGGGCAATAGAATCTTTTTGAAAATAACTACTGGCAGAAGCAGATATTAGATCCTTGGAACATTAAAGGACCACACAGGAGCACAGGAGTAAATGTGTTTCTTGGGGATTATGGGAAATTGATTAGTATCTACTGGATCAATTTAAACAGTGGTTAAAAATGGCTTTGTCATCATTATTGTTATTCTAAATGAGTAAAGTTAGAGGAGGTTCTGAAAGAAAATGTCCAAAATTCTGGGTGGACACATTAAAATGACGTAGTCCAAAGGAACAGTGATCCTGTTTGGAGAACCTGGTGGGGATCACCAGGGAAACTGCGACACCACATTGCGCGTGTGTGCTCAGCTGTGCCTGACTCTACCCTCCAACAGCACCCACTCCAGCGCTCTCGCCTGGAAAAGCCCAGGGACGGGGGAGCCTGGGAGGCTGCAGTCCATGGGGTCGCTGAGTCGGACACGACTGAGCGACTTCTCTTTCACTTTTCACTTTAATGCATTGGAGAAGGAAATGGCAACCCACTCCAGCGTTCTTGCCTGGAGAATCCCAGGGACTGGGGAGCTTGGTGGGCTGCCGTCTATGGGGGTCACACAGAGTCGGACACGACTGCAGCGACTTAGCAGCAGCAGCAGCAGACTGTAACCCTCCAGGCTCCTCCGTCCATGGCATTTCCCAGGCAAGAAACCTGCAGTGGGTTGCCACTTCCTCCTCCAGGGGATCTTCCTGACCCAGGGTTGAACCCATGTTTCCTGCATTGGCAGGTGGATTCTTTACCCCTAAGCCACTGGGGAAACCCCAACACCACATTCAGGAGCACCTAAAAGACCAGCAGGCGAAACAACCATTACATTTTTTTGAATCAAGTTGTCTTTTAAAAAGTAGTTTCATGTCTCCTGCGCCCACAGCCCCAAGGCCAAGCTGGTGAAGAAAAGGCTGCTAACTGGGTCTATTGGCATTTTCAGCATCTCTGTATTGACACTGTCCACAGGACATGGCATGGGGAGAATATACCAGAGGGGCCCATGCACTCCCACGGGAAAGCCAGGAAAGGAATCCCCTCTGCTGTCCCATTGTTGTCACGGCCACCTCCAAGTCCTGGAGGGCAGGGCCGCACAGAGCTCCTGTCACCTCCCCCACCTCTTCCCATCCTCCCCCACGTGCAGGCGCGTGGTTGCTCTGGCCAGGTCCCCCCTCCAGTGATGGCCTCAGTGCTGTCTTCACGCTCCTGTCTGGCACTCCAGACTGGGCCTTTCCCCAGTCTTAGGACCTCACTTGCCATGGGGCGACAAAGAAAGTTATGCTAAATACTGAGTGGGTCGGTGTGCCAGTGTTAGGAAAGCCTTTTGCCAGAGTGCGTGCTATCACTTCAGTCGTGTCCAGCTCTTTGTGACCCCATGGACTGTAGCCTGCCAGGCTCCTCTGTCCATGGGATTCTCCAGGCAAGAGTCCTGGAGTGAGTTGCCATGCCCTCCTCCAGGGGATCTTCCCGACCCAGAGATCGAACCCATGTCTCTTATATCTTCTGCACTGGCAGGCAGGTTTTATACCACTAGTGCCACCTGGGAAGCCCAGGAAGGTCCTTTAATTGCTACAAAAATTTTTTTTAATTAAAGGAAGCCAGTGAATATAGCACTTTTCTGAAGGGAAAGTGCAAAAATCTGAGCTTATTTTTCTTCCTTTATTTATTTCTGGTCGTGTTGCACGTGGGATCCTAGTTCCCCGACCAGGGATCAAACCTGGCAACCTGCACTAGGAGCCAGGGTTCCCAGCCACTGGACCACCTGGCAGTTTCCTAACTGATAAAGTTTTAGTTCAGAGAAATAACTCCTGGTGCTGATTCAGGCTCTAGGGTGAGGTCATGGAGAGGGTTAGGGACAGAGAGTGTGAGAGTTGTCTCTTAATTCCCACTGGAGACAGGTGCCCAGGACCAGAGTTAGTCCTACTTGGAGGACAGAAGTTACTCATGAGGGACCCAGGGGCAGGACTGCGGTTTCTGAGTCAGGGGCCATGTATACATACGTTAGTGACCCAGGGGAGGCCTGCTGAATATGCCTATTAAGTCCTACGTAGGAGGTCAGTGACCTCACAGCTGATCTTCACAGAAAGAAGTGGCAGTGATATAATCTCATTTGTGTGAATCTCTGCATGTCACAAAAATTATGTTAGATAATACATGTATTTGGCTATAACTTATGAAGTTAATTTTGCTAAAACATCATTAGGTGTTAGTGTAAAATCTATACATACACGGGAGCTTATGTACTGATGAAAAAATTATTCTTTAAAACATATGTGGTCTTGACAAGTCATATGTAAATATTAACGTGTACCACTTTAAAAAGCACTAAGGGAAAGAATTCTGCTATTTAAAGAAAGCCTACAAAGCTACCTATTTAAACATAAGGGCCCTTCATAAAATGATTCATCACCCCTAAATTTAGAATCTTTAGGCTGCTATTTATAGTTCAGTCTACTCAAACACACAGTTACATACCATGGGTCTGTGTGCTCAGTGATGTCCGACTCCTTATGACCCCATGGACTGTAGTCCATCAGGCTCCTCTGTCCATGGAATTTTTCCAGGCAAGAATCCTGGAGCGGGTTGCCACTTCATACTCCAGGGGGCTTCCCGACCCAGGGATCCATCGCACATCTCTCGCTGTTCCCGCACTGGCAGGCAGCTTCTTTACAACTGGACCACCTGGGAAGCTCCCTATGGCATACCTACGCATGTAAGTGTATTAGGGACATACACGTAAACCAACGGTAATTTCCTCCCCAAAGTCTTGCATCTTTTTGGATTTCACCCTGGTCTGCAGCCATGACCAATTCAGATCCTACGAAAGGCCAGTATAGTTGCCCCTGGAATGTCTATAGAAAGGATGTTCCCCGGAGACTCAACTATGCAAACATATCAGTATTACTGCCCATGGTGGGTAATTATTTTTTAAAAACAGGAGCTTCTATTTCTTCTATTCAACAAACTGAGTCTTTTTGTGATAGCAATTCCTTTCCTGCAAATTATTTTTCTTTCTTTCTTTCTTTCTTTTTTTTTTTCCTGATTTTGCATGGGACTAGAGAGCCCTGAGTGGACCATTTCAGATGGAAATGTTGCTGGTTCAGCTTGGCTGGGATGAGGGAGGACCATAACCGTATAGATTTGACGGCAATTTCCTGCCCAGCTTCCTGAACAGGCCTTTTAGCCCTGTTATTTATTATCTGGGTTTGCTGGTTTTGTAGGTCACTGACTGTTACTTTGTGCTATTGCTAGTTTAATGAGCAAGTCCAAGAGCTTCCAGTCTTAAAAATATGAAGCACTTACATCTGTGATTTCTGGGCCAGCAGTAAGTGCTGTATAAGAAAATGTTTTAGGAACACTCTTAACATAGAATTAAGATGTTTAATGCACAGAAAATACTATGTGACACGGAGGCAGTCAGTAGGGGAAGGGAGAGAAATGGCTGATTCTTAATTATAATATCATGGACTAGGGCTCTTTTAGGCCCTTGAAAGATGATCTCTTGCCATTAAATTAAGTAAAAAACTTCTCCCCATGCTATTTCTCATTCAGTGCCACAAAAGGTCATCCTTGGTGGGGCCAGCCATCCCCTCAAACATCTTCCAGCTCTTTCTTGTCCACTGACATATGCCCCTGTATTGGTCATCACAGCTTCTAACAGCCCATTCCTTACGCCAGTGGCACGAAACTCAGGATGCTTTTCTTCTATATACCCTGATTCAAGATTTGGAAAGTCTGATCACAATATTCATCAGCAGAGATGCTCAAAGTTACAGGAAAGTGGTAGAAGCAGAGGCCCACCCAGGGAAGAGAGGCATAGCCACACGAAATGACGTAGAGGGATGTTAACTTACTCTGCACCTCAGCCTGTGACTACACCAGAGAAAGACCACCAACGGCCAGCTCTAACTTACCCCCTGAAAGCAACGCAAGGAACAAGCCTGGGGTTCCATAATCCTCAGAGCAGGAAGAGAGATGCTTCCCCTTATCACTCAAGCATCCAGAAAGATCACCCAAAGCTTCTACTGTGGTATTCTGAATATGAGAGTAGGGAAGTTAATCAGGTTTTTGTTCATAAATTGTCGGATTGGTGCCTTTATTTGTAGGAGAGAGTTAAAATGTTAATGTTATTCAACATGGATCAAAATGGAGGGCATGTAATTAATTTATAAATTACCTCATCTATATTTCATAGGCATTGAATTTGATCCTTTCTTCCCAACAGTCTCTCCTCAATCTAAAGTACCTAAGATGTAATACCAGTGGAGAATCCTAGCAACGCCACTGCCGTTTCCTTTTTTAGGTATATGTATTGATTGTACCCTAATGTGTGCTGGCTTCTTTACGTGATGGGTGAGTCTAATGAAGTAGGAGCGCTGGGTCATAACAGTGGCACTTAGACGTTTGTACAGCATCGCCTGCTGGATCAGCTAAGTTCTTGAACCAAAAAGACAGTTCAGAATATGGACTATGACAGAGACTCAGAAAGAAAACTGAATTAAGGGACCAGAGTCCCAGGTTGGAATCCCAGCTCTACCATTAAGTAGCTCTGTGACCCTGGACAAGGTCATCTCAGTTTCCTCATTTGGCAAATGAGGGGATAGCACCCCTTTGGGTCTCCAAAACACTTCACAGCTCTAACAGTTTATGTGCCTCTAACCTAGAGGTTCTAATAGTCGAGGAAGTAGAGAAACTGGTCGTGGCAAATGTCACTGAGCTCCTTGTGTGCGATCAGAAGAGCTGAGTAAGAGAGCCATCTGGCCACAGCAGGGGCATCTTGGGGACAAGCTAAATCAGGAAGACTGGCAAATAGGGGAAAACTAGAATTATTGTCAAGGGGAGCCAAGGTTCTGATGAGAAAATCGGCCCTCAGCAGCAAACCAAAACTTGTGATTCAAGGGCAAACCTGGGCCATAGGTCAGTAATTGGAGCCTCCTCACAGAAGACTTCAGGCTTGAGAGAGGAGCCAGGAGTACAGATCAGAACTGAGACTGCAAGTGGCGGGTGTGTCCTGGGTTTCCCCTTTAAGCCATTCCAGGCTGGTTGTTTTGGCATGGGCATCACTTATTAGAATTGCAGATGTTGTATAGTAATTTCTTATTTTTTGAAATCCAAATGACAAGGCCAGCCAGTGGTTTTGAGGACTATTTTCAGAGCAGTATTTCAGCCTCAGTGGCTAACTGAGCCAAGCTCCTCATGTCACCCCATTCCCCTTGATGAAGGAGACACATCTAGCTATTAATCTTTTGGGGGCAAGATAGATTATTCTCTAAGTGATCTGAAGATTCAGGAGAGAAAGAGTCAAGCATTTAGATAAGAAATTAGATTCCCTACTTTATATCCTATGCCAAAAGAAATTCCAAAAGCATTAAATATTTAAGTGAAAAAAATGGCAAACTGGAAGAAAACTTTTGAGCTATTTTTGGAGACAAAGTTTAATATCTTTAACATACAAATTCTCTTATAAATAAATTAATAAGAGAGGAATTTCTAAAGAAAAGGGAAATGGAGAACAGAAGAAGTCAACTCATAAACTGAGACATAAAATTGACCAGTAAACAGATAAAAGCATGTTCAGCTTCATAAAGAAGTCCAAGAAAAGGCAAATTAGAACACTTGAAATGCCTCTTTAGCCTGTCAAAAACTTTACTTTAAATGGTATTCAGTGTCTGGGAAGACTTGAGGGAAGCATGAATCCACTGTCTATGGGCTGTGTATTGCTTGCGGGGTGTTAAGTCCCCTGGGTAGAGTTCCTGCGGATTATACTGGTCCCACGGTGTGGGGACTAGCCAGCTGTTGGCCAAACCAGTTGCCCTTTCTTCTGGGTTTCAGCTGGACTACATTTCCCAGCCGCCTTTGAAAAGAGGTGTGGCCATACAATGAAATGTTGGCCAAAGGAACGTGGGCAGCAGTGAAGCCCACGCCTTCCAGGCCTGCCCATGGATGCCAGGCAGGTGAGCCTCTTTGCTGCTTTCTGCCTGGCTGCTGACCAGAGGCAGAGGACCCGGGAGAGGACCCGGAGGTCCTAGGAAGCCTCCAGATAGAAAAAGCCTGAGTGCAACAAGCGCCCGCTCACCAATCTGCTGCCTTTTTGTTCTTCATGGACCAGGAGTAAAATTCTTCTGTGTTAAACCACTAAGGATGGAGGTTTATAGTGATTTTAGCTAATGAGCGCTGCTGTCAGAGATCTTTTTGAAGATGCTGGAAGCCAGCTGCCATAATGAAAAGCTTTAATATAGCAAGAGCTTAGTGACTGAGTGACAGGTAGAGAAGAAAATCGATGGAGTAGGCCGGATGGTTAGCAAGCTCTGTAAATGCGGCAAATATTTGGTAAATCTGTTGCCTTTAATGTTTTGGAAGGGTGACCTCGAGCTATGTGACCTTGAGCCAGTTACTGAATTACTCTGCCTGTTTTCTCACCCATACAATAAGTATTCTCATAGTATCTAGTTCAAAGGGTTGTGGGGATGATTAAGTGAGTTAATCTTTATAAAGATTTTAGAACACAGCTAAGCTTCAAGGTACTAGAGATTAACTTTCATTTGAGCTTACAATTTCACTACTGGTATTATGCTAAGCTTGAAATCATCGCTTTTTAAAATTATTCAACAAATACTAGGGACCACTGACCATCTGCCATTTGACCATCTGATTGACCCAGACACTCTGATAGGCACTAGTAAACAATAGTGAAAAACGGACGTGACCAAGGATTTGTAAATAAGAATTTCATCGTTACACTGTTGTGTAAAGAAAGATCTGAGAACAACTTGCTGCTGCTAAGTTGCTTCAGTCGTGTCCGACTCTGTGCGACCCCATGGACTGTAGCCCACCAGGCTCCTCCGTCCATGGGATTTTCCAGGCAAGAGTGCTGGAGTGGGGTGCCACTGCCTTCTCCGTGAGAACAACTTAGATGTCCCCAAATAAGAGACTATTAAATAAATGATGCTTTGTCCATGCGGGGGAATACAATGTGATACTAATGGCTTAAACAGAAAAGCTTCCAAATGCATAGAAATATTAAAAGATCCACAATATAATGCCTGCACCAAAGTCATTGTACATGTTCCTCTTTCTGTTTAGAAAACCCAAAACATAGAAACTGCTCAATAAATAATTGTGAATGAATGAATGAAGTGAAAAAGACAAATTACAAACAATACATACTGTATAATTGTATTTTTTAAACCAAAACATGATAACTGGTCAGTTGATAGGATGTGGGTGATTTGGGCTTTTTTCTTTTGGGGCTTTATTCTTTCTTTATTCTCTTTATTCTTTTTTTTAAAATTTATTTTCTAAATTTTCTCTAACAACCATGTATTTTTTTAATTTAAAGAAACAATGTATTTTAAAAATAGGAGTCTAAATATGAAGGACCTAATGTAGTTCACCTTTTGAGGAAAAATAATAACAATAACACAACCCCCAGAACAATAATAGAAGCTAATTTTATCAAGTAGTGTGCCTCACCAGTCTCCTGGGGCAAGCACAGTTATCATCCAGCAGGGTCTGACAGCAAGCATCCTGAGATCCCTGTGCTGGAATAATTGATCCTCCCCAGAACTACACTGATTTGATCTTAGTCCACAGCCCAGCAATTTTTGACATTTTTTTCTTTACTGTAGCAAGAAGTACCTAACATGAAATCTACCCTTTAACCATTTTTAAGTATAAGATTCAAGGGCTTCCCAGGGAGTGAAGAATCAGCCTGCCAGTGCAGGAGATGCAAGAGATGAGGGTTTGATCCCTGGGTCAGGAAGATCCCCTGGAGTAAGAAATGGAAACCCACTCCAGTATTCTTGCCTGGAGAATCCCATGGACAGAGGAGCCTGGTGGGCTATAGCTGATGGGGTTGCTGGCATAACTGGGCACACACACACGCAAGTATAAGATTCAGCAGTATTAAATACGTTCATATTTTTGTGCAACCATCCCCACCTTCCATCTCCATAATCTTCTGTTCCTCCCAAACTGAAACTCTGTCCGCTTTTAAATCTTAACTCCCCTCCCCCTCCCCCCATCCCTGGTACCCACCATTCTACTTTCTGTCTCATAAACAATGAGCTTATTCTAAGACTTTCATATAAGTGGAATCACAGAGTTTGCCCTTTCATCTGGCTTAATGTCTTCAGTTTTCATCCATGTGCCAGAATTTCTTTCTTTCTGAAGGCTAACTAATAGCTTATTGTGTGTCTGTACATATATACATGAATATATGTATGTACATGAGTCCTCCTGGTGGCTCAGATGGTAAAGCATCTGTCTGCAATCCGGGAGACCTGGGTTCGATCCCTAGGTCGGGAAGATCCCCCCTGGAGAAGGAAATGGCAACCCACTCCAGTATTCTTGCCTGGAGAATCCCATGGACATAGGAGCCTGGTAGGCTACAGTCCATGGGGTTGCAAAGAGTCAGACATGACTAAGAGACTTCTCTTTCTTTTCTTATATACATACGTGTGTGTGTGTGTGTGTGTGTGTGTGTGTGTATCCGTTCATCTGCTGATGGACACTTGAGTTGCTTCCACCTTTTGGCTATTGTAAATGCTGCTTTGGACATGGATGTGGAATGTAAGTTAGGTTCCCTGCTTTCAATTATTTTCCGAATATATGCAGAAGAGGAATTGCTGGATCATTGGTAACACTAAGCCTAACTTTTTGAGGAACGGCTGTACTGTTTTCCACAGTTGTCGAACCAAAGCCCTGGAACTCAAAGAAAGCCAGTCTGATGCCATTTTCCTTAGTGTTTCTTCTTTCTTCCTTGGTCTCTCAATACTCCTTGTCTTACTTTTTATCAATCCACTGCTCTCCTTTGCCCTTGGAGAGGGTTACAGAGGGGAAAAAAAAGGTAAGTTGTTGCAAAAACTCAATGCCAAGTTCAAGGTGAGATGCTTTTGCAATCATTTTCTTCCTGCATAAGGAAGCTAAGACTTCATGGGTCCTTCAGTTGTGTGAAGATGGCAGTCAGGCTGGGGTCTCACCCTGAATTCACAGATTGCTAACTGGAGGCAGCCCTGGGAAAAGTCAGGAGCTCAGTCTCCTCCTCTGTAAAGTGTCTTATCTTTCTGGTTCTCAGAACTAGACTCTGGTGGCTGACACTAGACATAAGTTCTTGCTTCCACAAGAACAAAATGTTATGCAGAAATGTTTCAGTCTTGATGAAATGCTACTCTGAGCAAGAAATCCCATCTCACTGTTGGGGTAATAGTCCTGGACATAGATTTTCTCCATCAGGGGACACTTGGGTGGTGCCACCCCTGGCCCTTCCATCCTGTTGCCACTGGCACAGGGGACTCCATGCACCATGAATGCCTTCTCTCCCTCTGTAGGAGGGCTGTCTCTCTCTATCACACATCATCAGATGTTTTTATGCTTAAAAGATTAAATCTTAGAGGTGACATTTGCAAAGTAGCTGAGTCAGAAAAACAATGATAGCAGCAGCAACAGCAAAGGCCCTGGGAACCAGAAGGAAAATACTGTCTTCTTTGTATCTAAGGGAAGCCGGGTTTTTTGATGGTCCCTGTATCTCTTCTCTTTTCTTCTCTTCCCCAAGAGACGGCTTCCACTTCCCCACCCAGTTCAGTTCAGTTCAGTCGCTCAGTCGTGTCCAACTCTTTGCGAGCCTATGAACTGCAGCACACCAGGCCTCCCTGTCCATCACCAACTCCCAGAGTTCACCCAAACTCACGTCCATCGAGTCAGTGATGCCCAGGAACTTACCATATCAGTCATGTGAGCATCCAAGGCCCCCTCCGTGGCCCCTTGCGTTGACAGGGATTGATGAATTTGCATGAGGATAAGGGAGGGGCCTTATCCAAATGACCTAAACACGAACCCAGGAGATTTCCCGCCCACTGCCCCAGCTCCAGCCCCGGAGGGATACAGCTTGGTTTATGATTTCTCTTACTGATGTTTATTTTTCAGATTTGCTGAAATTGATCTTTGGTATGTGCAGCTGCCTGAGCGGTGCACACCTTCAAAGCTGGCTGTAAACCAGACAAGCTGCCTAATCCATCACCTCGGATCTACACCAACAATCACACAGACCCGAGCAGCAGCAGCTACTCTGTCCTACAGCCCTTTCTGTCATTGTTATGGTTTTATGCCTTTGCAATCAATTACAGGCCTACACTTCCCCCACTCCCAGCCTTCCTTCTGCTCCAGGAACAGAGAAGGAGAGGATCCTGTGGTGGATGGAAGCTGATGACCGATGAACCTGGCATTTCTGGTTATCTACCTCTAAAACTGCACTCCATTGCTAAAAATGTTCACTGGTGCCTGATTTTCATAGATGATAATGTCCTAATGACTGACCTTGGATTTGAGGCATTGTTACATTTTGGTCTTGATTTACATTTTTTTTCTTTTTTTTAAATATAAATTTATTTATTTTAACTGGAGGTTAATTACTTTACAAAATTGTATTGGTTTTGCCACACATCAACATGAATCTGCCACGGGTATACACGTGTTCCCCATCCTGAACCCCCCTCCCACCTCCCTCCCCGTACCATCCCTCTGGGTCATCCCAGTGCACCAGCCCCGAGCATCCTGTATCCTGCATTGAATTTTTAACTTCTTACCCCGCCCTCAGGTCACTTTCCTATTCAACTTGACCTTGATATTCTCCCGCGGAGGGAGCTCCTCTTACTCTTCTTTATAGCACATAATAGATGCCAGGAGAGTGGTTGTTCAACAGGAAAGAAATGAAGCCCCCATGATCTCATATTCAGTGCACAGTGTCTTTTGGAGACAGCCTGGAAGTCCACTGTCCTTGGAATGGCAAGTGGGGACTTAAGAAATCAGAGGATCTATCCTGCTGACCCTGAACTCCCCATAAGTTCTAGTATCTGGAAGGGAAACCTATGGTCTCAGGCCAGATTTCCCCACATTAGTCTGTTGGTCATTCTTCCACAAATTCAGAAGCTCTTGCTAATCTTATCAAACTCAGCCTCAAGTCTCACAGCAACCAGAGCTCCCAGCTTGGGCAGGTGGTCTGTCTGTGCACTGAAATCCCATTTAACGATCTCTATCTCCCAGCTCAAGAAAATTCCACTAACATCCTTGCTTTTCATGCTTTATAGTGCTAGTGCCACTGTATGTCATATACCTCATAAAACAAATACATTTACCAGTGATAATGCATTCATTTAATTTAGATGCTAAATACAAAATGAGTAATGTGATAAACATAGTTCTGACTGATTGAAATGAATCCTTCATTTCTCACAATTGTTCCAGAAGGATATTGAAGGAAGGAAAATATTAATGGTTTTTATAATGAGGACTTCACTTGGGGTAAGCAGAAAGTCACTTTTTTCTCCCAGGATCTCATTTATCCCAATTCAATCCAATTAATTCAATTAGAGATCCTGGTGTCATTTTAAAAACCATTCTTCCACCCAGTTTTTGCACATGGACAATATCATTATGCTTTCACATGGATTCATGGGATTTTAGAACTAGAAATAACCACTGAAGTCATATAGTCCAATAGTTATTACAGACAGGGAAACAGAAGCTCCATCTGCTAATGACGCTGTCCATGGTCTCATGGGTAACAGTCCCATAGGTAACAGCAGCATGATGGCACATTTTAGGGGAAAATATTTGGCGATAGGTTTTCTCCACTAGAGCATATGTCATTGAAAGATTTTGACAGTCATAAAAACCATGTTTTCTCTGGGCTAACTAATCTTTAGCCAAATAAAAGCCTTCAATGGGATGTTAAATGCAATGCTTCTCTCTTGCTTGCCCCTCCCAGGCTCATCTCTTCACCAAAAGTACCAGATCTTTGACACCGTCTAAGAGTGGAGAACTAAGGCTGGGGTTACAGAATTCGGGAATAGGGTTCATCGGGGAGGAAATCAGTAGGTCCCTGGGGGGGTGCCTCCCGGTTTCTTTCACCTCTTTCATGTCCTGTACTGGACACACAGGGTCCTATGATGCTGACAAAGAAGCTTCTGGCTGGAGGCAACTGATTCTGGGGGTCCAGTTGCCCCAGAGTCTACCTGGCAACCTCGAGGGCTCAGAGGATCAATACCTCAGCACACCTACACCTGTTCCTGAAGCACTATTTGGAGAACTGGAGTTTTTGTGAGGGCCAGCCCCAAACTGCAACCTAGCACCCGAGACCCAGTTTTGAAGGGTCACAGAGCCCCAGCTCCTTGAGGCTTGTGTGTTGGTAACTTATTTCCTGTTCCCTCTGCATTCACATTCAGCTCAGTTCAGTTCAGTTCAGTCACTCAGTTGTGTCCGACTCTTTGCAACCCCATGAATCGCAGCACACCAGGCCTCCCTGTCCATCACCAACTCCCGGAGTCCACTCAGACTCACGTCCATCGAGTCACTGATGCCATCCAGCCATCTCATCCTCTGTCGTCCCCTTCTCCTCCTGCCCCCAATCCCTCCCAGCATCAGAGTCTTTTCCAATGAGTCAACTCTCCACAAGAGGTGGCCAAAGTACTGGAGCTTCAGCTTTAGCATCATTCCTTCCAAAGAAATCCCAGGGTTGATCTCCTTCAGAATGGACTGGTTGGATCTCCTTGCAGTCCAAGGGACTCTCAAGAGTCTTCTCCAACACCACAGTTCAAAAGCATCAATTCTTCAGTGCTCAGCTTTCTTCACAGTCCAACTCTCACATCCATATATGACCACTGGAAAAACCATAGCCTTGACTAGACGGACATTTGTTGGCAAAGTAATGTCTCTGCTTTTCAATATGCTATCTAGGTTGGTCATAAATTTTCTTCCAAGGAGTAAGTGTCTTCTAATTTCATGGCTGCAATCAACATCTGGAGTGATTTTGGAGCCCCCCAAAATAAAGTCTGACACTGTTTCCACTGTTTCCCCATCTATTTCCCATGAAGTGATGGGACGAGATGCCATGATCTTAGTTTTCTGAATGTTAAGCTTTAAGCCAACGTTTTCACTCTCCACTTTCACTTTCATCAAGAGGCTTTTTAGTTCTTCTTCACCTTCTGCCATAAGGGTGGTGTCATCTGCATATCTGAGGTAATTGATGTTTCTCCTGGTAATCTTGATTCCAGCTTGTGCTTCTTCCAGTCCAGCATTTCTCATGATGTACTCTGCATAGAAGTTAAATAAGCAGGGTGACAATATACAGCCTTGACGTGCTCCTTTTCCTCTTTGGAACCAGTCTGTTGTTCCATGTCCAGTTCTAACTGTTGTTTCCTGACCTGCATACAGGTTTCTCAAGAGGCAGGTCAGGTGGTCTGGTATTCCCATCTCTTTCAGAATTTTCCACAGTTTATTGTGATCCACACAGTCAAAGCCTTTGGCATAGTCAATAAAGCAGAAATAGATGTTTTTCTGGAACTCTCTTGCTTTTTCCATGATCTAGCGGACGTTGGCAATTTGATCTCTGGTTCCTCTGCCTTTTCTAAAACCAGCTTGAACATCAGGAAGTTCACAGTTCACGTATTGCTGAAGCCTGGCTTGGAGAATTTTAAGCATTACTTTACTAACATGTGAGATGAGTGCAATTGTGCAGTAGTTTCAGCATTCTGGCATTGCCTTTCTTTGGGGTTGGAATGAAAACTGACCTTTTCCAGTCCTGTGGCCACTGCCCAGTTTTCCGAATTTGCTGGCATATTGAGTGCAGCACTTTTACAGCATCATCTTTCAGGATTTGAAATAGCTCCACTGGAATTCCATCATCTCTGCTAGCTTTGTTTGTAGTGATGCTTTCTAAGGCCCACTTGACTTCACATTTCAGGATGTCTGGCTCTAGGTGAGTGATCACACCATCATGATTATCTTGGTCTTGAAGATCTTTTTTGTACAGTTCTTCCATGTATTCTTGCCACCTCTTCGTAATATCTTCTGCTTCTGTTAGGTCCATACCATTTCTGTCCTTTATTGAGCCCATCTTTGCATGAAATGTTCCTTGGTATCTCTCATTTTCTTGAAGAGATCTCTAGTCTTTCCCATTCTGTTCTTTTCCTCTGTTTCTTTGCATTGATCACTGAGGACGGCTTTCTTATCTCTCCTTGCTATTCTCTGGAACTCTGCATTCAGATGCTTATATCTTTCCTTTCCTCCTTTGCTTTCACCTCTCCTCTTTTCACAGCTGTCTGTAAGGCCTCCCCAGACAGCCATTCTGCTTTTCTGCATCTCTTTTCCATTCACATTAGTGATCAGAAACTGACTTCAGGCTTTGGTGTAATCTTCACTTAACCATAGCCAAGCAGGTGAGCGCCCTGTGAGATCATGTACAGAATATCATTCTGAGGTTGAGTCGATCATAGATATTTCATCGTGTGCAGTGACCTTGGGAATCTCGAAATGACAACCAGGTGGGAGCACAAACAATCTAACCACGCAGGAGTAGAGTTGGATCGGGAGATGCCATTGAAAGGCGTGTGTTTCATCGATCTTCTGGTTCCTCTCGTGAGATATATCTTTAAGCACTTTCATAGCTGAATCTAGCCGAAAAAGACTGGTGAGGTATTGGAGATATCATCCGACCTGTCCTAAAAGAGACACCACATGTAAAATACCCAGCATGATGCCTAACCTCTAACAGGCACTCTCTAAATGCAACTTTCCTACCTTCCTACCTTCCTTCCTGGCACTTTATATAGCTTTTGTGTTTTGTTTTGTTTTTTTTCAGGAGAAAAATGCAACTTTTTTCTTAGAATCCTCAGTGGTATAAAGAGGTATGTAGCAGTGAAATAGTCAAGTCAACCAAGAAGGAAAAATAGTACTTATAAAATCTTAGAAAAAAAAATTTTTTTAATTTTAGTAAAGAAAAGAAAAAGAAGACAATTTTAAAACGTCTAGAGGACTTTCTACATGCTGGCCACTCTTCTGGAATGGGCATGTTGGAGGAGCTCCATCTGCCTTTCATACTTGAAGCATCAGAAGCAGCTTTCTGCCAGTGCTGTCAAGAAGATCCACATGCCTGGAATTCAGATATTTTATCACTAAAGCTATGGGTACTGAAAACATAAATCATGAGACATCATTTAAAAGCATATCCAGTTACTTTTTATATCTATTGGATTCTTATTAAGGGCCGCAACTGGTTGTTTCTTATTTTCCCCGGATGGTTTCCGATCTGACCATTAGGAGTGCCTTCAGGTTGGGTTCATCCTTGCACTTTCTTTTGTTTTACTTTTACTGGAGTATACTTGCTTTACAATGTTGTGTTAGTTTCTGCTGCACAGCAAAGTGAAATAGCTGTATGTTTGCATATGTGCCTGTTTTTCTTTTTTTCCTTCCCATTTAGGTCACTGCAGAGCATTGAGTAGAACTGAGTAGAGGTCCTTGTTCTATGGGCTTCTCAAGTGGCACAGTGATAAGGATCTGCCTGCCAGTGCAGGAGCTGACAGAGACTCGGGTCCAGGGAAGATCCCTTGGAGTAGGAAATGGCAACCCACTCCAGTATTCTTGTCTGGAAAATTGCATGGACAGAGGAGCGTGGTGGGCTACAGTCTAGGGGGTCGCAAAGAATCAGACATGATTGAGCATACTCACGCCAGTACACACACACCTTGTACTATACAGTAGGTTCTCACTAGTTCTCTGTTTTAGTATCAACAGTGTACTACTTTTGATACATTCTCATGATTTTTTGAGATCTTCTTTACTTCCTGTCACCTTAAGACGCCCAATTGGCCCTGACCTGGAATCAGAATGGGGTAGAAGTTTGGGCCCCAGGCGAGTTTATTGGTATCGGGTGCCACTGCTCCTAGACCCCCTCAGTGAACAGAACTAGGAGCATATTCACGTTTCCATACTGATATAAATATGTGATTGAATAAACAAATCAGTAAAGGAGTGGGGAGCTCTTTGCTCAGTAGGAAACATAAAATCACCATTTGGCAAATACCACAGAGATCATTGGGCTTCCCAGGTGACGCAGTGGTAAAGAATCCATCCGTCAATGCAGGAGTCCCCAGGCTTGGTTTTGATCCTTGGGTCAAGAAGGTCCCCTGGAGTAGAAAATGGCAACGCACTCCAGTATTAAATACCATAGACAAAGAAGCCTTGCAGCCTACAATTCATGGGTCACAAAGAGTTGGACATGACTGAGTGACTGAGCACACACATGTGCACACAAGCACACGTGCACACACACACACACACACACACACACAGATTCCAAGCAAGAATCATCAGTGGAGGCTAAATTTAAAGGGCAAAATTGTGGTAAGAAATAGGATACTTACATGGTCTCAAGGTATCTCTCACTAGATGCTTATTACCCACAGAGAGAAAAGTCATCAATTTACAGAAGGAAACTGGGCGAGCGATCAGAGTTACTATCGCCAGGAGTGGGACAGGCGAGATGAGGCTATGTGACCCTTTGCGTGAGGCACTGAGACACACACAGGACTTCTGTGGTGTGTCTGCCCAAGATGCGTAATCTGAATCTAAGTACGAGTACACATCAGACAAACCCACACTGAGGAACACAATCCAAAGTACCTGGCCAGGATTCTTGAAAAGTGTTAAGGAGAAAAGAAAGACTACAAGATGATTCCAGAGTAACAGCTACAGAAAACATGATGACTAAAGGCCATGTGTGATCCTGAACTGGGTCCTGGGTTAGAAAAGCTCATAGGATAATTGGTGAGATTTGAATGAGGGCTGTAGATCAGGTAAGAGCCCTTTCAGAAGACCAAGAAAAGGAGGTTTCTTACGTATCCCAAGGGTACCCTAGGGAATATTAGAAAAGAGAGTATTTTTTGGTTTGAAATATATTTTTAGTTTTATACTTAAAAATTTTAATACCATCTCCCAGAAAACCATTCTTGACATTATGTATTTTGTAGTTATATTGAAATGCACTATCAATACAGCTATTTTGATGAGCTCTCAGTTGTTCAACTTTACATTTTGCAACTTGACTGCTATGGTTCGGAGAGTTGGAATATATCAATAATATCCAGAGTACGGGATATTTATCAATAGAAATCTGGCATAGCTTAGAAGAATAAGCACATTAAGAAGAATAAGCACTGTTTTTTGAGGCATGAGAAAATGTTTTCTGGGTTCAAGCACTTACAGTAAAATACAAAATTAGTGAAATGATAATATTTTGATCCTATCCTTGAGGGAAGGGACTCTAGTGACATACTTTGCCCATGCTATCTTGTACAACACTCAACTCATCATAGGTTCTCAAACAGATTTTTAAATGATTTAATACTGTTGATCCTCAAAGCTCATTTATTTTGGAACATTTGCCTGTACATTGACTATTTATATATTTGTTTTGTTTCCCTTCTGCCTTGGTTTGTATTGTCCCTATTGGAACAAATATTTGGTCATCAGGAGAAATTCATCTTCTTTGAAAAATAGCCTCTTTTTGATTTTAAGAAGCCAGCAGTCTTGTTTTTCTCTTGATAACACTCAGTTACTGCAGCCTCCAGGGAGGGACCACTGGGGAGGTCTTGCCTGTCTGGCCTCTCTTTGAACTCTCCTGGATGGGGCCAGGGTTGCAGACTCTACTTTTTCTCCACTATGGCTAAACATATGTACATATGTACACTATCATTTTTTACCTTGTAAAAAGGAGCCCTCTGCCACGTTGAACATACTTAAGCAAGGTCTGCAAACCAACTGTTCATCTGCAAGATATACACAGGATGTTTAAGATATTTTAGTATGTTATAAACTATATAGTAGATATACCACTTGCATTTACTTACACATAGGTACACTGTGTATGCAGTTCTCAGTGTTTCTATGCAACTAGGAATAAAGTGACTGAAGTTTGCACAGATGAAATAGATGCTTTGCTGAAAGCATAGTGTCTTAGATAATAATATGAGTAGGAAAATCCCCAACGCTCACAAAAGCTTCAGTTAGAACAAATATGTATAATATATTTAGATGACTGATACATTTTAAACGTTGGAGATCAGCACTGTGGAATAGTGGAGGGAATATTGAACTTGAATTTACAATATACACATTCTAATCCAAACTCTGCTGCTTTTTAAAAGTGTCATTTAACTTGTTTGAGTCTCAGCTTTCTTTATTTATCAAATGAAGTAAATATGCCTATCTTCCAAGTTTGAGTGGTTTAAATAGGAAATGAATGCAGTCACTCAGTAAATATTAAGCAGCTCAGGCATTCCTCAAATATGTACTCAGTGCCTCTGCATTGCATTCTAGGCACACAGTCCTGAATAAGAAGTTATCCTACACTGATGGACTCTACCTTTGGTATACCTTGGCCCATTTTTTAAGGCAGCTCCATGGCACCATGGATAGCACAGAGTATTTTAAATAAGGAGAGACACAGGTTCAAAACTTCACTTAATGAGATGGACAATGAACAATAAGCCTTTTGCTTCAAGGCCTCAACTGGCCAGGTCCAGGGAATCAGAGGAAGCTTTCTTAGGCATATGCATGCTGAGCTGAGTAGGAATTAGAGGTGGAAGTGGGAGGAGTGAGGAAAGCATTCTAAGTAAGGGAAGCAGTGTGTCCAAGGGCCCAGGGCCCCGTCCCCCATGGTAATGACAAAGAAGACGCGTTTATCTCTAGTGTGGTGGGAAGACAGCCAGAGCTCTTGTAATTGTCATGGTTTTCATAGGTTTATTTTTTTAGAGCATCTTCAGGTTCACAGCAAATATGAGCAGAAAGTACAGAGTTCCAAATACCTTCCGCAACATGTACACTCAGACTTCCCCCAAATATTGACATTCCCCACCAGAGGGGTACATTGGTTATGGTGGGTGAGCCTACAGCGACACATCACTGTCCCCCAGAGTCCATAGTTTACATTGGGATTCACTCTTGGTGTTGAGCAGCCTATGGATTTTGACAAATGTAGGACATCCATCCATCATTATAGTATCATACAAAGTTTCACGGTCCTAAGAGGTTTTTTTTTTTTTTTAATTTTAAAAAGTGTAAAACTTAATGGTTTGTAGCTTATTCATAAAGATGGGCAACTGTCACTACAATTTTACAATATTTTCATCTCCCTGAAAAGAAACCCTATACCCATTAGCAGTTATACCTGTGTCTCCCAACCTCCTCTCCCAGTACCACACACCACGACAGCAGCCTTCTGTCTCTGTAGATTTGCTCATTCTGGATATTTCGTCTAAATATAAGCATACAATACCTGGTCTTTGAGGTTGATTTTATTTACTTTTTATATAGAGTTTTCAAGTTTCATCCATGTTGTAAACTGTATCAATATTTTATTCCTTTTCGTAGCTGAATAATCTTCCATTGTGTGGATAAACCACTTTAGTTCAGCCATTCATCCATTGGTGGACATTTAGGCTGTTTCCACTTTTCACCTATTATGAATAATACTTATATACCTAGTATTCATAGACTCGATGGGTCATGTGGTCATTGTATGTGTAACGTTTTTAAGAACTGCCAAACTGTTTTTCAGTGCTTCCCAGGTGCCACTAGACATAAAGAACTTGCCTGTCAAAGCAGGAGACGTAAGAGACTTGGGTTCAACCCCTGGATTAGGAAGGTCCCCTGGGGGAGGAAATGGCAACACACTCCAGAATTCTTGCCTGGAGAATCCCATGGACAGGAAAGCCTGGCAAGCTGCAGTCCATGGGCTCTCAAAGAGTCCGACAACTAAGCAACTACCACACAGAGACACACACAGACTGTTTTTCAAAGTAGCTACATCATTTAACATTTCCATCAACAGTGAGCAAGGGTTCCAATACTCCCACATCTGTGTGGAAACTTCTTATTGCTTTTTGATTATAGCTGCACTATTGTATGTGAATTGGTATTTCATTAGGATTTTATTTTCATTTACATACTGGCTGAGAGTGAAAAAGTTGGCTTAAAACTCAACATTCAGAAAATGAAGATCATGGCATCCAGTCCCATCACTTCATGGCAAATAGATGGGGAAACAATGGAAACAGTGACAGACTTTATTTTCTTGGGCTCCAAAATCACTACAGATGGTGGCTGCAGCCATGAAATTAAAAGACACTTGCTCCTTGGAAGAAAAGCTATGACCAACCTAGACAGCATATTAAAAAACAGAGACATGACTTTGCCAACAAAGGTCCTTCTAGTCAAAGCTATGGTTTTCCAGTAGTCATGTATGGATGTGAGAGTTGGAGTATAAAGAGAGCTGAGTGCTAAAGAATTGGTACTTTTGAATTGTGGTGTTGGAGAAGACTCTTGAGAGCCTCTTGAACTGCAAGGAGATCCAACCAGTCCTTCCTGAAGGAAATCAGTCCTAAATATTCATTGGAAGGACTGATGCTGAAGCTGAAGCTCCAATCCTTTGGCCACTTGATGCAAAGAACTGACTCATTTGAGAAGACCCTGATGCTGGGAAATAGTGAAGGCAGGAGAAGGGGATGACAGAGGATGAGATGCTTGAATGGCATCACTGACTCGATGGACCTGAGTCTGAGTAAACTCTGGGAGTTGGTGATGGACAGGGAAGCCATGGGGTAGCAAAGAGTTGGACATGACTGAACAATTGAACTGACTGACTGGGCTTCCCTGGTGGTTCAGATGGTAAAGAATTTGCCCTAGGAAGAGGGCATTGCAGCCCACTCCAGTATTCTTGCCTGGAGATCGCCATGGACAGAAGAGCCTGGCAGGCTACAGTCCTTAGGGTTGCAAAGAGTTTGACACGACTGAAGCAACTGAGCACATACGCATGCATGCACATAGTGGTTAACGGTGTTGAGCTTATTTTCATACACTTGCTCTTTAACTTTTTTGGAGAGACGTCTCTTCAGATCCTTGGCCCTTTTTCAGAGGTGGACCCATGGCACAATGGATAGCACTGCTGCTGCTGCTAAGTTGCTTCAGTCGTGTCTGACTCTGTGCAGCCCCATAGATGGCAGCCCAGCAGGCTCCCCCGTCCCTGGGATTCTCCAGGCAAGAACACTGGAGAGGGTTGCCATTTCCTTCTCCAATGCATGAAAGTGAAAAGTGAAAGTGAAGTCGCTCAGTCGTGTCCGACTCTTAGCGACCCCATGGACTGCAGCCCACCAGGCTCCTCTGTCCATGGGATTTTGCAGGCAAGAGTACTGGAGTGGGGTGCCATTGCCTTCTCTGAAATAAAAGGAGATACAGGTTCAAAACTGTATTTAGTAAGATCTGTTATGGCAGCATGGAAACTGGACTGAAAATGGCCAAGAGTCAGTGTAGGAAGACAAGATTAAGGGGGACAAGACAAATGAGAGTAAAGCAGAGAAAGAGCCAGCATGTGATAGCAGGAAGTGGGCTATAGCACAAAGCCAGCAGGAGCTCCCAGACAGAGCAAGGTGCTGCTCCAACCAGAAGTTTCCTAAGCACTGTCTTCAGTTCTGTTCAGCCACTCAGTCATGTCTGACTCTTTGCAACCCCATGGACCACAGCATGCCAGGCCTTCCTGTCCATCACCAACTCCCGGAATTCACCCAAACTCATGTCCATTGAGTCGGTGTTGCCATCCAACCATCTCATTCTCTGTCGTCCCCTGCTCCTCGTGCCTTCACTCTTTCCCAGCATCAGGGTCTTTTCTAATGAGTCAGTTCTTTGCATCAAGTGGCCAAAGGATTGGAGTTTCAGCTTCAACATCAGTCCTTTCAATGAATATTCAGGACTGATTTCCTTTAGGATGGACTGGATGGATCTCCTTGTGATCCAAGGAACTCTCGAGAGTCTTCTCCAACACCACACCTCAAAAGCATCAACTCTTCGGCATTTAGCAATCTTTATACTCCAATTCTCACTTCCATATATGACTACTGGAAAACCCATCGCTTTGACTAGATAGACCTTTGTTAGCAAAGTAATGTCTCTGCTTTTTAATATGCTGTCTAGGTTGGTCATAGCTTTGCTATGGAGACCAAGAAGTAAGCATCTTTTAATTTCATGGCTGCAGTCACCATCTGCAGTGATTTTGGAGCCCCCCAAAATAAAGAAACACCACTGTTTCTACTGTTTCTCCATCTATTTGCCATGAAGCAATTCATGGGGTCAGAAAGAGTCAGACACGACTGAGCAACCGAACTGAACTGAATGGGACTGGATGCCATGATCTTAGTTTTTTGAATGTTTAAGCTTTAAGGCAGCTTTTTCACTCTCCTGTTTCACTTTCATCAAGAAGCTCTTTAATTCTTCTTCTCTTTCTGCCATAAGGGTGGTGTCATCTGCATATCTGAGGTTATTGATATTTCTCCCGGCAATCTTGATTCCAGCTTGTGCTTCTTCCAGCCCAGCGTTTCTCATGATGTACTCTGCATAGAAGTTAAATAAGCAGGGTGACAATGCACAGCCTTGACTTATTCCTTTCCCAATTTGGAACCAGTCTGTTGTTTCATGTCCAGTTCCAACTGTTGCTTCCTAACCTGCGTACAGTTTTCTCAAGAGGCCAGTCAGGTGGTCTGGTATTCCCATCTCTTTCAGAATTTTCCACAGTTTATTGTGATCCACAGTCAAAGGCTTTGGCATAGTCAATAAAGAAGAAATAGATGTTTTTCTGGAACTCTCTTGCTTTTTCAATGATCCAAAATATGTTGGCAATTTGACCTGTGATTCCTCTGCCTTTTCTAAAACCAGCTTGAACACCTGGAAATTCACAGTTCACATACTGTTTCAGCCTGGCTTGGAGAAGTTTGAGTATTACTTTGCTAGCATATGAGATGAGTGCAAGTGGTATGATAGTGTGAGCATTCTTTGACATTGCCTTTCTTTGGGATTGGAATGAAAACTGACCTTTTCCAGTCCTGTGGCCACTGCCCAGTTTTCCAAATTTGCTGGCATATTGAGTGCAGCACTTTCACAGCATCATCTGTTAGGATTTGAAATAGCTCAACTGGAATTCTATCACCTCCACTAGCTTTGTTCGTAGTGATGCTTTCTAAGGCCCACTTGACTTCAAATTCCAGGATGTCTGGCTCTAGGTGAATGATCATACCATCATGATTATCTGGGTCATGAAGATCTCTTTTGTATAATTCTTTGGTGTATTCTTGCCATCTCTTCTTAATATCTTCTGCTTCTGTTAGGTCCATACCATTTCTGTCCTTTATTGTATTGAGCCCATCTTTGCATGAAATATTCCCTTGGTATCTCTAATTTTCTTGAAGAGATCTCTAGTATTTGCCATTCTATTGTTTTCCTCTTTCTTTGCACTGATCACTGAGGAAGGCTTTCTTATCTCTTCTTGCTATTCTTTGGAACTCTGCATTCAAATGGGTATATCTTTCCTTTTCTCCTTTGCTTTTCACTTCTTTTTGTTTCACAGCTATTGTAAGGCCTCCTCAGACAGCCATTTTGCTTTTTTGCATTTCTTTTTCTTGGGGATGGACTTGATTCCTGTCTCCTGTACAATGTCATGGAACTCTGTCCATAGTTCATCAGGCACTCTGTCTATCAGATCTAATCCCTTGAATCTATTTCTCACTTCCACTGTATAATCCTAAGGGATTTGAGTTAGGTTATACCTGAATGGTCTAGTGGTTTTCTCCACTTTCTTCAATTTCAGTCTGAATTTGGCAATAAAGAGTTCATGATCTGAGCCACAGTCCACTCCCAGTCTTGTTTTTGCTGACTGTGTGGAACTTCTCCATCTTTGGCTGCAAAGATTTCGGTGTTGACCATCTGGTGATGTCCATGTGGAGAGTCTTCTCTTGTGTTGTTGGAGGAGGGTGTTTGCTATGACCAGTGCATTCTCTTGGCAAAACTCTATCAGCCTCTGCCCTGCTTTGTTCTGTACTCCAAGGCTAAATTTGCCTGTTACTCCAGGTGTTTCTTGACTTCCTACTTTTGCATTCCAGTCCCTATAATGAAAAGGACATCTTTTGGGGGTGTTAGTTCTAGAAGCTTTACAGAAGCTCAAACCAGGTGCCTAGCTCACAGAACTTTTTAAGCTAGTGGCCTGTGTGTCCACACACTGGCACATCTGTGAGCCTTCATGTCATCACAACTTGCTTAATAATAGCACTGCTTCTCACAGACAGTGCCAGGATCTCATGAACTTTCTCCACCTAATCAGCATCAGCCCTTGCTTACTTTCCAAGGCTCCAACTTGAGGAGGAGACCCTGTGTTATATTCATCATAGGCAGATGAAGCAAGGTTCATACCAAATCAGAGACACTGAAAATAGTGAGTCAATATTTTTGGAATAAAAAAAATTTTGGGAATAAAATTTGATACAGGATATTGGAAAAAAAAGAGAACCCTCAAAGTCTTCAAATTGTGAGAACTGTGTTCTTACACTGTTTTAATTACAACTCAGGGGATAGGTTTGGGTCACATTATTGTCTGTGTGTAGAACTTACAGAGACTTAACCTGGCCCTAAGGAGGATGAAAAGAAGGCCAAAACAAAAAGAGGGGCAGAGCTGATGATGGCCAAGGTGTGAGTGAATACTTAGGAGCCCACTGTTGCTCCAAAAGGCACTGAGCATGCTCTGTACATCACATCTAATGGGAAGATCCCCACAGAAAGTAGTCTGGGTGATATTAGGGAGTTGGGTCCTCTAAAGGCTTGACATCTATCAAGATCACTCCATCTTCCTCTGTAGCCTCTCCAGGAAGATGCTCTTCCACCCACAGGTATATGGCAGGTGAGAAGTTCCTCCCTTCCCCTGCCCCCAGCCAGGAATGAGTGTATTTCCAAGCATACAGTCTAAAGCAATGGACCTTTGACTTTTCTGATAGCAAAGCCCTATTAGTGAAACACATTGGAGCATGGGCTTCCTATGTATTATTACAAATATAAACAAATGTATTACATTATCCACACTTGCTCAGAAACAGAAAATGTAACAATGGGAAAAGATGAAATGAGCTAGTTTAACTCCTGCAACTTCTGGGTTATGTCCTTTCTCAGATGTAGCCAGAGACTTCCGGGGAGAGGCCTGGGGAGAGCCACAGGCTTGGGGAGAGCCATGGGGCTGGACCAGGGTTCTGCTGTGGCTCCCACATGCTGGGTGAGGCTGTCTGAGGTTTGGCATTTGGCCCCTGGAGTAGGAGGGATAGCAGGTAGGTTGGGAATGAGGGCAGGTGCTGCGGGCTCTCCACAGGGCAGGGCCGAGAGGGAGTGCTGATGTAATGAACTGGGTCTTGTATCAACACAGATAGTAGGGTTTGGGAGAGTAAAGATACATCATTTTTGGAAAAATAAATGACCATTGGAAATATTTGCAGGCTGCTCTCTCCACAGCATGAGATGCTCCTGAGAAGCCTCGCATCTCCCTGTTAGCTTGTCGCCTCTGTGTCGTGTGTTGAGTATAGGCGTGTGCTCTTTCTGGATGCATGTTCTGTCTGGGTTTTAAAAACATCCTACCAACAATGATGTCATCACCAAATAGTCGCCAGATTTGGGACATTTGGTTTTTTGTAAATGAAAACCCTCTAATTCACCTAATTTAATTCATTCTAATTTAAACTTCACCCTAGTTTATTTGCCCTGGGATTAAGAGGTATGAATTACTTTCATGGTCATTCCCTCATATTATTACAAAATTTTACAGTGACTCTCTTTTCTAAGATAACATCTATAGGACTATTGACAAAGGGTCCCTCCTTGCTCAAACTCTAGCCAGGCTTCTCCGAGCTCTATGATCATTTATGTCTATAAAGAATTGAAGAAAAACATACTTTCTAACAGCTCAAGGCCACATCCATAGAGTGACGTACACACACCTCCTTAGAGTCTGCTCAAGACTGCAAAAGAATTTACCACTTGTTCTAGCCAGTACCTGAAGATAGAGCTCCTATCATCCAGCTCTGTGGGAGGGTAGGAGCTTAACTTGCTAATGCCAGTTAGCAAACCAGGATGGTTTCATATGGATCCACCCTCTCCTTCCGGTATTTTGTAATTTTCCTTTCCCTGACTACACCTGTTCCCTTATTGCCCTTTAGGAGACCCAGTCACATCTGTACAAATCAAAGTTGAATTCACTTTCCTTTTACAATAGTATGTTACTGATTAAAACCTGTCCTTACCACATTAGTGTCCAGCTTTATTTATATTTGACACTATTTAAGCCAAAAATTGGTTAACTGCAGTAGATCACAGCATAGACAAAATAAACAAACATGAGACCTTGCTGTTGTTAACCCCAAGGCCATGTGGAATTTCCAGGGAAGGACAATTGCCAGATACAGACTTCATCAAGATGCCAGAGTAATTCTCCATATTAAGTCATGTTTGAATTTTTTCTTATTTTTCATTAGTGCACAATCAGTCACGTCTGACTCTTTGTGGCCCCATGGACAGTAACCCCCCAGTCTCCTCTGCCCATGGAATTTTCCAGGCAAGAATACTGGAGTAGGGTGCCATTTCCTACTCCAAGGGTTTTTCATTAGACCAAAAAAAAAAAAAAAAAACCAAACAAACAAACAAAAAAACAAACAAACAAATGTTGATTGACCTTCTAGTATTTTCTTTCTGTATTCCAGTGGACCATCTTACCCATGCCCTGATGCACACATCATAGTTTTAGGACCCCTGATCTGAAGAGCAAACTTCTAGGCAGGGAAGCCAAGTTAAAATTCATGCCCCACGGTCCTAACCCCATAAGAGGTGGATTCCAGGCAGCGTGACTCAGACTCTACCCTAGCCACCCCAGCCCAGAAATGCAAGGATCTCTCCCAGACTTGGCATCACGGGCACAGATGGCATTCCCATCGGACAAACAAGGCTTTCTTGGACCCACTGGCACTATGCCCAAGGAGATGAAAAACACAAGCAGGACAGACTCAAGCCACTCTTGTCTTCTTAAAATAAGCAATTCATTTTTTAGAGAGTGAGAGCTATTTTTAAGAGCATGAGTTACTTGGCAGCTGTTTCCAAAATGGCTTCCACAATTCTAAGAAGCTGTGATTCATCCTTTGGCTTGGCAGGATCCTGGGTGCATGGAAATTCCAGCGGGAGTTATAAATGTCACTTTTCATGCTCAGGGGTTCACAAAGCCCTCTGTGAGGCCAAGAACCAGAGTCCGCAAATTCCACAACAATGGCAAACAAGAGCCTGTTTTCAACTGGCTGTTGGTCAAACACTCTTGTGTTTCCCAGGCTTCACAGACACAAGCACAGGAAACCACTGAGGGTTTTGAGTCTGTTCCCTGGGCATTTGGAAGAAATCACTTCCTCACACGTTGTTTTCTGGCAGTTCCTTGTCCTCGCATTTATTTGTATTACTTTTTTCTTTTATTTTCATTATGCAAATATATTAAGAAAATTAACGTATTTGTAAATTTATTTTGATTTTTGAACACTTCAATTATTGTTACTTGCTCTTCATAAAATAAAGTATAAAAAACTAAGCAATATAAAAGCATGAAAAATGAAAAATCAAGTCCCCAAACCAACAACACTTTCCTCACATTAATCACTGGGTTTTTCTAATTTTCCTTTTTATGTGAGTTTCTTAGGCCATATTTAAGACTGGTGAGGTAACCACTATTACCATTTTGTGAGATATGTTTTGAGAGATTTTCCAAGCATACACATATATATAACATATATTTACATTTTTATTATATTTATTTTTGTTTTCCTCTTCTTAGTGAAGTCATACTGTGCTCACTGATGTGCATTCTCTATTTTACATGTTTAACTTTGCATTTCTTTCCATACTGACACAACTGCCCTTATAATGGTTGCATACTCTTTCTTTCATAGAAGCACTATAATTTATTTAATTGCCTTGCATTAATGGAAATTTGAGTTGCTACAGGTTTTCACTGTGACAATATGAACCATTCACACACTTAGCAATCTCAGCAAATTGGTAAATTTCTAGTCATGGGATCATTAATATGTGAATTGTAGATTGGCTAAATGTCACCCAAACACACTTGGAGAAAATTTCACCGTAATAATCCCATTCCCATCAGCACTGAAAATGATGTTTAATGGACTTTAAAATTTTTTTAATTGTATTTAAATACACATAACCTGAAATTTACCATCTTAACTGTTTTTATATGTACTATTCAATGGCATTACATACATTCACATTGTTGGGTGCATGTACTCACCACCAGCCATCCTCAGAATTCTTTTCATCTTGTAAAATTCAAACTGTACCTATTAAATAACAACTCCTCATTCTGCCTGCCCACAAGACCTAGCAAACACCATTCTATTTGCTACCTCTATGAATTGATTTCCTCTAGGTACATCATATGAGTGGAATCATGTAAATAGATGTCCTTTAGTGACTGGCTTATTTTCAGCATGTCCTCAAGTTTCAGCCATGTGGTAGCAGGTGTCAGAATTTCCTTCTTTTTGAAGACTGAATAATATTCAATTGTATGGATATGCCACATTTTGTGTATCCATTCATCCACCCATGGGCACTTATTTAAGGTATTTTAATATCCATTTCATCATAAATCTTCTGACACTTCAATAATCTCATTTCAAATGGAGAAGTTTAAGGAACACATACTCTAGTCATGGGTATGTAGTCCCCTGCTTCCCCTCAGAGATGAGGAGGTAGTTATGCTTTGCCCTTTTCCTTTACAAATATCTTGGAAAATCCCTTCATAGGGGAGCTGCTGTCACCACCCTCCTCACTGAACTAGAGGATTCCACTTTCAACCCCAGCCCTAGTGGTGGGTACCACCGCTGTCACCCAGTTAGAGGGATGCACTGGGGCCATTGTTAATACTCAGAAGAGAGCACTGAATGGCATGATTCTTCTGGTATCATACTTTTGTGCATTTCTTTCTTAATTTTCATGAAGCTTTGCAGAGAGCTTTAAGAACTGCAGTCAAAGTATCTGCAATGAAATTTCCAGCCAATTGCCTGTATTCAGAGAGATGCTGTAAGTTTAAACTGCCCCTTGACCTGGGTTTTCCTGGGGGCTCAGATGGTCAATAATCTGCTTCCAACGTGGGAGACCCAGGTTTGATCCCTGACTGAGGGGGGGGAATCCCCTGGAGTAAGGGCCTGGCAACCCACTCCAGTGTTCTTGCCTGGAGAATTCGGTCACAGAGGAGTCTGGCGGGTATACAGGCTTTGGCGTCACAAATAGCTGGACACAACTGAGCAACTAACACTTCCATGACTTTGTCAGGTTAAATTTGGAATTCATTTTGTCAAAATCCCAATGGAATTTTTATCTAAGTCGTGTTGATTTTTTAAAAATAAAACTTTCCTCCCATATAGAACATGAAATAGTTTCTTAAATTGAAGTCTAATTGCTTTACAATGTAGTTTCTGTGGTACAACACCAGGAATCAACCATAAGCATACATCCCCTCCCTCTGGAGTCTCCCTCCCACCACGGCCATCCAACCCTTCTAGGTCATCACAGAGCACGGAGCTGAGCTCCTCAGGCTACACAGCAGCTTCCCATCTCCATTTATTTTACTCATGGTAGTGTATGTACATTACTGCTGCTCTTTCAATTTGCCGCACCCGCTGCTTTCCCCTGGTGTCCACAAGCCCACTCTCCACATTTGTTGCAGCACTGCCGACATGGAAGCAACATAAATGTCCATCTATGGATGAATGGATAAAGAACATATGGAACACAGAATCATGATCCCTTCTTACTGCCCCCAAACTCCCAGTTCCATCTCATGGTCAGACTAATAATTGACGAAGGTGAGATGGAAAGCAAAGTACAAATGTATTCCAGCTGCTGCTTATAGAAACCAATAAATCTAACTTTCAAATAAAGCAAAGAAAATTATTTTTAGCAATAACTGAATAGAAATAGAGTACTATTGATGTTATTTGTGTTGCCCTTAAGTTTCAAGCTTTCCTACAGGTAATGCCTCGTAAGTCTTTTTAGAGGCACCTGGAAATAGACAAGGTACGTTAGGCTGAGTGAACAATTGAGGCTGTGAGTCACACGTAGCACGGAGCAGGCAGGTACTAGATAACCATCTGCTGAAGAAAGGGATGAAATGCCTAACAAGCTGCGTTACAAACCACAAAAGTTATTTATTCTGACACTGGGTAAGAATCTCCATATTTAAAGCCACAGGCTTTCCTCCAGGGACTTTTTGTCAAAACAGAATAGTTTAAAGGAGTTACAGTATTTCACTAAAACCAATCTGTAAAGGATGTGGATAGAAAAGAACCTCCCAGCACATTACTTCATGTAGTTTACTTACAAGTTTGGTGTTTTGCTTTTTCTTTTCTTTCAGAAACATATCTGGTGCCAAACGCAGTATACAGTTACATCGCATTTTCTCACAGATGGTTTCCTGTTCTTTAAAAAAATTTTTTTTCTAGTTACCATTTTAGTCTATTATATAAAGTTTTCTTAGAAGAGATGGTGGCCATTCTTCCAGGAAAATGAACAAAGAATGACTTTTGTGAAGGGTATGGGCTAAAGGAAATTAATAACTTCCTAGATGAAATTAGAAGGTTTTATTTAGAACTTCAATAGAAAAGACATCTAGAAAGTATGAAGAAAATGGTTTTCAAGGTCCACAAGTGTTCTGAAGTTGCCCAGCTTATGTTAGGCAGGGAGTAGACAGAACAGCTGGGTATGAATCTGCCAAGCACCACAAAAAAAGCAGCCTTAGAAGAGCCCCTTCTCCCTCAGCTAGGTCTGTGCAGGTACTCACCTTCCCCTTGTGACTTGGATATTGGGGAGTATTCTGCAAAGTACTCAAGATAGCAGCCTTGAGTTACTGATGGCCTTGCATCACTGAACCAAAGCAGGATTGAGGGGCAGGCAGATTTCAGGGAGCAGAGCCCAGGATTCTGTGAAATTGCTCCTGGAAGCCAGGTACCCAAAACAGAACTTTTGGGGGCAACCCACTCTGTTGCAGTCCAACCAGTTGAGTTTGGATGTCAACTGGCACATCCTGATAGCAATGACATGAAAGAGAAATAGAAAAGGCTCTGGAAGTTTTGTGGACTTCCCAGGTGGCTCAGATGGTAAAGCGTCTGCCTGCAATGTGGGAGATCCGGGTTCAGTCCCTGGGTTGGGAAGATCTCCTGGAGAAGGAAATGGCAACCCACTCCAGTATTCTTGCCTGTACCCATGTGTCTTTGCTCCACTTCAGAGCAACTCACATTTTCCCAAGTAAACAGCTAAAGGCAATTTGGAAAAGTTGACTTGCAGACTTGCCACCTGATGTGCAGAGCTGACTTATTGGAAAAGACCCTGCTGCTGGGAAAGATTGAGGGCAAGAATGGAGGGGAGTGACAGTGGGTGATATGGTTGGATGGCACCATCAACTCAATGGACATCAGTTTGAGCAAACTCTGGGAGACAGTGAAGGACAGGGAACTTGGCATGCTACAGTCCATATGGCCTCAAAGAGTGGGACATGAGTGAGTGACTAAATCACAACAGCAAGTATTATTTCTTTAATATTGGGCTGGCCAAAAAGTTTGTTCTATTTTTTCTATAAGATGTTATGAAAAACGCAAACTAACTTACCCAATAGATCACAGATGGATCCAGGCATTATTCAAGACCCAAAAAAAAAAGAAGTTAAATGACATTTCATGAAAAAGAACTTAATGAAATTAAAGAAATTAGTGAAATTTAATTGAAAGTGAAAGTGACTCATCCTTGTCCACTTCTTTGTGACCCCAAGGACTATACTGTCCATGGAATTCTCCAAGCCAGAATAGTGGAGTGGGTAGACTTTCCCTTCTCCAGGGATCTTCCCAACCCAGAGATCCAACCAGGGTCTCCTGCATTGCAGGCGGATTCTTTACCAGCTGAGCCATAAGAGAAGGCCAAGAATACCAGAGTGGGTGGCCTATCCCTTCTCCAGCAAATTTTTCCCATCCAGGAATCAAACTGGGGTCTCCTGCATTGCAGGTGGATTATTTACCAACTAAGCTATGAGGGAATGGAATTAAATAAAGTGAAATTAAATAGTCAGGTCTTTTATCTCTGTAGCAACAATCTTTAGGAAACCATAATCCACAAAGAAACTCGTAGTGTCTTACTGAAAGCTGAACAGAAGGGCTGTGAGTGGTCAGCCACGTTTACTGCAGATCACAAGATGCATGTGAAAGCTCTTGTCTCACTTTATGGACCCTTCACAGCTGTAGATTTAACTTGATACTCTCTCTCCTGTTCCTTTAATGGGAGGACTTCAGCTACATCCCAGCAAGAAGGAAGAAGTGTTTGTTTTCTCAAGCCCTCTCGCGTCCTGGGCCTGCTTATGTTTGGACGTGGGTTTTGCCTTGCTCTTTCATCGCTAGACTTTGCTTAGGATTTATGCTCACCAGGAGACAGAGGAACAACAGAACCAAACAAAAGCCCTCTCCCCTCCAGGCTGGCACAGGGGGAAAATAAACGTGGTAGCACTTCTGTGCAGCTTTTGGTCAAATCACAGTAATTAGGCACTGCTCTTTGCGGTCAGAGCTGAAAATAGCAGGTTTGGGAGGCAAGAGCCCACACGAGAGGGAGCCAGGTAGGCCTCAGCGAGCAGCATGGCCCCCCGGGGACCATAATCAGGGAGAACTTCCTTGGAGGGAGAGAGACTGATGTAGGTGGCTGGTACAGCAAGCCATCTACCTGCCTCTCCGTCCTGCCTTTTCTCCCAAAATAATGGAAAGTGATTTTATTCAACATCATTAACACAGCCCAGCGCTGGTCTCTGCGTTCTCACAGACACTTGCCAGCCAACAGGACTTGGGTTTGGCTAAACAGGAGGAATGAAGCCTTGGCCACGATGGCATTTCAGCTCCTGAGAGTTCTTCTCCCACTGCGGAACAGCAGACTGCAGGTCCTCCTGGAGTGACTGACACTGAGGCCAATGGGACCCCAGGCCCCAGAAACCGATTCCATAAGATGCACAGGTGCCAAGCGAGGTAACAGAGACCTTTTGAATGGTGGTCATTGTTTTCTTAAGTTTTATATTGTATTAGCTATTTTTTATATTCCAGTGATTTGACATCTGGGGCCTTGCTGACCTGTCCCAGGGTTAGCGAGTTCCTGGAGAAGGTGAACAACTGATCTTGGAGCACAGCTTTTAAATACAAAATATCAGCCCACAGTCTACACCCTGACCACCTCCTCCATGGGGGTCTCACACTCAGGATCACTATTCCCTCCACCCTAGTGGCCCCCCGGAGTCGGACTGGAAATCCAGGGACAGCCCTTACACCCAGAGTCCACTGAAATGATTCAAACTGGCCAGTACTGAGCCTGCTGATACTCCCTCACCCCAGAAGCCACAGTAAAGACCCCCTTCTGTGTTCCCCCTCCCCCTGCCTCCTGACCACCCTGGTGCTTCCCTTGTGCCCTGGGTAGCATAGCTGCCCCTCCTCTTGGGAGCCAAGGGTAACAAACTCTGTTTTCACTGGAGGCTGTCTCCTGATCTGTTGGCCTTACTATGTTGCTGTTTAGTTGATAAGTCATGTCTGATTCTTTGCAACCCCATGGAGTGTAGCCCACCAGGCTCCTCTTTCCATGGAATTCTTCAGGCAAGAATACTAGAGTGGGTTGCCATTTCCTTTTCCAGGGGATCTTCCCAACCCAGAGACTGAACCTGAGTCTCCTACTTGGCATGAAGATTCTTTACCACTGAGCCACCAGAGAAGCCCAAGCCCTATTATACTTTTTTTTTAATTAATACATTATGTTTTGGAATAAATATCACCCCAGGTGTGTCCCTAAGGATCATGGTAGTGCTTCCACAGAACTGAGTCTAGTCTCAGCATGTGGCACAAAGAGGGTTAGCACTGGGACAAGGAAACCAGGGCCAGTCATCAGGGTCACATTTCCGTGGGAGGTTGGGGAGGGGCTGGGCTAGCTAGCCTGCACTTCAGCATCCAGCCCCAGAAGGTTGTGTAGTTTCTGCTGCAAGAGTTTTGCTTATTTGTTTGTTTTTAAAATATTTTTGATGGTGGACCATTTTTGAAGTCTTTATTGAATTTGTTACAATATTGCTTCTGTTTTATGCTTTGGGGTTTTGGGGTTTTTTTTTTTTTGGCCCAGAGGCATGGAAAATCCTAGCTCCCTGACCAGGGATCAAACCCACACCCCCTTCATTGGAAGGCAGAGTCCCAACCTCTGGACCACTGGGGAAGTTCCAGGATCCCTGTTTAATTCGTGGGGCCCAACCTGTTCTTGATGGCCCTGGGCTTCCAAGCAAACTATTCCAAAAGTCTTTCATTATTAATAAAAAGACTTGTCATGATTCTTTTAAATTTATTTATGTGAGTTTGCTGTTTGGTCTGTTACTGTTGCTTTGGGTGTTTTTAAGTATACTCAGGCAACCCTGTGATATCTGCCATGACCTCCCTTATTTGAGCTTCAGGTTTACAAAGCCAGCTCTACAGAGGTCATCTTCTTTCCTCCCTCCTTCCTTTACATTTTCTATCCTTCTAATATTCTTAATTTTAAAAAACTCAAAAGTTTTTAGAAAAGTCAAGAAAATCCTGAAATACACATCTGTGTCTCCTTTCCAGATTAGCAATCCTCATTCATAATGTTTGTTTTGTCTTTTTTTTTTTTTAATAATTAAAATGAAACATGACAAGTAAAACTACAGATTCTTTCTCTTCTATTCCAGGCTAGTCATCTGCCTTTTTCCTAAAACTAACTACTGTTATCAATCTGATATGTGTTTCCTAGCCCACATTTTATAACTTGGCATTGTGTATACATGAGTCCCTGAGCAAGAAAAGCATCATGCTTTAACTTTTGCATAGGCAGCTTCATACTGTGAGCAGAAACCTGAACATTGTTTAGTTTTTAAAGCTCTGTTAATATCATCTCTTTCAGTAGTTTTTTTTAATGATTATATTGTATCCCATCATATGAACTGCCACACTTATTTAGACAATTTCCTACTATTTCTGCAATGAAAATTCTTCTGTGTATCTCTCAGGCAGATACGCCAGACTTCTCTTGGTATAGTCATGAAGCAAGAGTTTGCTGGGCCTGAATTTATGCACAATTAAAATTTACATAACTTCTGTCAAATTTCTCTCTGAAGGGGTGGTGCTGGTTATTTTCTTTTCCATGAACTCTCTGCAAGGTCAATGTCTATTCACAGCAGCCTGTTAGATGTCCAGAATTTTTTTTCCAAGAAAAATATTTATTATTCTTATTTGTTGACTTGTTTGGTAGATTCTTTTGGATTTTTTTTTAACTTTACAATACTGTATTGGTTTTGCCATACATTGACATGAATTCACCACAGGTGTACATGAGTTCCCAATCCTGAACCACCCCCCCGCCACCTCTTCTCCCCATATCATCTCTCTGGGTCATCCCAGTGCACCTGCCCCAAGCATCCTGTATCCTGTATCGAACCTAGACTGGTGATACATTTCTTACATGATAGTATACATGTCTCAATGCCATTCTCCCAAATCATCCCACTCTCTCCCTCTCCCACAGAGTCCAAAAGTCTGTTCTATACATCTGTGTCTCTTTTGCTGTCTCACATACAGGGTTATCATTACCATCTTTCTAAATTCCATATATATGTGTTAGTATACTGTATTGGTGTTTTCTTTCTGGCTTACTTCACTCTGTATAATCGGCTCCAGTTTCATCCACTTCATTAGAACAGATTCAAATGTATTCTTTTTAATGGCTGAGTAATACTCCATTGTGTATATGTACCACAGCTTTCTTATCCATTCGTCTGCTGATGGACATCTAGGTTGCTTCCATGTCCTGGCTATTGTAAACAGTGCTGCGATGAACATTGGGGTACACGTGTCTCTTTCAGTTCTGGTTTCCTTGGTGTGTATGCCCAGCAGTGGGATTGCTGGGTCATAAGGCAGTTCAATTTCCAGTTTTTTAAGGAATCGCCACACTCTTCTCCATAGTGGCTGTACTAGTTTGCATTCCCACCAACAGTGTAAGAGGGTTCCCTTTTCTCCACACCCTCTCCAGCATTTATTGCTTGTAGACTTTTGGATCGCAGCCATTCTGACTGGTGTGAAATGATACCTCATTGTGGTTTTGATTTGCATTTCTCTGATAATGAGTGATGTTGAGCATCTTTTCATGTGTTTGTTAGCCATCTGTATGTCTTCTTTGGAGAAATGTCTGTTTCGTTCTTTGGCCCCAATGCACGTGAGTTTGTGAAACTCCAAAGTTCACTAAATAATGATAGGAAACATTACCAAGTTAACTACTACCTTTTATTACCTAAATTTCTGTCAAGATACAGTGTCTACACATTTGAAACTGTACAACGTTTGATACCCAGGCTGTTACTTCCAACTCTTACCCACAATTGTGTCACTAATACTTGTCTTTCCATCCTCTCTGCTTTAAGAAAACTTCCTTACCTCTCCACTCTCTCTGTCACATCTAATACTTCAGGACCTGGATCTTATAACTATGCACAGCTCTTCAGAGATTCACTTCTAGAGTGTCTGTCAATGTCTCATCCCACAGCTGTAGCCACACCACCCCCTGGGCTTTGAGACACTAGTCTTCCCAGCTCTCAGACTACACGGCTTGATCCATGTCTCATCCTTGCCCATAAATGGCCCTTTCACATATTCTAGTTTATTCTTATCCTTCTGGTTTAGGAAAATTTGAAGAAAAAAATATCTTTATCTTTAAAATATATATATATATTAATCCCAAAGATACTCTCTTCCCAATCAGAATAAAAACAAAAATACACAATGGTACTCTTACTTGCTAATCACTCATTCAGCTCTACCTGAAACAAAAAATTGATGTTAGAAAATAATAAATATAGTAAACATACATGGCTTACTTTTTTCACATGTATTCACCTTTTTTTTTTTTTTTTTTCAGTTTTTAGCCCCATAGCGTGTGGGATTTTCCAAGACTAGGGATCAAACCCTACATGTCCCCTGTATTGTAGGTAGATTTTTATCCACAGGATCACCAGGAAAGTCCTACAAAATGTACACATTTTAAAAACCACTTTTAAAATTTTTCTAACATTTTCTTAACAGACCATAATTTACCCACCTTTAATCTTAATTTGTACTTTTTTTTTTCATTAAATGATCAATGAAGATCTTAGATAAAAAGAAATCCCAAGAAAAACATGAATAGATTTGAAATTCTTCAAGTGCTTACGTGTATTGTTTAGGAAATCCACCAAGCATTCTAACATGTACACTTTTCACAGCAGGCTCAAATATGTGTTGAAAAATGCCATGGGTATGATATGCCCTGACCAAGAAAGGGCATTCCAAAGGCTATAGCACTGATTATTTTAACTCCAGGCCACTCAAGGAAATAGGTATAATATTTGTAGTGAATCAGACTTCAGTTGCTATGTCTACATCAACTAGATTCAGCCAGAAAGCTTTTATTTAAAAAGCAGGATATTCATAAGCAGGGTCAGAGGCCTTTGATCTGTAGATCTGGATCTCTTTTTAATATTTTTCTTTAAATGTCTTGACAAGCCAGGTGACCAACTTTCCTGGTTTGCCTGAAACTGAAGAGGTTCCCAGGACATAGGATTTCCAGTTTTAAAACTGTGAAACTTCCAACGAAATCAGAATGAGTTGCCTACTCTATTTTTGTGATTTCAAATATAATTAGTTTGCTGCCAAGATCAGAGAAAGCTCAAATAAGTGAGGATAGAAGAGAGTTAGCTGATTTGGGGGAATCTCATGAGGCCACTCAGCTGTGAGTAATGTCAATAGACTGCAAGTCTAAAGCAAGAAAGTTTGGGGCATGATTAGTCAAGATGGAGAGGGAATGAGAGTCGAGGTCAGACATGGGCCAGGTGTGCCTAAGATGTCAGAGGCCCCGCAGTCAGAGATAGCATTACACACTTCCACATCAAGGCTCCTCCTTGGCTTCTCCTTCTTTCTTCCCGTACTCATGGGCATTCTATCAGACAGCCTGAATGGGGCCGTCAGGGGCTGGGCCATTATGCACTAGAGCTAGGCTGATGTAGCACATAACACAAAGTCATCCTTGCAAAATGAGAACTTATTTCTTGTTTTTTGTAAGACTCAGTCCAGTCTTTCAAGATCTCAGACTCATTATGGTTGGTACAGTCAAGGGTTTTAAAAACAAATGGTAATAAGCTTACACTTGCTTAATACTTTAAACTTCTCAAAGTACTTCACATCTGTTTTCTTTTGTTATTTGCTCTATAGCTCCAGGAAGTACATAGAGAATTATCAGTACCTCTTTTTTGTAGGTGAAGAAAATGAAGACAGATTGATGATAAACATGATTAAAATTCCAGGGCTGTAAACAGAAGAGCCAGTCTATGTATTCTAATTTCTAATCCTCTCCTAAATTAGGCTATGCCCTTGATAGAATACAGAAAAGATTTTTGTATCTGAAAAAATCCTAGAGATTATCTAATTCTATGGTTTCAGGCTTTTCAAATTGAAGAATCATGTTGTCAAATAAAATCTTACATAGAACTCAAATAAATAACAGCAGTGGAACATCTCAGATTGGAAAGAGAGCCTGGAAATCTCTCCAGTACCCCCTTCCCCTATGAACCTCTTCCAACCTCTTTGGAACTCCGTTTGGAAACTAATGATGAGGTCCATCCCATTCATTTGCCAGGAGAGGACAGGCCATAGAGAGGTCACTAAGATGTGCCTCAGTTACCCTACTGGTTAAAGGTAAAACTGAAATGAGGCCCTGTGGCTCTGAACTCTCAGTTCATAGCTAACTAGTCATCATTACTTGAGTTTTATATACTCTTCCACATCTAAGCAACTATCATAAGCTGTGTTCTTTTTATTTTTAGAGTAAGTGTTTATTTATATTAATCCTTTTGTAAAAAAACCTTTTTTTATTTTGTATTGGGATATATAGCCAATTAACAATGTGATAGTTTCAGGTAAACATTGAAAAGACTCAGACATAGATATAACATGTATCCATTCTCCCCCAAAGTCCCTTCCCATCCAGGTTGCCACCTAACATTGAGCAGAGTTCCATGTGCTAAACTGTACGTCCTTTTTGGTTATCCACTTTAAATATAGCAATGTGTACATATCCATCCCAAACTCCCTAACTATCCCTTCCCCCATCCTTCCCCCTTCATAAGCTATGTTCTTATTTAAATTCTTTTATTCCCCTGACTTCATCTGTGATTGCTTATTTTTTGTAGAGCAAAGTTGAAATTGTAAACAAGCGAATTGCTTCACACTTGACTCCTTTAGTTTGTTTTTAATTTAGTGGAATACTTTCCAAGCATTTCAGCAACCACATGGGTAAGTTACCATAGACAGTATAAAATATTACACTTGGCAAGTGAGGCCTATCAGTGTCAACACACAGAACAGAGAAAAAAATTATCAAGAAAAAATTACAGTGGTATCAGCAAAATGGGAGAGTAGGTAGCTCCAAACTTGCATCCTTCCACAGAAGCGTTAGAACAACAAGCAGAACTGCCAGAGCCAGTACTGACAGGACTCTGGAAGACCGTCAAAGGCTTATAGGAGCAAGGAAATGCTGAATCAAGAAAAGGCAAGTTAAAAACAGAAGGAAAGCTCTGTGGTATTTTTACTTGCCCTTGCTCCGCTAGTTCAGTAGAGGTCTTGAGAACGGCAACTTGCTTTCCCAGTGTGGGAACCTAGTTTCTGCTTTTGGAGATAACCGAGCAGATATTTTTTAAAAAGGCTATTGTGTTTGTCTCTTATATTCTGTATGGAGGCTACTTGAAGAACTGATACAAGCTGTTCATCGTTTTTTAGCCTGTCTCTGTTTCGGAACTCACTCAGGACTGCCCTGATGGCTCAGACTGTATAGAATTTGCCTGCAGTGGAGGAGACCCAGGTTTAATCCCTGGGTCAGGAATTTCCCCTGGAGAAGGGAATGGCCACCCACTCCAGTATTCTTGCCTAGAGAATTCCATGGACAGAGGAGCCCAGCAGGTTATAGCCCATGGGGTTGCAAAGAGTCAGACACAGCTGAGCAACTAATACTTTCACTTCTGGGGGCTGAAAAGCAGCAGGCATTGCTCAACAATATGGTAAAGTGAATGAAAAACTTGCAGCAGCAAAAGATTGTAGTTGGGACAAAAACATAGAACACGTACATTATGGTAGACTTCCCTCGTAGCTCAGTTGGTAAAGAATCTGCCTGCAATGCAGGAGACCCAGGTTCAATTCCTGAATCAGGAAAATCCCCTGGAAAAACAAATGGCAACCCATTCCAATATTCTTGCCTGGAAAATCCCATGGACAGAGGAACTTGGCAGGCTACAGTCCATGGGGTCACAACAGTTGGACACAACCAAATTTTGGAAGGAAAACTGTGGAGAGAGTTTCTTTTAGGCTATTGGTCATTCAGAAGCAGTTATGTACACTGAGAAATCTAGAAAGCCACATGCATGCCAAAGGAAGGACATATGCTCAGAAAAGACTTGGGGCAATCCTAAACTTTCAACTTCAGTTTATTTTTAGGCTCAGCAGAGCCAGGAAATGAAAGTTGAGGCAGAGTTGTAAGAGCCTTATTAAGTGTTGAAAAAGTTCATCAACACAGAACCATTTGCAACCCAGGAAAAGTGTGCTTGGGTTTTGTTTTGGTTTTGTTTAGTTTTTGCTTTTTTTTTTTTTAGTTCTTGATATTAAAGGAAATCATAGTCAAAACCTTAGCTGAGCTCAAGCTAAAGGAATTTCAAGGACTGCACACAACATAAAATATAGTTTTGGTTAAAGGAGCTCAAAAGTGCCACTAAAGAAACAAATGTCTGTAGCCTCCAATAATCCAAAGAGTAAATCCTGGAGAAGGTAAAGAATCTGATTTTAAGGGTTATAATATTATAATGTTCAAATTTTCAGGTTTCAACAAAAAATTGAAAAGCATATAAAGAAACAGGAAAGTATGGCTCATTTGAAAAATAAAACATGGAGAGAAACATTCTCTGAGGAAGAGGAAGCTCAGTCATTGGACTTAGTACACAAAGACTTTAAATCAAGTATCTTGATTGTTTTAAAAGAGCTATAGGAAATCTTTAATAAGAACTAAAGAAGAATATGAAAACAGTGTAGAAGAAAAGTGAAGATATTTTTTAAATGCATAGAAATCAGAAAAATTGGTCATATAGAAATTCTAGAGCTGAAAAGTCAAATAAGTAAAATGAAAAATCCACTAGAGTTTTTATTAGTCGGGATTTTTCAGTCTGCATAAGATGATGCATTTTGTATACATATATATAGCAAATATTGACATAATTGAAGGCAAGAATACAAAGTTTTACAATAATGGCTGGAGACTTCAATATAACAGTTTCATTAAAGGGTAGAGCATAGACAGAAGATAATAAGGAAAAAGAGCACTTTTAAAACATTCTAACCCGACAACCTGGCGGCTCACAGTAAAGAATCCGCCTTCAGTGCAGGAGACCCAGGTTCTATCCCTGGGCCAGGAAGTCCCCTGAAGAAGGGAATGGCTATCCACTCCAGTATTCTTGCCTAGAGAATTCCATGGGCAGAGGAGCCTGCTGGGCTACAATCCATGGATTCATAAAAGAGTCAGACACACTGAGTGACTAAAACACTCAACACAACTATCAGATATCTATTTATATGAGACTATATCCAGCAATAGCAGCAGATGAATGCTTCTGCAGTACAAATGGAAAATTCTTCAGGATGGACCATGTATTATGCACAAAACAATTTTCACATAATTAAAATGATTGAAATCATGAAAAGTATCTTTCTGACAATCATAGAATGAAGCTAGAAATCAATGGGGCTTCCCAAGTGGCTCAGTGGTAAGGAATCCACCTGAAGTGCAGGGGACGTAGTTTCAGTCTCTCGATGTGGAAGATCTCCTGAAGTAGGAAATGACACATGACATGATCTTTTATATAGAAATTCCCAAAGGATCCACAGAAAGCTGCTGCTTTCAGTCCTGTCCGACTCTGTGCGACCCCATAGACGGCAGCCCACTGGGGCTAATATATGAATTCAACAAAGTTTAAGAGCAAAACATGAAAATCAATTGCAATTCTGGATAATTGACATAAACAATCTGAAAGGGAAATTAATGAAATATTCTAATTGTAATATCATCAAAAGAATGAAATACTAGGAATAAATGTAACCAAAGAGTTTATGTATACACACACACACACAAACACACACACACACACAAAGTCGTGTCTGACTCTTTGAGACCCTGTGGACTGCAGCATGCCAGGCTTCCCCATCCTTCATTGTCTCCTGGCATTAGCTCAAACTTATGTCCATTGAGTCAGTGATGCCATCTAAACATCTCATCCTCTGTTGCTCCCTACTCCTCCTGCCCTCAATCTTTTCCAGCGTCAAGGTCCTTTCCAGTAAGTCAGCTTTTCGCATCAGGTAGCCAAAGTATTGGAGCTTTAGCTTCAGTCTCAGTCCTTCCAATGAATATTCAGGGTTGCCTTCCTTCAGGATTGACTAGTTTGATCTCCTTGCAGTCCAAGGGACTCTCAAGAGTCTTTTCCAGCACCACAATTCCAAAGCATCAATTTTTCATTGCTCAGCCTTCTTTATGGTCTAGATAACACATCTGTACATGTTTACAGGAAAAACCATAGCTTTGACATGATTTTTTGTTAGTAAAGTGATGTCTCTGCTTTTTAATATGCTGCCTAGGTTTGTCATAGATTTTTTCCAAGGAGCAAGAATCTTTTAATTTCATGGCTGCAGTAACCATCTGCAGTGATTTTGGAGCCCAGGACAATAAAACCTGCCACTGTTTCCACTTTTTTCCCATCTATTAGCCATGAAGGGATGGGACCAGATGCCATGATCTTTGTTCTTTGAATGTTGAGTTTTAAGCCAGCTTTTTCACTCTCCTATTTTACCCCCATCAAGAGACTCTTTAGTTCCTCTTCACTTTCTCCATGCAACTACAAAATATAGCTGAAAATTAAGAAAATCTAAATTAATGGAAAGACATCCTGTGTTCATAGAAGACTTAATACTTTTAAAAACCATTATTATCCAAAGGAATCTACACAATGTAATGAATCTGTACAAACCCCAAGCAATGTATACAAAGCAGCCAAAGTAACCCTATCAAACTTACAGCTGCATTTTTCACAGAAATGGAAAAGATGATCCTCAAATTCATATGGAAATGTAAGATATTTGGAATAATCAAAATAATCTTGAAAAAGAAAAACAAAGTTGAAGGGTTTACATTTGTGGTTTTCAAACTTACAGCAAAGCTACAGTCATCGAAAGAGTGTGGCAATAATGTAAGGATAGACATGTGGACCAATTAAATAGAATTGAGAGTCCAGGAATAACCCATAAACTTATGACCATTTGATTTTCAACAAGTGTGGCAAAACCACTTAATGGAAAAAGAATTGTCTCTTCAACAAATGGTGCTTGGATGGCTTCTTATCCACATGCTAGGGAGTGAATTTGAACTTCTGCCTTTGGCTATACACAAATTTTAACTCTGTCTAGTCAAAGCTATGGTTTTTCTAGTTGCCTTGTATGGATGTAAGAGTTGAACTATAAAGAAAGCTGAGTGCCAAAGAATCGATGCTTTTGGACTGTGGTGTTGGAGAAGTGTGGTGTTGGACTGTGCTCTTGAGAATCCCTTGGACTGCAAGGAATTCAAGCCAGTCAGTCCTAAAGGAAATCAGTCTTGAATATTCATTAGAAGTCCTGATGTTGAAGTTGAACCTCCAATATTTGGGCCACCTGATGCAAAGAACCCACTCACTGGAAAAGACTGTGATGCTGGGAAAGATTGAAGACAGGAGAAGAAGGGGACAACAGAGGATGAGATGGTTGGATGGCATCACTGACTCAATAGGCATGAGTTTGAGCAAGCTCCAGAAGTCAGTGATACACAGGGAAGCCTGGCATGCTGCAATCTATGGGATCACAAACAGTCAGATACAACTGAGTGACTGAACTGAACTGAAATTTTAACTCAAATTGGGTCTAAGACCTGAATATAAAAGCTAGAACCATAAAGCTCTTTGAAGAAAACTAGGTTAAGTATTCATGATCTTTGATTTGACAATGGATTCTTAAGTATGACATCCAAAACACAAGCTACAACAACACAGCAAAACTAGACAAACTGGACCTCATCAAAATAAAGTAAAAAAACCTTTTATGACATTAAGAAAGTGAAAAGACAACCTACAGAAGAGGAGGAAATACTTGCAAATCATTTATCTGGTGTACTTAATATTTAGAATGTCCAAAGAACTCCTACAACTCAATAGCAAAAGACAACCCAGTTGAAAAATGGGCAATGGACTTAAGGAGACATTTCTCTGAAGAGGACATACAAATGGAAAATAAGTGCACATAAAAAGTACTCAACATCGTAAGTTGGATATACAACTCAGAATTACAGTGAATTACCACTTCACACCAACTAAGATGGTTATAATAAATTTAAAGGAATAGAGAGGGGGAGAGAAACAAATATTGGTAAGAATGTGGAGACATGGCATTCTAATACTTTGCTAATGGGAATGTAAAATAGTGCAGCTGCTGTGGAAAAAAGTCTACAAAAGGAAATCAATGATTTCACAGTAAGCTGGCTAATGTCAACTAACTGGGGTTTCCTCAAAAAATTAAATAGAGTTATCATATAGCCCATTCTCCACTCTTATGCATATCAGTACAATTCAGTCAGTCAGTCATGTCTGACTCTTTGCGACCCCATGAACTGCAGCAGCCAGGTCTCCCAGTCCATCACCAACTCCTAGAGTTTACCCAAACTCATGTCCATTGAGTCAGTGATGACATCCAACCATCTCATCCTCTGTTGTCCCCTTCTCCCACCTTTAATCTTTCCCAGCATCAGGGTCTTTTCAAATGAGTCAGTTCTTTACATCAGGTGGCCAAAGAATTGGAGTTTCAGCCTCAGCATCAGTCCTTCCATAGAACACCCAGGACTGATCTCCTTTAGGATGGACTGGTTGGATCTGCAGTCCAAGGGGCTCTCAAGAGTCTTCTCCAAGACCACAGTTCAAAAGCATCACTTCTTCAGTGCTCAGCTTTCTTTATAGTCCAACTCTCACATCCATACATGACTACTGGAAAAACAGTAGCTTTGACTAGATAGACCTTTGCTGCCAAAGTAATGTCTCTGTTTTTAATATGTTGTCTAGGTTGGTCATAACTTTCCTTCCAAGAAGTAAATGTCTTTTAATTTCATGGCTGCAGTCACCATCTGCAGTGATTTTGGAGCCCAAGAAATAAAGTCTGACACTGTTTCCACATCTATTTGCCATGAAGTGATGGGACCAGATGCCATGATCTTCGTTTTCTGAATGCAGAGCTTTAAGCCAACGTTTTCACTCTCCTCTTTCACTTTCATCAAGAGACTTTTTAGTTCCTCTTCACTTTCTGCCATAAGGGTGGTGTCATCTGCATATCTGAGGTGATTGAGATTTCTCCCGGCAATCTTGATTCCAGCTTGTGTTTCTTCCAGTCCAGAATTTCTCATGATGTACTCTGCATAGAAACTAAATAAGCAGGGTGACAATATACAGCCTTGACGCACTCCTTTTCCTATTTGGAACCAGTCTGTTGTTCCATGTCCAGTTCTAACTGTTGCTTCTTGACCTGCATACAGATTTCTCAAGAGGCAGGTTAGGTGGTCTGGCATTCCCATCTCTTTCAGAATTTTCCAGTTTGTAGCGATCCACACAAAGGCTTTGGCATAGTCAATAAAGCAGAAATAGATGTTTTTCTGGAACTCTCTTGCTTTTTCAATAATCCAACCCATATTGGCAATTTGATCTCTGGTTCCTCTGTCTTTTCCAGAACCAGCTTGAACATCTGGAAGTTCACAGTTCACATGCTGTTGCAGCCTGGTTTGGAGAATTTTGAGCATTACTTTGCTGGCATGTGAAATGAGTGTAATTGTGTGGTAGTTTGAGCATTCTTGGCATTGCCTTTCTTTGGGATTGGAATGAAAACTGACCTTTTCCAGTCCTGTGGCCACTGCTGAGTTTTCCACATTTGTTGGCATATTGAGTGCAGCACTTTCACAGCATCATCTTTCAGGATTTGAAATAGCTCCACTGGAATTCTATCACCTCCACTAGCTTTGTTCATAGTGATGCTTCCTAAGGCCCACTTGACTTCGCATTCCAGGATGTCTGGCTTTAGGTGAGTGAGCACACCATTGTGATTATCTGTGTCATGAAGATCTTTTTTTGTACAGTTCTTCTGTGTAATCTTGCAACCTATTCTTAATATCTTCTGCTTCTGTTAGGTCCATACAATTTCTGTCCTTTATTGAGCTCATCTTTGCATGAAATGTTCCCTTGGTATCTCTAATTTTCTTGAAGAGATCTCTAGTCTTTCCCATTCTGTTGTTTTCCTCTATTTCTTTGCATTGATCGCTGAGGAAGGCTTTCTTATCTCTCCTTCCTATTCTTTGGAACTCTGAATTCAAATGGGTATATCTTTTCTTTTCTCCTTTGCTTTTTGCTTCTTTTCTTTTCACAGCTATTTGTAAGGCCTCTTCCGACAGCCATTTTACCTTTTTGCATTTCTTTTCTTGGGGATGGTCTTGATCCCCATCTCCTGTACAATGCTATGAACCTCTGTCCATAGTTCATCAGGCACTCTATCAGATCTAATCCCTTGAATCTATTTCTCACTTCCACTGTATGATTATAAGGGATTTGAGTTAGGTCATACCTGAACGGCCTAGTGATTTTCCCTACTTTCTTCAATTTAAGTCTGAATTTGTCAATAAGGAGTTCATGATCTGAGCCACAGTCAGCTCCCAGTCTTGTTTTTGTTGACTGTATAGAGCTTCTCTATCTTTGGCTGCAAAGAATATAATCAATCTGATTTCAATATTGACCATCTGGTGATGTCCATATGTAGAATCTTCTCTTGTATTGTTGGAAGAGGGTGCTTGCTATGACCAGTGTGTTCTCTTGGCAAAACTCTATTAGCCTTTGCCCTGCTTCATTCTGTATTCCAAGGCCAAATTTGTCTGTTACTCCAGGTGTTTCTTGACTTCCTATTTTTGCATTCCAATCCTCTATAATGAAAGGACATCTTTTTTGGGTGTTAGTTCTAGAAGGTCTTGTAGATCTTCATAGAACCATTCAACTTCAGCTTCTTCAGCATTATTGCTCGGGGCATAGACTTGGTTTATTGTGATATTGAATGGTTTGCCTTGGAAACCAACAGAGATCATTCTGTCATTTTTGAGATTGCATCCTAGTACTGCATTTCAGACTCTTTTTTTGACTATGATGGCTACCCAATTTCTTCTAAAGGATTCTTGCCCACAGTAGTAGATATAGTGCATAGATCTTATGTATAATGTAGATCTTATGCATATACTCCCAAATAATTGAAAATGAGTCAATGAGGACATTATCTGATTATTTGGGGAATGTATTTTTCCTGATATTATTTAAAACTCTAGTTAGTAATTTTGATTAATAACCAGATAACTCTGATCTTAGCCAAATCTTGCCACTAATCACGTTCCCATATGTAATGGATTTTGCTGATACTTACAGTGGTTCCACAATGCTGTTTAGACAGGAGCTATCCCATCATGTTCTTTATTTATTTCATAATCCACTGGGCCTAGATCAGGCACAGAATAAGCATACTCTTTAAGTCAAAATAATTATCCCAAACTAGACAAATGCACTAACCACATGCCTTTTCATTTCTACTGAATGCTTTTGTGAATTCAGCTCTCGTGTCCATCTTCTTGTATGTGCTCTTTCAACTTTATTGGACTAACTTATGTGCTTGTTACTCATTGTCAACAGAGAGCTATATGAACTTTATTGTAACTGGTATGATGCAAAGTAGAATGAGTTACAGGGGGAAGACCTTGCATGCTCAAATGAATACTCAAATCTTTGGTATCCTGTCAACTTGTTCTGAACCTACTCTACTATGTGTATTGAGAGCTGAATTAAAGCTGTTGCCAAGCAAGGTATGAATTAGATCTTTTTTAAGTGATAGCTTTTAATCTCTTTATAAAACAAGTATCCTCCAATTGTTCCCTTATTAAATGCCATAATCAAATTCAATATGCTGGAAAAAAATTGACTTGGTAGCCAAGATGATAAGTTCAAATTGTGTTATTTATATACTGCAAGCATTACATCAGGAGTTGAAAGTGATTACTCAGAAGATGGTGATGAATAAAAGCATTCAGCAAATTGCCTGATCTCATCACCTTGGGTTAGAACATCTGTTGATAGATAATAATAACAGTAATGACCATGTATTAATGTCTTCCTATATGCTAGGCCCTGTGCTAAGTGATTTACTCTATATAATTTTACTTTTAAAAGAAACAAATAGAAAGGCTAAATATTCTACTTTTATGTGGTACTTTTATCTGAACCCAGGTCGATCTGACTGCTAAACTATCATCAATTTTCTAGAGTCTTTCACACCATAATGTTTCTCTTAACCCCAAGAGAACACACAAAAAATCAAGTGAGATTTTCTCTTTGGCTAATTTCAATTTGATTTAATGAAAGATTGTTAGGAGCTTAAAGTGTGCTTTGTGCAACTGGCTAAATTTTTTTTTAAATATCTCTAAGAACAACAGACTGGTTCCAAATAGGAAAAGGAGTATATCAAGGCTGTATACTGTCACCCTGCTTATTTAACTTCTATGCAGAGTACATCATGAGAAATGCTGGGCTGGAAGAAGCACAAGCTGGAATCAAGATTGCTGGGAGAAATATCAATAACCTCAGATATGCAGATGACACCACCCTTATGGCAGAAAGTGAAGAGGAACTCAAAAGCCTCTTGATGAAAGTGAAAGAGGAGAGCGAAAAAGTTGGCTTAAAGCTCAACATTCAGAAAATGAAGATCATGGCATCTGGTGCCATCACTTCATGGGAAATAGATGGGGAAACAGTGGAAACAATGTCAGACTTTATTGTTTTGGGCTCCAAAATCACTGCAGATGGTGACTGCAGCCATGAAATTAAAAGACGCTTACTCCTTGGAAGGAAACTTATGACCAACCTAGATAGCATATTGAAAAGCAGAGACATTACTTTGCCAACAAAGGTCCATCTAGTCAAGGCTATGGCTTTTCCAGTGGTCATGTATGGATGTGAGTTGGACTGAAGAAAGCTGAGCACCAAAGAATTGATGCTTTTGAACTGTGGTGTTGGAGAAGACTCCTGAGAGTCCCTTGGACTGCAAGGAGATCCAACCAGTCCATTCTAAAGATAAGCCTTGGGTGTTCTTTGGAAGGAATGATGCTAAAGCTGAAACTCCAGTACTTTGACCACCTCATGTGAAGAGTTGACTCATTGGAAAAGACTCTGATGCTGGGAGGGATTGGGGGCAGGAGGAAAAGGGGATGACAGAGGATGAGATGGCTGGATGGCATCATGGACTCGATGGACGTGAGTTTGAGTGGACTCCGGGAGTTGGTGATGGACAGGGAGGCCTGGCATGCTGCGATTCATGGGGTCGCAAAGAGTTGGACATGACTGAGTGACTGAACTGAACTGAACTGAACTGAAGATTCCTCACCAAGATCCTAACAATGTATGTATAAAGGAAAAGACAAAATCTTTAACATACACTGTTGATTGAGTCTCACATTTATCAGGTGTTTGGGGTAAAATGTCCACAGTCCTTATTTGCAGTCACTTTTGAACCACTACCTGCCAGTTTGGGATTGATGGCTTTATGTTGGTTGAAAAGAGACATTCACTTGAGTTTGGGGTTTTAGGTACAGCTCAAAGTCATCTCTCTCTCTGGCCTTACTCCCACCAGGTAAAGAACAGTTTCAACATCAACATATCACTTTAACATTCTAGAAGCTAGAAGCCACTGAAAAGGGGAATCTAATTGTCAATTCAATCCGACTCCATTCCAATTCAATCCAATTCAGTAAACATCCAGTTTCCTTTGACATCACATGGGGACACAGACAGATGCAAAATGTCCCTGCACCCAAAGAAATCACAGGGTAGTGTCCAAGACAGAGAGTCAATTCCACCCTGGGAGATGGTCTGAGGCTGTGGATTCAACCTCGAAAAAAAGGAGGGAGTCCCAGAGAAGGTCCTCACCAACTGAGTTTTGTGGGATAAATCAGAAAAGGAAACAGTGGTCATCAGAGGGAGTGCAAGGGCACATTGTGAAAGCATAGCAGGGCTGTCAGGAGACTATAAGCAGTTCTGCAAGGATCTTGTCCTCATGGTCCTCACCCATTGATTTCCATCTACCTTCTGCCACATCTGTGTCTCTACCTATCCACAGTCCCTCCTTGGCAAGATACCCACAGCCATTCATACCCACTCATGGCTTAGGAGTGGACTAGTAAACACCCAGCGTTCCCACCATGGGGCTGGAGAGACTGGGAAAAGCTTTACGTTCTATTTTTTCTGCCTAAGTTAAGATAAAAAGTCTTTCCCAGCAAGATACTATTATTATTCTTGGATTGTTCTCTATTTTTGAAATTTGGGCCAGATCATGCCTTTTGCTTTGGAGTTAGGTCAACTAGGATCATTCTCCTTCCCAGCCCACTTTATTTTTAAAATCTCCGCCTGCATTGAATTTGAACTTGAGCAGGATCTGTTTCTGAGATTATCTTGTCACAGCTGACAGAGCTCTGGTGCCCTCTTGCTTTATATAAGTTGGTTTATAGGGTTTACTGGTCGGTTTAAAGTCAACTTTCAAGACTTTTCATCTTTCCATGTTCTTGTAACAGAAACTCAGGGCAAAGAGGGGTTTTAAAAGGGGGGAGTTCTGGAGAGGAAAAAATGTGAACAGGTTATTCTTTCAAAATGCTTAGCCAGAAAGACATCACTTGGAGTAAGGGGAAGAATTGCACTGTAAACAGAAACATCTCAGCCATCTGTACAAAGCTCTTCCAACATAATTACATCACACTGCAGCTGATGTCTGGCTGTTGATCCACATATTTGGCAGAGAGGGTGATACCCTCCTGGGATGTCACAGCCATCTACAGCTTCCTGCCTCATTACCATTTAACCAGTTTGATATTGACAATTAGGATTAGTAGAGAGTCCAGAGCTTTTATTGGGATAAAAAGTCTCTGACTTGTAAGTTAATTTAGCAATGGAGTTTTGATTTGCATTTCTCTAATACTTTGCTGACTAAGGTCCGTCTAGTCAGGCTATGGTTTTTCCTGTGGTCATATATGGATGTGAGGGTTGGACTGTGAAGAAGGCTGAGTGTCGAAGAATTGATGCTTTTGAACTGTGGTGTTGGAGAAGACTCCTGAGAGTCCCTTGGACTGCAAGGAGATCCAACCAGTCCATTCTGAAAGAGATCAGCCCTGGGATTTCTTTGGAAGGAATGATGCTAAAGCTGAAACTCCAGTACTTTGGCCACCTCACGCGAAGAGTTGACTCATTGGAAAAGACTTTGATGCTGGGAGGCATTGAGGGCAGGAGGAGAAGGGGACGACAGAGGATGAGATGGCTGGATGGCATCACTGACTCGATGGACGTGAGTCTGAGTGAACTCCAGGAGTTGGTGATGGACAGGGAGGCCTGGCGTGCTGCGATTCACGGGATCACAAAGAGTCGGACACGACTGAGCGACTGAACTGAACTGAACTGAATAATGAGTGATGTTGACATCTGAGCATCTTTTCATGTGTCTGTTAGTCATTTGTATGTCTTCTTGGAGAAATGAGTGTTTATGTCTTTTTCCCACTTTTTGATTGAGTTCTTTGTTTTTCTGGTATTGAGTTGTATGGTGGTGGTTTAGTTGCTAAGTCATGTCCAACTCTTGCAACCCCATGGACTATAGCCTGCCAGGCTCCTCTGTTCATGAGATTTTCCAAGCAAGAATACTGGAGTGGGTTGCCATTTCCTTCTCTAGGGGATCTTCTCAACCAAGGAATCAAACCCAGGTCTTCTGCATTGCAGGCAGGTTCTTTACTGACTGAGCCATGAGGGAAGCCTCTGAGTTGTATGAGCTGCTTGTATATTTTGGAAATTAATCCTTTGTCAGTTGTTTTACTTGCTATATTTTCTCCCATCCTGAGGACTGTCTTTTCACCGTACTTATAGCTTCCTTTGCTGTGCAAAAGCTTTTAAGTTTAATCAGCTCCCACTTGTTTACTTTTGTTTTTATTTCCATTACTCTAGAAGGTGGGTCATAGAGGATCTTGCTTTGATTGAGTTGAGTGTTCTGTGTATGTTTTCCTCTAAGAGTTTTATAGTTTCTTGTCTTACATTTAGGTCTTTAATCCATTTTGAGTTTGTCTTTGTGTATGGTGTTAGGAAGTGTTCTAATTTCATTCTTTTACATGTTTTACATGTTTTACATCTTTTACTATGTTTTACATAGCTGTCCAGTTTTCCCAGCACCATTTATTGAAGAGGAAGTCTTTGTCTCATTGTATATTCTTGCCTCCTTTGTCAAAAATAAGGTACCATAGGTGTATGCGTTTATTCCTGGGCTTTCTATCTTGTTCCATTGGTCTATATTTCTATTTTTGTGCCAGAACCATACTGTCTTGATGACTATAGTTTTGTAGTATAATCTGAAGTCAGGAAAGTTGATTCCTTCAGCTCCATTCTTTCTCAAGACTGCTTTGACTATTCAGGGTCTTTTGTGTTTCCATATGAATTATGAAATATTTTGTTCTAGTTCTGTGAAAAACACCATTGGTAATTTGATAGGGATCACATTGAATCTGTAGATTGCATTTGGTAGTATAATCATTTTCACACTATTGATTTTTCCTACCCAGGAACATAGAATGTCTCTCCATCTGTTTATGTCATCTTTGATTTCTTTCATCCAGTTGAGTTGAGTTCAGTCACTCAGTCGTGTCCGACTGTTTGTGACCCTATGAACTACAGCATGCCAGGCCTCCCTGTCCATCACCAACTCCCAGAGTTCACCCAAACCGACGCCCATTGAGTTGGTGATGCCATCCAACCATCTTATCCTCTGTCATCCCCTTCTGCTCCTGCCCTCAATCTTTCCCAGCATCAGGGTCTTTTCAGATGAGTCAACTCTTTGCATCAGGTGGCCAAAGTGTTGGAGTTTCAGCTTCAACACCAATCCTTCCAATGAACACTCAGGACTGATCTCCTTTAGGATGGACTAGTTGGATCTCCTTGCTGTCCAAGGGACTCTCAAGAGTCTTCTCCAACACCACAGTTCAAAAGCATCAATTCTTCGGCGCTCAGCTTTCTTTATAGTGTTTTATAATTTTCTGTGTAAAGTTCTTTTGCCTTCTTATGTAAGTTTATTTCTAGATATTTAGTTCTTTTTGTTGCAATGGTGAATGGGATTGATTCCTTAATTTCTCTTTCTGATTTTTCATTGTTAGTATATAGAAATGTAAGTAATTTCTGTGTATTGATTTTTTATCCTGCAACTTTGCTAAATTCACTGATTAGCTCTAGTAATTTTCTGATACTATCTTTAGGGTTTTCTATGTACAGTGTCATGTCATCTGCTAACAGTGAGCACTTTACTTCTTCTTTTCTGATCTGGATTCCTTTTATTTATATCACCTCACACCAGTCAGAATGGCCATCATCAAAATGTCTGCAAACAATAAATGCTAAAGAGAGTGTGGAGAAAAGGGAACACTCTTGCACTGTTGGTGGGAATGTAAATTAATACAGCCACTATGGAAGACAGTATGGAGATTTGTTAAAAATAACTAGGGAAAAAACCACCATGTGATCCAGCAATCCCACTCCTAGGCATACCCTGAGGAAACCAAAATTGAAAAAGACACATGTATCCCATTGTTCATTGCAGCACTATCAACAGTAGCTAGAACATGGAAGGCAACCTAGAAGTCCAGCACCAGATGAATGGATAAAGAAGTTGTGGTACATATACACAATGCAATATGACTCAGTCATAAAAAGGAGCTCATTTGAATCAGTTCTAATAAGGTGGGTGAACCTAGAACCTATTATACAGAGTGAAGCAAGTCAGAAAGAGAAAGATAAATATCGTATTCTAGCACATATATATGAAATCTAGAAAATGGTACTGAAGAATTTATTTGCAAGGCAGCAATGAAGAAACAGACATAGAGAATAGACTTATGGGCATGGGGAGAGGGGAAGAGAGGGTGAGATGTATGGAAAGAGTAACATGGAAACTTACATTACCATATGTAAAACAGATAGCCAACAGGAATTTGCTGTATGGCTCAGGAAATCCAAAGAGGGATGCGTATCAACCTAGAGAGGTGGGGTGAGGAGGGAGATGAGAGGGAGGTTCAAAAGGAAGGAGATATATGTATGCCTATGGCTGATTCCTGTTGAGGTTTGACAGAAAACAAAGTTCTTTAAAGCAATTATCCTTCAATTAAAAAATAAATTAATTTTTAAAAATTAGCAATGAACAATGTCTGAGACAAGTGGCCTGCGTGTTTTTAAGATTTCTTTCTTATGGTAACAGAAACAAATTCAACCTGAAACAAAGTGCCCAGGAAAACTTTAGAAGCATCTTTCATGATCACCGTTCATCAAACTCAAGGGTTTACATACGGCACCCTCAGCTGACCTCCTTATTTTGTTAACAGTTCAAGGTCCTTTCTGATTCTTCTCCATTGTAGGTTATTACAAGATACTGAATATAACTCCCTGTGCTGTTTAGATCCTTTTGTTTATCTATTTTATATATAGTAGCGTGTATCTGTTGGTCTCATATTCCTAATCTATCCCTCTCCACACTTCCCCTTTGGTAACCATATATTTGTCTTCCATGTCTGTGAGTCTATTTCTGTTTTGTAAATAAGATCATTTATATTATTTTTATATATTTTAACATAAAGAGCATGATATTTGTATTTTTTCTGTGTGACTTCACTTAGATGTGTATATATATATATATATATATATGCTACACATGCTGCTGCTACTGCTGCTAAGTCGCTTCAGTCGTGTCCGACTCTTCACGACCCCATAGACAGCAGCCCACCAGGCTCCCCTGTCCCTGGGATTCTCCAGGCAAGAACGCTGGAGTGGGTTGCCATTTCCTTCTCCAATGCATGAAAGTGAAAAGTGAAAGGGAAGTCACTCAGTCATGTCCAACTCTTAGCAACCCCATGGACTGCAGCCCACCAGGCTCCTGGGTCCGTGGGATTTTCCAGGCAAGAGTGCTGGAGTGGGGTGTCATTGCCTTCTCCAATATGATAGGCATAATCCACCTTTGCATAAGATGCAATCCATTGCATAAGATGTTACAGAAAAACTTGAATGAACATTTTGGACAACCTTATATATGTATGTATATATATATGTGTGTGTGTATATATATATTTGTAGCCACATACACACACACACACACACACACACATATACACACACATATAGCAGAATCACTTCGCTATACACCTGCAACTAACATCATGTTGTAAACTTCAATAAAAAGACAAGATTAAAAATTTTTTTCAAGTTCTTTCCCTCAAGTCTGCCTGGAAAAAGGAGTTTGAGTTTTAAGTCATATAGATTTAAATCAAAGACAGGAAGAGGGCCAGCCTCTTAGCATATTCCCTTTGCAAGTAAACTCCACCTTTCTAATCACCTTCCAAAGTCTCTGATGATCCTTACTACCTTCTGGATAGTCTACTGGGCTAAATGTCCCCCCAGAAACATGACAACAAAAGAAGTCAGGCCTTAACCACCCCTGATTCGTCTGCCTCCATAATTATCATTCAATTCAGCCTGACCTCCTAGCAGAGCAGTTGGGTTAAGTATTTGTCGTTTCACCTCTCGATTGCCGGATGAACTTATCTGAAGGGTTTCTCCTGGGTCACATTTCTCGCACTGTGTGAACAAGAGACAGGGGGCAGAATTTCAGTGCCTTCAAAAGCCCCAAAGCCCAAACCACTAGGTCAGTCTGGGTACTGCTGTTTACCCCACCCCATCCCCCAACCTGCCCTTTTTATAAACACAGACTCAGTGTGGTGTGGAGTCGATGACAGTATCTTTCCTTTCTCACCCCCCTACCAGGTTTCTGGCTTTGTATCCAGAGAGACAAGAGTGACTCACAGCTGGGGTCTGAGGTTACAAATTGCTCAGATGGCCAGGAGGCAAAAGGGCAGGGCAGTGCTGGGGGAGTGGTTCCCAGATGTCCACATCCCACGCCCCTCCCCCTGTTTCACCTCTCTGGGCTCTCACGCCAATACTGAACTCCACTGGCGACTGTGGGAGACAGAGCAGACAGTCACTGAGGATGGATGACCAGGCAGACCACCTGCTCAGAGGTGCAGCTCTCAGAGAGTGGACGGTTGGCGGTGGGGAGAGTATTGGCTTGTTGCCTTTCGAGGGGAGATGGGACGGCATTGACACCTGAGGGAAGAGATCACAGCTGTGGGTCTGATTGTCTTCAGCTCAGCTCAGTCGCTCAGTCATGTCCAATTCTTTGCGACCCCATGGACCGCAGCATACCAGGCTTCCCCGTCCATCACCAACTCCCAGAGCTTACTCAAACTCATGTCCATAGAGTCAGTGATGCCATCCCACCATCTCATCTTATGTCACCCCCTTCTCCTGGCTTCAATCTTTCCCCAAATCTTTTCCAATGAATCTTTTCCCAGGGTCTTTTCCAGTGAGTCAGTTCTTCACATCAGGTGGCCAAAGTATTGGAGTTTCAGCTTCAGCATCAGTCCTTCCGATGCATATTCAGGACTGATTTCCTTTAGGATGGACTGGTTGGCTGATTCTCTTACTCAGGCTAAGTTAGTGATTGGGGGCAATGGTGAGTCTTATTCAGTCTTAGGGTCAAGTTACTTCCTTTTTTGATTGCATCTCGTATTGCTAGACCTGAACTGTGGGCAGCATTGTTTCATCCCATATGGGATCCAGATGTATATGGCCAAAAGGAATTTCTTTTTTTCTGGAGACTTCAGGTGGGTAGGAGAATGACTGCAGACTCCAGTTGGTTATTTACATGCATTCTTTAGCAGCCATGCTCTTGTGTCGGGTGCCCTGGGAGTTGGGAAAAGAGTTCATAAGGGAGCTGAGGTTACTCAAGTCAAACCATGAAGAAAAAAGAAAAAGGCCAAAGGAGTTCTAAGGGCTTGACACAGGGTAGACAAAGAGCAGTAGGGAAGAATCCAGGGCTGAAATTGCTAACACCCTTGAGTTGGTCAATTGCTTCTATGATCAACTCAACAAGAAGGTGGGAAGAAAAATAATTTTAATTGACTAACAATCCCTTTGTAAGCATGACCAGCAGATGAGTCTTCTCCTCCACTCTGTGGACAATGGCAACTATAGTAACCTAAGAGGTAAAGCAGTAATCTTCATTTTCCTGAGATCCTCCATTGAGTCCCTGGTGGCTCAGACGGTAAAGTGTCTGCCTACAATGTGGGAGACCCAGGTTCGATCCCTGTGTCAGGAAGATCCCCTGGAGAAGGCAATGGCACCCCGCTCCAGTACTCTTGCCTGGAAAATCCCATGGACGGAGGAGCCTGGTAGGCTGTAGTCCATGAGGTCGCAAAGAGTCGGACTCGACTGAGCAGCTTCACGTTCACATTCATTTCATTTTCTTAGAACTCCTACTTTCAAGGCCTTTCCTTCTTGTTTCTATACACGCACCATCTTCAGTCCACCATCTCTATCCCAGGGGTCAGAAACATCCCTGGGCTTGTAGAAAAGGCACAGAAGGCAAAGGCTGAGAGTCAAAACTTTGTCCAGATCTCCGCTTTGTCGTGTGCTACCCATGTGATTTAGGGCAGATTACTTAATCCTGACTATCCTCAGTTTTCTCATCTATGAAATGGGAGAAAACAATGTGCACCCCACATTTTTGCTCAAGGGCTTAAAAGGAGCATGCGTTAACACTCAACAAATGGGACCTATTAGTTTCTAACTCATTTTTACTCAAAAGGAAGTTTATCTAATGTCACTTACAACTCTACATCAAAGTTACTTATTGAAACCTGTGGTCCCAAAGCCTGCAAACTAAAACAAAACTGTGTTCAAAGACACACTGAAATAAGAGGCCACGATGGCATGGAATGAAGAGACTCTGATCTGTCCTAGCTCTTCAAGTATTTAAAGAATTAATGGAGAGAATTCACTTAAGTACTAAACATGTTGTCTACTACATGTTCTTTCCTTCTTGTTCCACACTAAGTTGGGCAGAAATCTTGTTGGCTCTAATACTGACACACATACACACACTAATTCCTTCTCGGGCTTCCCTCATGGCTCAATGGTAAAGAACCCACCTGGAAAAGCAGGAGGTGTGGATTCAATCCCTGATTTGGGAAGGTGCCCTGGAGAAGAGAATAGCAACCCACTCCAGTATTCTTGCCTGTGATAACTCATGGACAGTGGAGCCTGCTGGGTTACAGTCCAAGAGGTGGCAAAGAGATGGACACAACTGATCGAATAAACAACTCCTTCTCACCACTCCGACTGCCGTTGACTGATCTGAGATGTACCATCTCTGGCTTGGATTGCTGACTGTAGCCTCCTAACCAGGCTTCCTGTTTGTTCCCTGATCTCCTATTGTTTATACATAGCAGCCAGCATAACACTTTTGATGAATGATCAATTTTTGAAAGACTTTTGAAAGTCTCAGCCATTGAGAGTTTGTAATTCTCCTTTTTCACACATTGTTTGTGGTTGTTTCTGGTCAGTCACTGGGTCATGTCTGACCTTTTGCAACCCTGTGGACTGTAGCCTGCCAGGCTTTTCTGTCCATGGGTTATCCCAGGCAAGAATGCTGGAGTGGCTATCTCCTGGAGTTTGCTCAGACTCATGTCCATTGATTCAGTGATGCTATCTAACACATGTGTTGGCGGGAGTCGGGAGGGGATAAAACAGATGGCCTTAAAAATGTCTTTTAGCTCTGGAATTCAATTAAAATCCATTCATGCATTCATTCACTCATTTGTTAAAGAAATATTTGTTCAGCACTTTTTAAATGCTGGGAATGCAAAAAGGGGGCAGTGGGTAAATGCAATAGATTCTCTAATATCAAGAAATTCCTAGTTAAGGGAATTGCCTAGTTGTCCCATGGTTAAGACTACATGCTTAGACATAAAGAATGGCCTTGTGGACATGGTGGGGTGGAGAAGCTGGGACAGATCAAGAAAGTAGTAGTCACATATATGCAATACCATGTGTAAAATAGCTAGTGGGAAGCTGCTGTATAGCACAGGAGTTTAGCTCGATGTTCTGTGATGATCTAGAGGGGTAGGAGGCAGGGGTGAGAGGGAGGCTCAAGAGGAAGGGGATATATTTATAGTTATAGCTGAGTCACATTGCTGTACAACAGAAACTAACACAACATTGTAAAACTAACACAACAAATAAAAAAACATTTTTTATACTGGAGTATAATAAATAAATTAGTTTGTTTTTTTTTTTAAAAAAAAGAAGACTCCACACTCACACTGCAGGGAGTTAGAATTCGATCGCTGGTCAGGAAATGAAGGTCCCATGTGTGATGAGGCCAAAAAACAAGATTGATTTAATCTTTAGGACCATAGCACTGAACAATGGCTTAAATACAACAAATAAATAATTTACATTAAAAAAGAAATACCTATTTAAAAGAATGAAGCAGATTTGTAAACCCATAATTGAAGGACACTGACGTAGGTGTTTAGAGAGAAGTGTGTGTGGATTCAGAGAAATGAATCCCTAAGTCTTTTGGAGTGAGGCATGGGTATTGGAGGCCAATGGCTCAGTGGGTAAAGAATCCGCCTGCAGTGCAGGAGACACAGGATTCACAGGTTTGACTCCCGGGTCAGGAAGATCCCCTGGAGAAGGAAATGGCAACCCACTCCAGTATTCTTGCCCGAAAAATCCCAGGGACAGAAGAGCCTGGAGGGCCACAGTCCATGGGGCCGCAAAGAGTCAGACATGTGCAAGTGACGAAACACAGGGGTGTTGGAAGGCTGGGAATGGGAGTAGACAGAAGATCAATCTGAGAAGACTTCGGAGAGGAAATTTACCAGCTGAGACTGGGAAGATGGGTACAAATCCACAGACTAACAAAGAAGGATGACACTACCAGGAAAGGCATAGAACTCTGTGAAGGAGTGAGGAATCGTGGGAGGGGGAAGGGGAGGTAGAGAAGGAGCTAAGGCCACTCATGGGAACCTCTGATTTGACTTAAAGCTGGGCAGTAATGTCATCCCACTCACACTTCCAATAAACTGCATGTCAGGGGAAATTGGAGGTGTGGGAATGAAGATGCACACTACTGCAAAGGTCTGGTCCTCTGCTCAAAGTTATGTGTCAGCCTGAATGGGAACGGGGTTTGCGGGAGAATGGACACTGCATATGTATGACTGAGTCCCTTCACTGTTCACCTCAAACTACCAGAACACTGTTAATGGGCTATACCCCAATACCCCCAAAATTCCAAAATTTGCAAAACTCAGCAATGGCCACAGGACTGGAAAAGGGCAGTTTTCCTTCCAATCCCAAAGAAAGACAATGCCAAAGAATGCTCAAACGACCACACAATTGCACTCATCTCCCACGCTAGTAGAGTAATGCTCAAAATTCTCCAAGCCAGGCTTCAGTAATACGTGAACCGTGAACTTCCAGATGGTTTTAGAAAAGGCAGAGGAAAAGGCAGAGATCAAATTGCCAACATCCGCTGGATCATGGAAAAAGCAAGAGAGTTCCAGAAAAACATCTATTTCTGCTTTTTTGACTATGCTAAAGCCTTTGACTGTGTGGATCACAATAAACTGTGGAAAATTCTGAAAGAGATGGGAATACCAGACCACCTGACCTGCCTCTTGAGAAACCTATATGCAGGTCAGGAAGCAACAGTTAGAACTGGACATGGAACAACAGACTGGTTCCAAATAGGAAAAGGTGTACATTAAGGTTGTATATTGTCACCGTGCTTATTTAACTTCTATGCAGATTACATCATGAGAAATGCTGGGCTGGAAGAAGCACAAGCTGGAATCAAGATTGCCGGGAGAAATCTCAATAATCTCGGATATGCAGATGACACCACCTTTATTGGAGAAAGTGAAGAACTGAAGGACTTATTGATGAAAGTGAAAGAGGAGAGTGAAAAAGCTGCCTTAAAACTCAACATTCAGAAAACGAAGATCATGGCATCCGGTCTCATCACTTCATGGCAAATAGATGGGGAAACAGTGGAAACAGTGGCTGACTTTATTTTTCTGGGCTCCAAAATCACTGCAGATGGTGACTGCAGCCATGAAATTAAAAGACGCTTACTCCTTGGAAGGAAAGTTATGACTAACCTAGATAGCATATTAAAAAGCAGAGACATTACTTTGTCAACAAAGGTCCATCTAGTCAAGGCTATGGTTTTTCCAGTGGTCATGTATGGATGTGAGAGTTGGACTATAAAGAAAGCTGAGCACCGAAGAATTGATGTTTTTGAACTGTGGTGTTGGAGAAGACTCTTGAGAGTCCCTTGGACTGCAAGGAGATCCAACCAGTCCATCCTAAAGGCAGTCAGTCCTGGGTGTTCACTGATGTTGAAGCTGAAACTCCAATCCTTTGGCCACCTCATGCGAAGAGCTGACTCATTTGAAAAGACCCTGATGCTGGGAAAGGTTGAGGGCAGGAGGAGAAGGGGATAACAGAGGATGAGATGGTTGGATGGCATCACCGACTCAACAGACATGGGTTTGGGTGAACTCCGGGAGTTGGTGATGGACAGGGAGGCCTGGTGTGCTGCGGTTCAGGGGGTCACAAGGAGTTGGACATGACTGAGCAACTGAACTGAACTGAACCCCAATACAAAATGTAAAGTTTGAAAGAAAACAAAGTATTGTTTTGTAACCTACTTTTATTTCAGTTAGTATGTTATAAATATTTTTATGTCAAACCATATAGATAAACCCCATTTTCACCCTTAATGAGGGCACTATTCCATTTTCTGGTATACCTAATATATTTAATAGGTCTCCTAAATCATATTCAGGTATCATAACTTTTTTAAAAGCATTTCTACCTATATGTATCATTTTGACTATAAATGTATAAGATTGCAATCTGAGATAGCCTTAACTAATTTCAACACATAGCAACTTTACAATAATTCATTGTGGTAGATACCCTCATTTTATTTAATAGATGTGGAAACTAAGGTTTAGGGGACTAATCCCCTTGCTTAAAGTAATGGAGCTACAAATAACCAAACAAATTCCAATCCAACATATGCATGACCTTTCAAACTCAACCCACTGCATTAACAGTCTTCATAAGTAATCATGAAATCCTGTTGCTGGAAAATAATTTATAATCATATAATTCACTCAACCCCAAAGTTCTATTAGGTGTGCAAGCTTCTTTATAAGGAAGAATTCAAACTTTTTGTATCTTGCCCTCCTGTGTAGAGCAAATTTACCCTAAATTAGGCAGTCAATGACCAGCCTACAGCCCAGTCTCTCCTAAGCCTCCATCAGTTTGAGCTCCAACCTACAAAGTGTTTGAAAATCTCATAAATTCCCTTCAGCGTTTTTGCTGCAGTTTTGCCTGCTACACAGATATGTGCCTAAAAGTAGTTCAAACTGGCTGTCTGGAGCAGAAGCCAAGAACTGGATGCTATTTTTAGAAGGAAATAGACTTTATTCACAGTTGAACCTCTATGACTTTGATCCTCTGGCCTGGGATAATGAGTACAGGGCAAGTCTTAGCAGGCACACTTGCTCAACTGTTGACCATTCCCTTGGAGCATCTTCTCCATGGTGCCTGGTATCCAGGACTGTACACTCCACTTGTCCAATCTCCCTTACCACCCACAACATGCAGATCAATTACTCCATTTGATCTTAGGTGAAATCGTGGATTCGAAAACAGTTAGCTATATGACATCGTAACTACAAATGGGAGGGAGGAAAGGTTGATGTTCATCTACTCAATGTCAAGCAACCAGCTTGACTGTTTTCAGTGACTTGACCAGATTGCTAGGCTGTTTGGTTATCTTGTTGGATTAATTGAATCAGTGATTTGGAGGGAAGAAGGCATTAACCATTAAAGCGGCGAGCATTCCAGCATCTGTTGTGTGTCCTGTGGTTCTTGAGCACCATCAGAATCCCTTCCAGCCTTATCCTAACTGTGAGGTAGGTGCTCTCCTTATACCCATCTTACATGTGAGGAAACTGACTTTGCCCAAGATCATGCAGGTGGAGACAGGGCCAGAATAGGAGGCTAGTGTGCAGTGATTATACCTACTGCTATTGTACATGGCTAGAACAATGCTGCAGGACTCAGCTCTCAGTGGAGGCACATGGCTGCGTAGCCCCACCTGCCCTCCAGGTGAAGGGCAGAGAAGGAGTCAGAAATCTTCCCGGCCACCCATCAACAGCACCGTTCCTTAGACCGAGTTTCCTATGCGGTCATAATGCTTTCTTTTGTTACCAGTGACAAAAGATTTCTGGGAGTCAGACACAAAGCAAGAGAGAGTTTATTTACTTGGATTTTCATGGTTCAAGGCCTGGAGGTTGGAGGTGAGGAATAGAAAAGCTTAAGCCCCGGAAAACTCACCCTGCTGGGCACCTCACGTGCCCGGCTCTGCCGGATGTGTGTGTGTTTGTAGATATTTATTTCCCTGCCTGTGTCAGCATCGTATGAGGCCCTGTGCTTTGTACTTGAAAGGATCTTCAAAGGGCAACATCCCCTCAGATGTCTAGACTTCAAGCTTCTTTTCGCCTGCTCTTTCTGTGGTTAAGATCATGGAGGGTTTAGATGGATTATCTCTTCTCTTCCTGATTGGGGCCTCACTTTCTTGCAGCCCCAGACAGACTTTGCGTTCAGCGCCTGCCCCAGGCCAAGGGTCCCCGTGTCCGCTGGGCTGCAGCAGAAGGAAAGAAAAACGGTGCCTGAAATTTCAAGCGATATAAAACCTTTTGTTTATCCTGTCATTCCTGATGGCTCAGACGGTAAAGAATCTGACTGTAATGCAGGAAACCCTGGTTCAGTCCCTGGGCCTGGGAGATCCCTTGGAGAAGGGAATGGCAATCCACTCCAGTATTGCCTGGAGAATCCCATGGACAGAGGAGCCTGGTGGGCTATCATCCATGGGTTCACAGAGTTGGACACAACCGAGCAACTAACACTTTCTCTTTCACTTTTTGCTTATTATTTTGCCTGGCAGAGAGGGTTTCTGATGCCCCCACATTAGTTGTCTCTCTTCCATCCCTCACACATTTGAGGAGGAGGAGAGAAGGGAAAGAAGCTTAAAGAAACTATTTTTCCAGTAAAAACAGAGTTCTAATGCTCTTTTTGCTAGTTGGGACATTCAGTGACTGCATATTTGCATGTATACATGCTCAGTCTTCCCGACTCTTTGCGACCTCATGGACTGTAGCTCACCAGTCTCCTTTATCTATGAGATTTTCCAGGCAAAAATACTGGAGTGGGTTGCCATTTCTTACTTCAGGGGGCCTTCCTGACTCAGAGATCGAACCCACATCTCTTGGGTCTCCTGAATTGGCAGGTGGATTCTTTGCCAGCTGAGCTATCAGGGAAGTCCTCAGTGACAGAGGGTCAGACGTTTTACAAAAGGACAGTCATCTAAAGTCTGGGGAGACTGCCTGGAGGAAGCTGGCTTGGATTATTGTGATGGACGAAGGAAAGGCAAGCAAGCCACCTTTGTGGAAAACATCACAAAGGGTCACAAAGAACAGTAACCAGCAATAATAAAGGGTATGCCAGTTGTGGACGGCAGGAGGGGGTGGATTGCAGTAGGTATGGTATGGACCAAGAGACAAAAGAACTGGGTCCAAGTTGATGTCAGCAGTCCCTGTGTTGGCTAAATGCGTCTGCAAAGCAAAAATCATTCAAAGACAGTTAAGAGCCTGACTGTTGAAATCTCAAAAAATAAAAGAAAGTTAACACCAGTGGAAAAATTAAAATTGCATTGCACTTCTTCATATTTATTTTATGGTTATGCATTGCATTGATGTTTACTTGTGGTCTGGGGAGTGGAGTGCTAATAGGTCGCACTCAAACCTTTTGATGTCTGAGACATCTAAAGGTCAGACTTTCTCCTGGAGTCTGCCACCATCTGTGACTCTGAGCAAGTCCACCCATCTCTTTGAGGCTCTATTTTCTTTTATGTTGGGCAAGTTATGCTGGAGTTTGGGGGATGAGGTGGGGATAGATGAGCTTTAAACTTAGGAAGTATGGGATCCCAAATAATGCTGACTCTCATCTACTTCCTCCAAGACAGTAAGATTTTTTAATTTAGTTTCTTTATTTTATATTGAAATGTACTTAATTTATGATGTTATGTTAGTTTTAGGTATACAGCAAAGTGACTCAGTTATACATACATCTATTCTTTTTCAAAGTCTTTGCCCATTTAGCTTATTACAGAATACTGAGCAGAGTTTCATGTGTTGTATAATAGGTTCTTCTTATTTATCCATTTTATATATAGTACTGTATATATGTTAATCCCAAACTTCTAATTTATGTCACCCATTCCTCTTTAGTCACCATAAATTTATTTTTTTTATTATTATTTTTTTTAATCTAAGTCCATTTCATAAATTTATTTTTGAAGCCTGGGAGTCTGTTCCTGTTTTGGTCATTTGTATCATTTTCTAAGAAGATTGTTGATAAAACTATAGGCTGGTTGAAAGAAGAGCCGTATTCCAGGGGACCAGCTGATTGAAAAGTTTTCTTGTGAAAACAGTGAACCATCACAGCATTGGATAAGGGGCTCTGTGGAATTTGAACTCTACCAAAGCATCAGAAGGGAGTGGACTGTATCTAACTCCAGGAACTGCACCCAGGAATCTCTTGCCATCTGTTAGAGATGTAGAATGGTATTTAAATATTGCCAGAGGTAACTTCATTGCAGTTTCAAGTCTAGAAAACAAAAGAATGCTTGAAAAGAAAACAGAGACCCACAGTCAATTTTCTAAGCAACACTGTCCTTGACCAGCAATGACCCAGGGCAGCCGGCTTATCCCTTGCTTCAGCCACCAGATTGGAGGGACTCCCAGTTACACAATGTATGACTACCGAGAGCCATGTCCCAGGAGAATGTGCTCCTCCTCAGATAACTTATGTTAAAGACTTAAATCTTTATTCCTCTAGTGTATAATTTTCAGAATTTTGCACACAAGAGAAAACAGTTTATGACAACCCATTTCTTCCTGGATGCTTAGCCCTGGAGAAAACCCACCCCTCCTACTCACATCTGTCAAACTACCTAAGAGTCCAATAGCCATCAAGAATCCACCAAAGAGGCCATGGGAAATGTTTGCTCTCCTTTTATTAATATTTAAAAAGCTAGCTGACATAAAGTAAAGCAATAACAGTTGCCACCACTTGACATAATGTGACCTTCACTGTTAAAGCAGCGATAAAACCATGGCCTTTCTAGACCTGCTGTCTTTACTCACTGTCTCCCTCCAAATTGAACACTCCATCTTGAACCGTTTGTTTACTTGTTTCATAAGAGTAAATGTCAAAGTCCCAAAGGCATGGTTACGTTCTTGATTCCAGGAACTGCATCTTGTTCTTCTTTCGATTGCCTCAAAAAGGCATGCCGGATGCTTGGTACATAACAAATATCAGCATAGATGAAGACATCTTTTAGAGCTGGTAATGAGACAGCCTTTTTACATTTTTTAATTTTATATTGGATTATAATTGATTTACAATGTTGTCTTAGTTTTATGGGTACAGCAAAGTGACTTTTTTTCTGGTATGGACCACTTTTTAAATCTTTATTTAATATGCTACAATACTTCTGTTGTTTATGTTCTGATTGTATGTCTGGAAGGTATGTGGGATCTTAACTCTCGGCATGAGTGCTCTGTCTTGTCCACCTCTTTGTGACTCCATGGATTGCAGCACGTCAGGCCTCCCTGTCCTTCACTATCTCCCAGAGTTTGCTCAAAGTTATGCCGTTGAATCAGTGATGTCATCCAACCATCTCATCCCCTGTCACCCCCTTCTTCTCCTGTCTTCTCTCTTTCCCAGCATCAGGGCCTTTTCCAATGAGCTGGCTTTTAGCATCAGGTGGACAAAGTATTGGAGTTTCAGCATCAGTCTTTCCAATGAATCTGCATGAGGGTAGACATTCTCCCTTTTCTTTGAGGTCCACCTTTCTAGGTCTGGTCTACATACACGTAAGTACCTAATAAATACTTAAGAAGAAAGTCCTTCATCCCAATACCCTAGACTTCCCATGGAAATGCTCCTGTTGTATTCTGGTAACTTAGACAAGACCCCTGTGAATTTACTGGCTCAAAGAAAATGCAATTGGCCTCTGCTTCAAATACAGCTCGAAACTCTGCTGCTAACCCATCTCCACTCAGCGACTCTGTACCCCACAACTGCATTCCCTTTGGGCCCTCTACTAAAGTCACAGCCCAGTTTGAAATAACTGTGAGTGTGCCATGGCAAATAGCACGTGAGGGAATTGATAAATTAGAGAAACCAGAATTCGAGGATGTAAACGCAGATGTGACTATCCTCTTTACAATGTGTTTGGCATTATAACTACGATCTAAACAGAAGAGCAGGATACAAATCCTCTTCTACAATGAAACCTTCATTTTTACGTCCCAGGCAAGAGGTTGAAACCCACTCCAGAACTCTCCTCTGAAAAATACCAAGGAGAAGAGTTGATGTCTTTCCATTTCAGGAATATTTACTACCATGCTAGTCCATTCTTAGGCAGTGTGCTTTAATCCTCTCATGTTTCATAAAGTGGGCATTATTTATCCATTGTCTGGCCCACAGGCACAGCCCAGTTTATAGTCTGACACCACACAGTAGGGAACCCAGAAACTGACCTAAACCTGCAATGAAACAGGACTGAGCACAGAAGCAGCATTGTACTTTATAGGTAAGGATAACATTTTCCATAAAGGTGCTGTGGCAATTGATTGTCCACATGGACTAAAATAAATTTAGATTTCCTATCTCACACCATGCAATTCTAGATATATTAAAGATCAGATATGAAACATGGAACTTGAATCTTTTGAAGAAAAGTTACATTAGGGCTCAATCTTGGTGCCGTATAATCTATGAGTTTGAACAAACGAGTAATGACATCTATCCACCAGTTTAGTCTCCTACAGAGTAGTTTCATGGCCCCAGAAAGCCTCTGAGCTCTGCTTACCATTTGTACTTCCACTCCTAACCCCTGGCAGCCACTGATCCTTTTACTGTCTCCATTGTCTTGCATTTTCCATAACATCACAGAGTTGTAATCACACAGTATGTAGCCTTTTCCAATTGGCTTTTTTCACTTAGTAACATGCATCTCAGCTTCCTCCATGTCTTTTCATGGCTTGATATGCATGCGTGCATGCTCAGGCACGTCAGTCAGGTCCGACTCTTTGTGACCCCGTGGACTGTAGCCCACCAGACTCCTCTATCCATGGGATTCTCCAGACAAGAACACTGGAGTGAGTAGCCATTCCGTTCTCCAGGGGATCTTCCCGCCCCAGGAATCGAACCCAGATCTCCTGCATGGCAGGCAGATTCTTTACTGTCTGAACCAACAAACAAAAACAAAAACCTGACTTGGACTTCCCTAGTGGCTCAGATGGTAATGAATCTTCCCGCAATGTGGGAGACCTGAGTTCACTCCCTGGGTCAGGAAGATTCCCTGGGGAAGGAAATGGCTACCCACTCCAATATTCTCGTCTGAGGAACTCCATGGGCAGAGGAGCCTGGCAGGCTACAGTCCATGGGGTGGCAAAGAGTCGGACAGGACTGAGTGACTCACATTTTCACGTCATTTTCACTTGGAAGAAATAGGCTAATTTCTGTAGAGAACAGAAAATAACTTCAAAATAAATGTAATTCTTGGAGATTCAATTAAGTTACGGCATCCACAAACTGAGTAGGTCTCTTCCACTTTTAGTCTGCAAAGAAATTTATGATAAATGAGCTTTGAGTTTCATCTCATATACTTGAGATAATGATATTGTTTGTCTCCTTTAATCCACTAGAGTAGGGATTTTGACTTGTTCACCAACCAGCACTTATTAATAGCACTGGCGCATAGTAGATACTCAATAAATGTTGGTTGGCTAAATGAGTAAAACCCATGAAAACCTATATTCTCATGACTGACAATGGAGAGAGAATGTCCCTGGGGGGAGGGGTGGGTGAATTGTGCTTCTCTTTCTAACTGACATACACTTTGCCCCCTGACCTCTTGCTCATTATTCTCTTCACCATCCTGATGGCCTCAGAGAGGACCAGCTTTAACGTTGTTCCCTAGTAGCTGAACCCAGAGGAGAGGAGAGCAGCCCTTTGTGTTAGCTCTCAGCACCAGCATAAGATACATAGCACCCTTAACTCCCTCCAGTATGACTACCAGCAGAGCTTAACCCCCACCAGCTGCCCACGGAAGGGAACGGTAGTGTCAGGAGAGACTTACAGTCACAGCCCCGACTCTGTCTCCTCCTTGAGCCCTGTTGTGACAGGCGACTGTCCCCGGAACCTCAGTCTGGGCTTCTGAATGGCACTTGCTTGGTGAAATAGTTTGCAGTTTTATTTTACACACACATCTCCTTTCCAATGTCAACTTCTAGTGTCAACAGTATTCAAAAGGAGCTTCTTTCCCTACTAGTCATGATTTGCTGAAAATTACACCATGTTTAGGCCCTATATTACATATACAGTTGGTTATCATTTCTCTCCTATAGTTTTTTCATGCCAATCTTGATTCTGGGCAGTCTCTTATAGCAAATGTCAACTTGATTCTCATTTCTCTTCAATCCATCTATAAGAATATATCTTTTGTTTTTGTCTTCTCTCTTTTTCAAGGCTTTTACGATCTTATCTTTATTCTTTGTGTCCTGGGAATTTGCAGTGATGTTTCTAGATGTGAGTCTTTTTCACTTATATGACTTTCAATTGGGAAATATGGTCTGTCTTCTGCTTAGGGGTTTTCTTGTGTTATTTCCCTGATAGTGTATCTGTTTTCTTTGTTATCTCTTTCTGGAAATGTTAGTAGTGGAATGCTGAGCCATCTCCAAATCTCTTAATCTTTTATTTGTCTCATCTCTTGATATTTGTGTCTACATTCTGGGAGATTACTTTGACTTTATCTCCCAAACTTTGTACTGAATTTCTCTTATTTTAGCAATCAATTTTTGTTAAGCCCTCTGTCTAATTTTTTGAAATCCTTCTCCCCCTCATTTTGTGGGTGTAGCAACTTATTGAACCTCTAGGAACAACATTTATTTTGAAGCTATTTTATATTCTCTACAGAAATTAACCCATTTCTTTCAAGGTCAAGTTTTGTTATTGTTGTTTGATTCTTTTGATCTTCTTATTATCATATGTACAGACGATGAAATATTATCCAGCAATGAAAATGAATAAGTAGGAGTTAAAGATGTAAACATGGGTAACTCCAAAAAGATAATGCTGAGTGTAAAGATAGTTACAAAATGCCAAACATTTTATGATGCCATTTATGTAAAGTTCAAATTCAAGTAAAATTTTCCAAGATATTTTTGACACCTTTGTATGTAATAATAACACAAAAACTGAAAGGAAATAACAAATACAAAATTCTATTTCCTCCAAGGAAAAAGATAGGACATGAAATCTGCAACAATGTTTATAATATTTTATTACTTAAAAAAAGTAATACCCTGAAGTAAAAATGACAGATACTGTTGGAAGGCGGTTATAAGGTTTTCACTGAATTATTTTCTATAGATTTATATGCAATAAAACCAATTGCTTACACTCTTACACAATAATGTCAGTGTCCTCATTACTATTACTATCCCCCAAATAATTTTATGATGCTCACAGATTCTGTGGGCCAAAAATACAGGCAAGGCACAGCTAAGATATCTTTGTCTCTGCGCCATAACGTCTAGGATCTCAATGTGGAAGACTAGAAGGCTGGGGTTGTTCAAAGTCTGGAGCTGAAATCCACCGAAGCTGTCTTCACTCACATGCCTGTGGCTTGGGTTTCTGTGCTGCACAGTGTTTCTCAGGTTTTACAAGTGTGTGTCCCAAGAGAAGTACACAGAAGTTTCAGGATTTCTTCAAACCGAGTCTGTTTCATAGCATCACTTAACATGGTGTCCACTTGGTACCAACTAGTTCTGCCTAGATTTAAGGCAAAGAGACCCAGATCCCTCCTCTGCTGCAGCAGAGAGTGCCAAAAAATTTGGAAATATGCAAATCAGCAAAATCCACTCCTGGACAGTAATTATATAATTCCTCCTAAGTGCAAAAGATACTTCCTCTTTCTAAAATCAGAAGGTCTCATCAATTTGACACCAGGTTCAGGTCTGAGGTCCTATTCCTTTTGCAAATGAGGTTTCTCAAGTTATATTTCCTTCAGTTGAGCTGCCCGAATTTAGTTCCCCTCAATCTGAAGACACGTGAACTAGAGAAAAGCTGACCTACAAAGACTGGACAGGGAGAGGATACCCGTTAGATACTTTTGTTCAAAAACTTGGGAAAAGGGAAAGACATGGAGTCAACTGCCCATCACAGTTCTGAAACCTGCTGGATTCAGTTGTCAGTCCCTTTGACCTGTGTGCATGCATGCTTACTCATGTCCGACTCGTTGCAATCCCATCAACAGCAGCCCGCCAGGCTCCTCTTTCCATGGAATTTTCCAGGCAAGAATACTGAAATGGGCTGCCATTTCCTACTCCAGGCGATCTTCCAACCCAGGGGTCAAATTCACATCTGCATCTCCTGCACTGAAGGCAGATTCTTGACCACTAGCACCACCTGGGAAGCCGACCTTTGACCTGGGGACTTTTCTTTCTTTGCAAATTCTTCTGGCTGAAAGGACAGATCTGGGCTTTTAATATTTTCTCTAAATTTTATTAAAAACTGATTGATTCATTCTTTCATTCATCTCTCTCACCTCTCATTTTACTATAGGCAGTTTGAAAAAACAAGTCATTAACAGAGGTGTTTGTAAGACTTTTGAGAACTTTGCTTTAATGGAAATAAGAATACAGAGTAATTAGCCTGTCTCTGGTTTGTATAGGGATTTCTAAAACTTTGATCTCCTAATGGATGGATATATTTCTTAAACTTATTAATATTTTCTGTTTAACACTGTTCTTCAAGTTGCAACTAGGATTTTGCTAGAATTGTTTCATTTCTAGACATAATAACCAGTGTAGAGCCACTGCAATCCAATGACCTAATATAGAAATAAAGATGATTATTAAAGTGTGAGACTATTCCATTACTTTAGGTCAACTTTTTCTGAGCTCAAGCAATGCTTGATCCTTATTGGAAGTCTAGGGCTTATAGAGAGGATTGAAACAAAAAGAGGGGATGGAAATTGGAAATAAGATTAAGTGAAAACAGAGGGAAAGAGAATTAGAGAGGAAAAATAGAATAAAATGAAAGAATAGAGCAAATGGTGAGAGAAGAAAGAGAGATGGAAGGAGAAGCAGATAATTGAAAACTGATGATAAAGGTGTCGAACTGTCTCTGGCATTAGGGTCTTGATCTGTCTCCATGTGACAGAATGCACTTTTCAGAATGCCCTTTGTATTAAAACTAAAATATGACATATGTCACTATGATACCCCATCAAAAATATTCCTTGGAGATAACAGTTTATTGGACTAAACTCCACTAATCCCCTCACATCCGCAAATCATCTGGTGAAAAATAGCCTCAGAAGACAGTCAACAATCTGATATTTCTATATTAGGTCCATGAAAAGAGAGTCTCTCAATTAGGAATTACACGTGTGTTACTGCAGGTCATATTCACAGGATGGAAGTGATTACAATGCAGCTTACGTCCCTTCAAGCCAAATGATCTGCTCTTTTTAGTTGCTGGTATCAGAAAAAAATAGCAAGACTGTCCAACAGATAATCCCCAAATCATGACAAGTAATAAATCTGCCTGCTGAAAAATCTTTAAGAAAACTTCCTCTGAGGAAAAGGAAGACGTGGGAGGTAAAACCACATGTGCAGAGTTGCTGATATCAAAATTGTAATATTGCTCCCAGCTCAAATTTCATATTTTATCCTTGTTAAAATACGAGACAGGACAATGCTGTGAAGCCCTCTTTATAGAACTTGAATTTTTAATGCAGTGTGGCCTGTGAACCAGACTGAAAGAAAACAGCTGGAAACCAGTACATTCCTGGCAATTGTTATTTTTGAAAAATGGTGGAAGTAATAAGACATCAAAATGGTCTTTTAAATCTTGTCTTCAGCATGAAGCTTCTACCCTGGGGTGGAGAAATGTAAAACTCCAACTGACTTTGTTGATTAATGGAAATTTACAAGCATACAATGTCATCCCTTAGGAAGAACGGGTGTCATTCTGCAGACAGCAAAAAATGGGAGCTCAGGGACCAGATAGAGCTTCCTGGTCCTTATTTCTGGTGGTGGGGAGAGGGGCAGAGTCCCACGATGAGGGGACAGGGGTGCTCGTTTCTGGATGTAAAACATGAATCCCTACCCTTCTGTGGCTCCACCTCTTGATACAAATTTGGCGTTGGATAGGGAAAATGAAAGAGGGCACTAGGCATTATTTGATCTTCTGGGATCTACTTGTGAATCAAAATATCCCATGAGGTCCTCCGGTAATTCTTACATGTTTTCCTTTCTTAAATGGGTTTCCCAGGTGGCACTAGTGGTAAAGAACCTGCCTGCCAACGCAGGAGACATAAGAGATGCTGGTTTTATCCTTGGAGGAGGCCACAGCAATCCACTCCATTCTTGCCTGGAGGATCCCATGGACAGAGGAGCCTGGGACTATAGTCCATAGGGTTGCAAAGAGTCAACATGATTGAGGGACTTAGCACGCACATGCCTTCTTAAATAGTGCTTACTTTCCTAAATGTACGTAGAGTAAGTCTACAGTTCTGTTCACACTAATCTGCAAGTCTCAGACTTCAGAGGAAAAAACCTCAAACTCTCATGTCTCTCATTTAAATCCTAACCCCAACCCTCAAGACCAGTCCTGCCCTCCAACCTCTCTTAAATACCCCAAACCCAGGGGTTCTCTTTAAACCCTTCCTCAACTTTTATACTATAAACCTCCTCATGGGGGGTAGCCTAAAGAGGCAGCTGCCACAGCTTTGATATGCTTTATGTTTGCACAAAATTTGAAACTTCCCCTCATGCTTTGAGCAAAACGGAACTCCCAGAAGGCTGTAACTGTATCCAACCTGCTTATCTGATTTTCCCAGACACACCTTCAAGTCTCCATACTACAGCTGGAAAACTGCAGATTTGGTCATCCTTTGTTCTCAGTTCAATTCAGTTTAGTCCCTCAGTCATGTCCAACTCTTTGCAACCCCATGGACTGCAGGATGCCAGGCATCCCTGTCCTTCACCAATCCCCAGAGCTTACTCAGACTCATATCCATTGAGTCAGTGATGCCACCCAACCTCTTACCCTCTGTTGTCCCCTTCTCCTCCCATCTTCAATCTTTCCCAGCATCAGAGTCTTTTCCAATGAGTCAGTTCTTCGCATCAGGTGGCCAAAGGATTGGAGTTTCAGCTTCAGCATTAGTCTTTCCAATGAATATTCAGGACTGGTTTCCTTTAGGCTGGTTGAATCCCCTTGCAGTCCAAGGGACTCTCAAGAGTCTTCTCCAACACCACAGTTTAAAAGCATCAATTCTTTGGCACTCAGCTTTTTTTGTAGTCCAACTCTCACATCTGTACATGACTACTGGAAAAACTATAGCTTTTACTAGACAGATCTTTGTTGTAAAAGTAATGTCTCTGCTTTTTAATATTCTGTCTAGGTTGGTCATAGTTTTCCTTCCACAGAGCAAGCATCTTTTAATTCCATGGCTCCAGTCACCATCTGCAGTGATTTTGAAGTGCAAAAGAATAAAGTCTGTTACTGTTTCCATTGTTTTCCCATCTATTTTCCATGAAGTGATGGGACCAGATGCCATGATCTTAGTTTTCTGAATGTTGAGTTTTAAGCCATCCTTTTTGCTAAACACTGCTAAAAGAGAATTAGACTAAAATCCCTAACAATCAGAATTTCCTGAATTCTCTGTAAAACTCAGGTAAATAGACATTCCTTAAGAGAGTGAAATTAGATTGTTCAGTATATACGTGCTCAGTCGTGTCTGACTCTTTGCAACCCTATGGACTGTGGCCTGCTGTGTTCCCCTGTCCATGGGATTTTCCAGGCAAGAATTCTGGAGTAGCTTGCCATTTCCTCCTCCAGCGGATCTTCCTGACCCAGGGACTGAACCCGTGTCCTCTGCATCTCCTGCACGGGCAGGCAGATTCTTTACCATGAAGCCACCCAGGAGCTTGGGATTAGCCAGAGTTTATAAATATTCTGAGAACAGTAGTGTGTCCAGACTCATCCTAGCAAACACTCACTCTTAACCCCAGACATATGGGTTTCAAGAGTGAGGCACACTCCTCACTGCAGGAAAACAGGAGGGAGGTATTGTGTTTTTTTTATTTTATAATGTTCATTCATTCAGTAATATCTATTGAGCCTCTGTTATTTGCCAGGTACAAAAAGTTCTTATTTTTCCAAAAAAGTATTACAAGCATTTTATCATTTATTGAGAACAGTCTTGCAAATGTAAATGAATTTGCCAATTATGTTTATACACAACATGAAAGGCAGTATGAAAATTAAAACCATGCCGATGCATTATGGACTTCAGCTCCCATGCACACACATACACAGACACACACATCCATTTTCTTCTGTTATTCTCTTTTATGGGAAAAGACAAGGAAGATGAGATCCTTAACAACTGCACGTCAAAGTCAGAGATCTAGAGCTTACACTCTAGGTGATCTCTCCTGGGAAGTAGCCATGGAGCCACCTGGGCTGGGGAGAGAGGGAAAACGCGTGTCTGCACCAGGTAGGTAGCAGGAAGCCTTGCACCTTTCATCCTTTTGCTCTCAGAAGGTGTTCCGTGTGGTCTGGAGTGCTAATCTGGAGTCAACACGGACCCTGTAGGGCTTGCTTGGATGGGAGAGTTGGTAACACTAAGTATCTTTGGTGCCCAGTTGAGCAATGCAGGGATGGACCCCATCAGAAGTCACAGCTTGCAGACAGTATCATGTCTAGCATCCAGGTTCATGAGGAAAGGAAGATCCTCTGGAAGCCCAGCTATACTGTGGCCCTTCTGCTTTGGCCCAGCACCTACCTTCCTGCAGGTTTCCCTGTGGGGCTGGGCATGCCCACCAGAGCCCACCTAAAATGGGTCAGCTGAAGCTGAACTAAAGCTGAAGGATGCGAGTTAGGAATTAAAAAGCACTTCCTGGTTCAAAAGGTGAAAAGACATTAAATGTGGTTCTGGAGTCAAGGGAATCCTCCTACGCTGTTGGTGGAAATGCAAATTGGTACAGCCACTATGGAGAATAGAACAGAGATTCCTTAAAAAACTAAATGTAGAGTTACTGTATGATCCAGAAATCCATGTATCTGGAGAAAACGAATTTGAAAAGATACAAGCACCTGAGGGTTCATAGCAACACTGTTTACAATAATCAAGACATGGAAGCAACCTAAATGTCCATTGACAGAGGAACGGGTAAAAAAAATGTGGCATGCAAGGGAATCCTACTCAGTCACAAAAAGGGATGAAATGATGCCATTTGCAGCAACATGGATGGGCCTGGAGATTAGCATACTGAGGGAAGTAAGTCAGACACAGACAGACATGTGACATTGCTTACATGTGGAGCTAAAAACTGACAGAAGCGAACCTATTTACAAAGTAGAGCAGACTCACAAACACAGAAAGCAAACTTATGGATACCGAAGGGGAAAGGTGGTGGTGGGGGACAGATAAATTCAAAATGTGGGAGTAACATATACACACTGCTGCTGCTGCTGCTGCTAAGTCACTTCAGTCGTGTCCGACTCTGTGTGACCCCGTAGACAGTAGCCCACCAGGCTCCCCCATCCCTGGGATTCTCCAGGCAAGAACACTGGACTGGGTTGCCATTTCCTTCTCCAATGCATGAAGGTGAAAAGAGAAAGTGAAGTCGCTCAGTCGTGTCTGACTCTTCGCAACCCCCAGGCTCCTCCATCCATGGGATTTTCCAGGCAAGAGTACTGGAGAGGGGTGCCATTGCCTTCTCTGATATATACACTACTATATATAAAATAGACAACAAGGACCTACTGTATAGCACAAGGAACTACACTCAGTATTTTGTTATATCCTATATGGGAAAAGAATCTGAAAAAGATATATGTATATCACTTTGCTGTACAACTGAAACTAACACAATATTGTAAATCAACTAAAAAAATAAATTAGTTCAATTTAAAATAATTAGTTTTTTAAAAATGATTTTGAACCAATACAGTATTGTAAAATAAAATAAAGTAAAAATAAAATTTTTTTTAAAAAAGTGGTTTTGAAGTGCTCTTGTAAGAAAAAAAGGTGTAGCAAGTTTAAGCTGAGGAATAGTACAAGCTATAATACAGCCCTAAATATTGGAAATGTATTTAAAATTTCTTCCACTATTTTGTCTCTACCCTCACTATCTCACCCAGAGGTACATAAAAACAAATCTTAGGCTGTCTAGGGCTCTGCTGCCCATTCTGAGGACTATTTTTATTTTTTAGGAAGCACTGAATTTCTACTGTTTAAAAATCAAAAGGATTCTCTTTCATCATAAATTATGGTACAATAAAGTGTTAATCATAGAAATTCTACAGGTTTGGAGTGCTCTGAAAGAGAAGAAATGTAGGATATGAGTTGAAGAGGATTTGGGCTAAAGTAAGAGGGCCATGGTCAGGGCTTTGAACTTGAAACAAAGAGAGTGCAAGGGGTCATGATTGCTTTGGACCAGTGTGGCCACCAGGAGATACAGAGAAGAGGCTGGATTTGAGAGGAGTTGAGCAGCTGATGGACTGGGTATGAGAAGTGAGGGGAAGGAACTAGGGGTGACCCTGGGGTCTTTATAAACCAGCAGTGTGGTTGTCATGGCATTTATTGAGACAAGGAAGGCCAAGGGGGAAACAGGCTTGATCTGTGCGTGGTGTGTCAGAGTTGAATAGACAAATCCAAGGAGATGTCAAATCTGAATCGTATTTTCTTACCTGACACTAAGGGAGAAATCTGGGCTAGAGCCAAGGCTGAGAGTGCCTTCAGCTTATTTAGCATCGTTGAAACACAAGGAATTTTGTGAAGTTGCCCACGTAGGGACTGAGGAATGAGAAAAGAATTGTGGGGAGGGGTTGATCTGAATCAGAACCGAAATACTGAACGTATGAAGGATGGTAGAAGAGTAGAAGAGTTTGTATGATCTTAAGACGTGCCCGAAGTAGGAGAAAGAAAGTCAAGAAAATATGATAACATATGGGCAAAAGTAGGAGAGTGTTGAGAAGGAGCGATGATAGCATATTAGGACATTGGGAAGAGTTAAGCAAGAAGAGCCCAGAGGAGTGATGGTGAACTTGGAAAGCAGCCTCAGAGAAACACAGTGGGGAAGCTGTGCTGCATGGGAAGAGGAGGTGTGCAGACACACAGAAACGGTGTTGGCTGTGAAAGGGCAGAGGGCAGCCCTCGGAGGGGTGGTTAGAAGTGTCAGCTGCACACAGTCAAGGCAAGGAGAGCCTGAGCTAAGAGACTGGAGAAATTTCCCTCCAAGAAGGCTGGGCCTTGAGCAATGGCTGGGATTAAACCAGCGGGAGGAAGCAGAGAGATTTTTCCTGTGGAGAATGAGCCTGAACAAAGGTCAAAATCTACACTGCACAACATGGTAGCTACAAGCCCTAAGGGAGCCAAATACAGGAGCCACAGAAGGTTCTTAGGTTCTTTATATACGTACCTAGTTAAAACTGAGATGCACCCTGAGTGCAAAACACACACTGAGTTTCAAAGCAGAGAAGACTGTGAAAAAGAGTGTGAAAGAATGTGAAAATTCTCATTAACAATTTTATATGATTACATCTTGAAAAGATAATATATTGGACGCTGCTGCTGTTGTTTAGTCACCTAGTTATGTCCGACTCTTTTGCAACCCCATGGATTGGGATTACCCAGGCAAGAATACTGGAGTGGGTTGCCATTTCCTTTCTCCAGGGCATCTTCCTGACTCAAAGATTGAACCCACGTCTCCTGCATTGCAGGCAGATTCTTTACCACTGAGCCACATGGGAAGCCCAATATACTGGATCCTTCTTGCCATTCAGTCACTAAGTCGTGTCTGACTCTTTGTGACCCCGTGAACTGCAGCACAACAGGCTTCCCTGGCCTTCACTCTCTCCTGGAATTTGCTCAAACTCACATCCATTGAATCGTTGATACCATCCAACCATCTCATCCTCTGCGTCCCCTTCTCCTCCTACCCTCAATCTTTCTCAGCATCCGGGTCTTTTTCAACGAATTGGCTCATCCCATCAGGTGGTCAAAATACTGGGGCTTCACCTTCAGCATCAGTCTTACCAATGAATATTCAGGATTGATATCCTTTAGGAGTGACTGGTTTGATCTCCTTGCTGTCCAAGGGACTCTCAAGAGTCTTCTCCAGTACCACAGTTTGAAAGCATCAATTCTTCAGTGCTCAATCTTTTTCTATGGTCCAGTTCTCATATCTGTACATGACTACTGGAAAAACCATATCTATTGGATATACTGGGCTAAATAAAATAGATTCTTACAATTACTTTCATCCATTTCTTTTTTTCCTCGAGTTTTATTGGGATGTAATTGACATGCTAGTGTACATGCATGCTAAGATGCTTCGGTCGTGTCCAACTCTGTGCAACCCTGTGGACTGTAGCCTACCAGGCTCCTCTGTCCATGGGATTCTCCAGGCAAGAACACTGGGGTGGGTTTCCCTGCCCTCGTCCAGGAGATCTTCCCAACCCTGATATCAAACCTGAGTCTCTAATGTCTCCTGAATTAAGCAGGCAGATTGTTTACCACTAGACCTACCTGGGAAGCCCCTGTGGTGACAAACAATACTGCATACCTTCAAGGTGTACAACATGCTTAAACTTAATATACACCATCCATTTCTCTTTATTTTATTTAAATGTGGCTATTGGAAAATTTTAAATTACAGCTTGCTGCTTGTTTCATCAGCAGGGCTGGTCTAGAGCTGAAAAAAAAAACAAAGGATTTAGGGACCACTGGGGGACTGATGTGTGCTCTAGTGGGAAAGGGGGTGAGTTTGGATCATTTCAGAAGAGTCTAAGTGAAAGGAACTTCCAAATCAAGCAGAGAAGTATGAGCACAGAGCTATGAGATTTCCCAAGCAGGAGAAAGATTAATCTATAAGGAAGTTCAGGCATGAGGAAATCTGTGTTTTCAAATGGTTAGAAAACTATCCTGTTAATAATGAACCAAAGAAGGCTAGATCATTTGTGGAAGGGTGACAGGATGGGAAAGGAGAAGCCAGTGGTCCCATGAGACTTCCTTCTAGTGTCCTGTCCCTCCAGCATCTCAGTCAGCAGATAACCCATCCAAAGTCGGGTCCCGTTGTTAGAGCTATGGTTTTTCCAGTGGTCATATACAGATGTGAGAGTCAGATCATAAAGAAGGCTGAGCATCCAAGAATTGATGCTTTTGAATTGTGGTGCTGGAGAAGACTCTCGAGAGTCCCTCGAACAGCAAGGAGGTCAAACCAGTTAATCAGAAAGGAGATCAACCCTGAATATTCATTGGAAGGACTGATGCTGAAGGTTGGCCCCAGCAAAGAGTCAATTAGTTGGAAAAGATCATGATGCTGGGAAAGACTGAAGGCAGGGTAAGAAGGGAGTGACAGAGGATGAGATCATTGAATGGCATCACGGACTCAATGGACATGAGTTTGAGCAAACTCCAGGAGATAGCATGAGACAAGGGACCTTGGCGTGCTTCAGTCCACGGGGTCACAAGCAGTCGGACATGACTTGGCAACTGAGCAATAAAAGCAGCTAACGGATATTTAAAAGAGAATGGGATACTGGATGGGCATAGTCTGAGGAAAATAAAATTCTGAAATATGGGGATTCAAGATTGTTGAGAGGAGTATAACAGGGCCAACAGCGGTGCAAGAAACCTCAGCCTTTTACCTCCACCACTTCTGCAGAAAAGTTTTGGCCCATGATTCTGAGTTGAGCTCATCTTAATGGTTAAATAATGACCCACGTTTGCCCATAAAATAGTTATGACAAGCTATTTCATGTAAGCACAGGGTACTAAAACCCAGAACTAATACAAACTTACAAATTTTCCTTCATGGTCTATATCACTCTGTAAATGGCCAACTTGTTTATCTTATGCTGTAGAAAATTTGATTTGGTGCATTAATGCTAATCCCACTCATTGATTATTTGGCCTATTTTCTCCAGGATCCTTTTTCTTCCTGGAACTTTGTAATATTGCTCATAATTGTACAAACTGTTAAAAGGCAATGCTCTCTAGAGCCCTCATGAGAAGCAATTGAAGGGAATGATTAAATAATTCCAGTGGACTACTCTAAAGCCATAGAAAAGAATAATGCAGATCTTTATGTATTCACATGGAAAGTAAATCATAGCATGCCAAAGAACTGATGCTTTCAAACTGCAATGCTGGAGAAGACTCTTGAGAGTCCCTTAAATCGCAAGAAGATCGAACCAGTTAATCCTAAAGGAAATTAACCCTGAAGAAGCTAATGGCAACCCACTCCAGTGTTCTTGCTTGGAGAATCCCAGGGACGCGGGAGCCATCTATGGGATTGCACAGAGTTGGACACGACTGAAGTGACTTAGCAAATTCATTGGAAGGACTAATGCTGAAGGTGAGGCTCCAATACTTTGGCCACTTTATGTCAAGAGCTGACTCATTGGAAAAGACTCTAATGCTGGGAAATATTGAGGGCAGGAGGGGAAGGGGATGACAGAGGATGAGATGGTAGGATGGCATCACCAACTCAATGGACATGAGTTTGATCAAACTCTGGGAGATAGCAAAAGCCAGGGAAGCCTGGAGCACTGCAGTCCTTGGGGTCACAAAGAGTCCACAGGGGACATGACTCTGTGACTAAACAACAATAAATTATAGAGCAACATGTACCTGTGGGGTTTCCCTGGTAGCTCCATTGGTAAAGAACCCACCTGCAGTAGAGAAGACCCTGGTTTGATTCCTGGGGGCTCAGATAGTAAAGACTCTGCCTGCAATGCGGGAGACCTGGGTTTGATCCCTGGGTTGAAAAGATTCTCTGGAGGAGGCCATGGCAACCCTGTCCAGTTTTCTTGCCTGGAGAATCCCCATGGACAGAGGAGCTGCCGGCTGCAGTCCATGGGGTCACAAAGAGTTAGACACAACTGAGTGACTGAGCACATGTGCGTGTGGACATGGGGATTTTTTATTTAAATCATATATCACTGAACAAATCTTGCTAATGCTGTTCCCCTGATTTCATGGTTCTATGAATGGATTTCTTCCAGCTCTGCCTTCCTCTGAGGTTATCTCAGCCACGTTCTCTCCTTGGTCCCTCGCTGGTTTCAACTCTTAACCTATTAAGTCTTTATAACTACTTTCTGATGTTTTTCCCTTTTACTTACATCCCATTTTGAATTATGAATTTTAAAAATAAGTAAACAAACACAACACCAACAAAATAGCTCCATACACAAGTTTGACTAGTCCTGAATGAATTCAGGTTTGGTACTACCTCTGCTCTCTACCTGGTGTTTGTCCTTCTCAAGTCTCCTAAGCTTTAATGACCCATCCTCAAATCTTCACATGATTTATTCTTATGAATGAAATTTTGTAGTTCCTCCTTTTTATTTACTTACCTGATAATGTTCCTGAAAATTCAGAACCCTGATTCCCTTTGGTGTTAAACCCAGCTGTTCACTAAACCCCATATCACCTTCTACAGTTCAAAGTGATATAGAAAAAAAAATCTGTTCATGTTAATAAAATATTTGAACTTAGATGAGAGAAAATCTAAGCCCAACCACCTTATGATAGTGACTTAAATTTATATAATTTTTCATATGTAGCTATCTTTAGATTAATAATTATAGTTATAGGAACAAATAGTATTCCTCTTTTCATCTATTATTACATTAAATTTCTGTTTTATTTCAAAATTTGCAAAATCATAGTTTGTAATGACCATATAATATTACATTAAGCTAGTTAATCATAATTTATATAACTACTCCTATATTTTAGTTATTTGGGTTTCTCATAATTTTTTATTTGCTATTAGTTTTGCTATAAAAAATCTTGATGCATGTATATTTTTATGTGTTTGGGTGATTTATTTCAGTTACATTCTTAGAATTAATATTTTATTGGTTTGGAAGAGAAGAATACATTGTAGTTTTTGATAGACATTACAAAACTTCTAAAAAGATTTTGCCATAAATCACTCTGAGAAACTAATATAAGACTATCTTCCTCTGTCATTTATAAATCTGCAACTGAAAAAATATATTAAATTCCTGTTTTTGGAGACTGGACCACAGGCAGCACAGGCCTGTGATTTCTATAGAAAGGAAAAACTGAGGAAAACCTCAGAATTACTCAAACTTTCTTATGGGAAGCACTTTCCAGATGGTGATAAAGCAGACCAGGGTGATTTCACTGAGCAGAGAAGACAGACATTGGAGTTTGGGGTACCAAGTCAGCTGAAATTTTCAGAACAGGTTTCAAGAGAGAATTGTAAAAAGAAAGCTGCACTAGAGCACTCGTAAGGCTTTGGTCAAATACTAAGCTTTCATATAAAGAACAAGAAACCACTAATTATAGCAAATAACAACAACTGAATATAAAACAAGTACTAGGAAAAAGAACATTTCCTGGAAGCTATTAAAATTTGTACAAGTAGGAAGACACTTCAGACATCATTGAATATGCTGAGCTTTCAGCAAAGACTCCAGCAAGACAAGACCATAAGAATAGGATATTCCAGCCACAGAGAAAAAATTACTTTACATGCATCTAAACAAAACTTTTAAAAATATTTATTTCTTTTAATTTATTTATTTATTTTAATTGGAGGCTAATTACTTCATAATATTGTAGTGGTTTTTCCATACATTGTCATGAATCAGCCATGGGTGTACATGTGTCCCCCATTCAGAACCCCCAGCCACCTCCCTCCCCATCCTGTCCCTCAGGATAATCCCAGTGCACCAGCCCTGAGTGCCCTGTCTCATGCATCGAACTTGAACTGGCGATCTATTTCACATACGGTAATATACATGTTTCAATGCTATTCTCTCAAATCATATGACCCTCACCTTCTCCCACAGAGTCTAAAAGTCTGTTCTTTATATCTGTGTCTCTTTTGCTGTCTTGCATATAGGGTCATCATTACCATCTTTCTAAATTCCATATATATGTGTTAATATACTGTATTGGTGTTTTTCTTTCTGACTTATGTCACTCTGTATAATAGGCTCCAGTTTCATCCACCTCATTAGAACTGATTTAAATGCATTCTTTTTAATGGCTGAATAATACTCCATTGTGTATATGTACCACAGCTTTCTTATCCATTCATCTGCCAATGAACATCTAGATTGCTTCCATATCCTGGCTATTATAAACAGTGCTGCGATGAACATTGGGGTACACGTGTCTCTTTCAATTCTGGTTTCCTCAGTGTGTATGCCCAGCAGTGGGATTGCTAGGTCATATGGCAGTTCTATTTCCAGTTTTTAAGGAATCTCCACACTGTTCTCCATAGTGGCTGTACTAGTTTGCATTCCCACTGACAGTATAAGAGGATTCCCCTTTCTCCACACCCTCTCCAGCATTTATTGTTTGTAGACTTTTTGATAGTACCTATTCTGATGGCTTGAGGTGGTACCTCATTGTGGTTTTGATTTGCATTTCTCTGACAATGAGTGATGCTGAGCATCTTTTCATGTGTTTGTTAGCCATCTGTATGTCTTCTTTGGAGAAATGTCTGTTTAGCTCTTTGGCCCATTTTTTGATTGGCTCGTTTGTTTTTCTGGTATTGAGCTGCATGAGCTGCTTGTATATTTTTGAGATTAATTCTATGTCAGTTGCCTCATTTGCTAATATTTTCTCCCATTCTGAAGGCTGTCTTTTCACTTTGCTTATAGTTTCCTTCATTGTGCAAAAGCTTTTAAGTTTAATTAGGTCCTATTTGTTTATTTTTGCTTTTATTTCCAATATTCTGGGAGGTGGGTCATAAAGGATCCTGCTGTATTTTAGAGTGTTCAGAGTGTTTTCCTTATGTTCTCCTCTAGGAGTTTTATAGTTTCTGGTTTTACATTTAGATCTTTAATTCATTTTGAGTTTATTGTTGTGTATGGTGTTAGAAAGTGTTCTAGTTTCATTCTTTTACAAGTGGTGGACCAGTTTTCCCAGCACCACTTGTTAAAGAGATTGTCTTTTCTCCATTGTATATTCTTGCCTCCATTGTCAAAGATAAAGTGTCCATAAGAGTGTGGATTTATCTCTGGGCTTTCTATTTTGTCCCATTTATCTGTATTCTGTCTTTGTGCCAGTACCACACTGTCTTGATGACTGTAGCTTTGTAGTAGAGCCTGAGGTCAGGCAGATTGATTCCTCCAGATCCATTCTTCTTTCTCAAGACTGCTTTGGCTATTCGAGTTTTTTTGTATTTCCATACAAATTGTGAAATTATTTGTTCTAGTTCTGTGAAAAATACTGTTGGTAGCTTGATAGGGATTGCATTGAATCTATAGATTGCTTCGGGTAGTATACTCATTTTCATTATATTGATTCTTCTGATCCATTAACATGGTATATTTCTCCAACTATTTGTGACATTTTTTATTTCTTTCATCAGTGATTTATAGTTTGCTATATATAGGTCTTTTGTGTGGCTCAGCTGGTAAAGAATCTGCCTGCAATGTGGGAGACCTGGGTTCAATCCTTGAGTTGAGAAGATCCCCTGGAGAAGGGAAAGGCTACCCACTCCAGTATTCTGGCCTGGAGAATTCCCTGGACTGTATGGGGATTGCAAAGAGTTGGACACGTCTGAGTGACTTTCACTTTCACTTTTGTTTCTTTAGGTAGATTTATTCCCAAGTATTTTATTCTTTTCATTTTAACGGTGAATGGAATATTTTCCTTAATTTCTCTTTCTGTTTTCTCATTGTATAGAAATGCAAGGGATTTCTGTGTGCTAATTTTATATCCTGCAACTTTACTGTATTCATTGATTAGCTCTAGCAATTTTCTGGTGGTGTCTTTAGGGTTTTCCATGTAGAAGATCATGTCATCTGCAAACAGTGAGAGTTTTACTTCTTCTTTTCCAATCTGGATTCCTCTTATTTCCTTTTCTTTTCTGATTGATGTGCTAGAACTTCCAAAACTATGTTAAATAGTAGTGGTGACAGTGGGCACCCTTGTCTTGTTCCTGACTTTAGGAAAAATGCTTTCAATTTTTCACCATTGAGGGTAATGTTTGCTATGGGTTTATCATATATGGCTTTTTATTATATTGAGGTATGTTCCTGCTTTCTGGAGGGTTTTTATCATAAATAAATGCTGAATTTTGTCAAAAGATTTTTCTGCATCTATTGAGATAATCATATGGTTTTTATCTTTCAATTTGTTAATGTGGTATATCACATTGATTGATTTGAAAATATTGAAAAATCCTTGCATCCCTGGGATGAAGCCCACTTGGTCATGATGTATGATGTTTTTAATATGTTTTTGGATTCTGTTTGCTAGATCACATCTTGGGCCATAAATCTAGCCTTGGTAAATTAAAAAAAAATTAAAATCATTTCAAGAATCTTTTCTGAACACAATGCAGTAAGATTAGATGTCAACTACGGGAAAAAAAACTATTAAAAGTACAAACATATGGAAGCTAAACAACACGCTTCTGAATAACCAACAAATCACAGAAGAAATCAAAAAAGAAATCAAAATATACATAGAAATGAATGAAAATGAAAGCACAACAACCCAAAACCTATGGAATTCAGTAAAAGCAGTGCTATGGGGAAGATTCATAGCAATACAAGCTTACCTCAAGAAACAAGAAAAAAGTCAAATAAATAACCTAAGTTCACACCTAAAACAACTAGAAAAAGAAGAAATGAAGAACCCCAATGAAGAAGGAAAGAAATAATAAAAAAAATTAGGGCAGAAATAAATGAAAAAGAAACAAAGGAGACTATAGCAAAAATCAACAAAGCTAAAAACCGGTTCTTTGAGAAGATAAATAAAATAGACAAACCATTAGCCAGACTCATCAAGGAAAAAAGGGAAAAGAATCAAATCAACAAAACAGAAATGAAAATGGAGAAATCACAGCAGATAACAGAGAAATACAAAGGATCATAAGAGACTACCATCAGCAACTATATGCCAATAAAATGGACAACTTGGAAGAAATGGACGAATTCTTAGAAAAGAATAACCTTCCAAAACTGAATTAGGAAGAAATAGAAAATCTTAGCAGGCCCATCACAACCACAGAAATCAAAACCGTAATCAAAAATCTTACAACAAACAAAAGCCCAGGATCAGATGGCTTCACGGGTGAATTCTACCAAAAATTTAGAGAAGAGCTAACACCTATCCTATTCAAACTGTTCCAGAAAATCACAGAGGAGGATAAACTCCCAAACTCATTCTATGAGGCCACCATCACCCTAATACCAAAAGCAGACAAGGATGCCACAATAAAAGAAAACTACAGGCCAATATCACTGATGAACATAGATGCAAAAATCCTCAACAGAATTCTAGCAATCAGAATCCAACAACATGTTAAAAACACTTCTTAATGGCTTGAAGCTTGTGACTAAATTAACCACCTTTCAGAATAAAGATTGACACACAATTGGGGAAAAAAACTAAATAACACAACATTTATGATACTTAGAATACAACAGTGGCCAAACAAACACAGACAAATATTAAAAATAATCAATCATTAACCATTACATATATGTCATCATATGAATTAAACCCCAATAAAATAATAAAACCACAAAAAGGAAATTCAACACTCTCTACACAGAGAGCAAACAAAACAATGATGTATCAAAGTTAATAAAAGTAAACTCTTTCCAAAAAAAGTGATTAAAAGATATGAAAAATCAATTCACAAAGGGAGAAATACACTATCCCTATGGTGAATTGACTGTCTCAAAGCCACACAAGGATTTAGTTATAAAACAAGGACTAAAATTTAGACCTCCTGACTTCTTTTCTATTATATCAAGGGAGTGGTTCCCGATATGAACAAATGTGGAAAACATTTAAGAGCAGGAGACAGCTAAGTACTACAATAATAACAATTGTTTCCAAATGAATTGCAGTTATATACTATTAATGGACTTCTCAAGTGGTACTAGTGGTAAAGAACTCACTTGCCAAAAAAAGAAGACATAAGAGACACGGGTTCGATCCCTGGGTCAGAAAGATGCCTTGGAGGAGGGCACGGCAACCTATTCCAGTATGCTTGCCTGAAGAATGCCACAGACAGAAGAGTCTGGCAGGCTACAGTCCATAGGGTTGCAAAGAATTGGACACAACTGAATCGACTTAGCATGCGTGTATGCTATCAATTTTCTTCTTGCATCATAAACGAGTAATTCTGAATTTTATCAGAACAATCAGTATGAAAGAATATAGACACAAACATAAAAATGGACTTGTGGGACAGAGAGGGTGGGACATGTTGAGGCAGTAGTGTTGACATATATGCATTATTGCGTAAAACAGGTAACTAGATGGAAGCTGCTATATTACACAGGGAACCCACCTTGGCGCTCTGTGACCACCCAGAGGGGTGGAATGGGAGTGGGGAGGGAAGCTCAAGAGACAGGGGATATATATGTGCATATATATATATATATATATATTCATAACTAATTCATGTTGTAAGGCATAAACCAATACAACATTGTAAAGCAATTATCCTCCATTAAAAAAATTTTTAAAGAATACAGAAACAATTCTGGGAGAAATTTTTAAACTGGCAAATGACAGTGAGTTACAAATACATTACAATCTAACTATAATTAAAATGTATTGGTGCAAGAATATAGAATTAAGTCATTGGAACAGAATATATACTTCCTTTGTATTCAGAATTGTCAAAAGGAAGGAGACTATTAATTAGTAAATTGCATTTGGATAATAAGTAAGTAATTTTGGGGAAAATGTATTCAGTTTAGTTTAGTCACTAGTCATTTCTGAGTCTTTGTGATCCCCATGGAATGCAGAACACCAGGCTTCCCTGTCTATCACCAACTCCGGGAGCTTACTCAAACTTATGTCCATCGAGTCAGTGATGCCATCCAACTACTTCATTTTCTGTTGTCCCCTTTTCCTCCTACCTTCAGTCTTTCCCAGCATCAGGGTCTTTTCAAATGAGTCAGTTCTTCGCATCAGGTGGCCAAAGTGTTGGAGTTTCAACTTCAGCATCAGTCCTTCCAATGAATATTCAGGACTGATTTCCTTTAGGATGAATTAGAGTCTCAGTATACCATGCGAGAAAATGTATTAAATTCTCACTATACCAGGGGCTGGCTCAGACGGTAAAGAATACACTCGCAATGCAGGAGACCTGGATTTAATCCCTGGTTGGGGAAGACCCACTGGAGGAGAGCATGGCAACCTACTCCAGTATTATCGCCTGGAAAATCCCATAGACAGAAGAGCCTGGAGGGCTGTGGTCCATTGGGTTGCAAAGAGTCAGATATGACTGTAGCGATTGAGCATGAGCATACCATAATATACCATAAACTACACCATATAAATGTTTGATATGAATATTTAAAAGTAAAGAATGGTAAAAGAACATAGTATCAAAGATAAATAAAATACCTGGAGTTAACATTGTAGGCACAGAAGTAATTGAAAAGGCCTTCAAGGAAATGTATGATGGGGTTCTGCCAACTGCTCATAAATTCAAAGATGAGAATTGGTATCATCTTCTGTGAAATTTGGTATCATCTTCTGTGAAATACCCAAAAGGAAGATTTTGCCAAGAATGATTATTTTTATACAAGATTTTAATTTTAATGAAGTATAATATTTAAACAGAAAAGTGTGTTAATGTGGAGTCATTAATCTCTACTTAAAGGCAACCTATATTTCAACTTCTAATACCATAGGTTTGACTATTTTTTAACTTTACATACATGGGATTATATAGTATATATTATTTTGTGAATGACTTGTTTCAGTTAATATTATATTTGTGAAATTCCTCCATGTTACTGGATGTAGCAGTAATTTATTCATTTCCATGGCTGCATAATATTCATGCTACTATTTGTATCCCTGATGTAATAAAAACAATGCTGCTATAAACATTGCCATACGCATCTTTTGGTACACATATGTGTTCAGTTTTACTGGTAGACATCTAAGTTAGAAAGGCTGGTTTGTAGGAATATATATGATCTGCTCAGGTATATGCAGCAAAGAGGAGATCCAATTCCCCACCGTTGCATACTGTATACTTGGTATTTCTGACACCATTTTTCTTGGTACTTCTGGTATTTCTGTCCAAGGATGAAGGGGTGGGAGGGTTTGGGGGTGTTGCAATACCTTCTGTTTTACCTTTTTTATTTCCTCAATTAATAATGATTTTCAGCTGTTTGGTATAATCTTCTGTGAGATACCCATTAAAGTTTTTGGCCCATTTTTAATTAGTTGCCTATTTTTTTCTTAATGGTTTTTAGGAGTTTTAAAATATTCTGGATTGAGTCCTTTGTCAGTTAAATATATTGTTAATATCTTTCACTTCGTAGATTTCTTTTTCACTCCTTTATTCATATCTTTTGATCAACAAATGCTTTAAATACTAGTGAGATCCAATTTGTCAGTCTTCTATACTGTTTTTGTATGTATGTTCTTTAAAAAAAAAATCTTTGGTTTCTCAGGGTCTAAACTGTCTTCTCAGAGAAGGCAATGGCACCCCACTCCAGTACTCTTGCCTGGAAAATCCCATGGACGGAGGAGCCTGCTGGGCTGCCGTCCATGGGGTCTCGAAGAGTCGGACACGACTGAGCAACTTCACTTTCACTTTTCACTTTCATGCATTGGAGAAGGAAATGGCAACCTACTCCAGTGTTCTTGCCTGGAGAATCCCAGGGACCGGGGAGCCTGGTGGGCCGCCGTCTATGGGGTCGCACAGCGTCGGACACGACTGCAGCAACTTAGCAGCAGCAGCAGCAAACTGTCTTCTAGAAATTTACTGTCTGTCTTGCCCATTTAGATGTACAATTCACTTAGAATTAGTAATAGTTTTGTGTGTTGTGTCACGTAGGATTTGAGTTTTTTAATGCAGATATTCATTTTACATTCCCCTCTTCCACACATGAATATTTATTGAAAAGACCACCCTCTCCGCTCGCATAGCACAAACATCTTTGTCAAAAATCAAGGGCCCACATAAGTACAGGTTTGCTGAGACTGACTCAGTCTGTCTACTTTGAGTTGAAGTAATGAACTGGTTAGAAATCACCAATGAACTGGTTAGAAATCACCACGAATGAGTTTAATGAGGTATTATTAGATGTCATTTGCTCATGTCCTATTTTTGTTTACACTGGAATGCAAATTCTGTCAAAAGTTGAAAGTTCCAAACTTCTAGCATTGTCTATTGTTTCTGTTTCCCTGAAACATAAATTAGTCACCTGTTTTGAAAAAAGAATTACCTAAGAAAAAACATTTTTTCTTTTTGATGGAGATAATGAAATGAGGAGTGGAGAAGAGGAGAATAATTTAGAATTTGAGAATTGTAAATCTCTAGATACAGTTAGATTAATAATTTTATAACTGAATTCTCAAGTTAGAATTGCAATTGACTTTTCATAGCTCCTATTTATAGCCAATAAATGTTTCATTGGCTATAGTCCAATATAGTCACTGGCTTAAGTCCAATTGCTATTTTGCTGAGGCTGAATGTGATACTTTAAGCCCACCTAAATGCTCTAACTTTGTATCAGTTCATTTAATCTTCTCTCACTGGAATACAACTCTTTTATCTGTCCATTCCTTATTCATTTTATAAACAAAGAATGGTAAAATGCAAAATAAATAAATAACTGCATGAGCCACGACCAAGAAGCAAAGATGGCAAAGGTCCTCAGATGGAGCCATTGGCGGGCAGAAGCATGCTCACGACACCACACCTGGAGAAGTCGACTGGACAATATTTGAAGTCCCTTTGTAATTAGACACATGCTACGCATGCTAAGTCGCTTCAGCCACGACTAACCTTTTGTGACCCTCTGGACGGTAGCCTGTCCACGGGCTTTTCCAGGCAAGATTACTAGAGTGAGTTGCCATTTCCTCCTCCAGGGGATCTTCTCCACCCAGGGACTGAACCTGGATCTCCTGAATTACAGGCAGATTCTTTACCACTAAGCCACCTGGGAAGTCCCTCTTACTTGGAAGCAAGTAATTACATGCTTACTTTCAAACACGTCCATCTTCATTTGAAGTATTTACAAACAGGAGAGGCATGGGAAGCCAAAATATCATGCCAGGTTGAAAAAGAAATGATCAGTAGGGGGGAATATCTTGAGGTGAAGACGGAAGACAAAGGGGTGCTGGAAACTGATTTTAAGGTTCCCTGGAGGGAAGGAGGCCTCCAACTCTGATTTAAAAGTGGGGAAGATTTTGGTTTTGGCAAACCATGTCTATATGGTTGTACATAGATATATGTACATATGAATAAGTGAGTGAGTGAAGTCGCTCAGTTGTGTCCGACTCTTTGCGACCCTGTGGACTGTAGCCCAACAGGCTCCTCCATCCATGGGCTTCTCCAGGCCAGAATACTGGAGTGGGTTGCCATTTCCTTCTCCAGGGGATCTTCCCAACCCAGGGATCGAACCCAGGTCTCCCGCATTGGAGGCAGACGCTTTACCCTCTGCACCACCAGGGAAGCCATAAACTTATGGATAAATGGGTACATGTATACACAAACACACACTCACACACACGAGGGTTCCCTGGTGGCTCAGCTGGTAAAGAACCCGCCTGCCAATGCAGGAGACTCAAGAGATTCAGGTTCAGTATCTGGATTGGGAAGATCTCCTGGAGAAGGAAATGGCAACCAGCTCCAGTATTCTTGCCTGGAAAATTCCATGGATGGAGGAGCGTGGTAGGCTACAATCCATGGGGTCCCAAAGAGTCAGACACAACTGAGTGACTTCACTTTCACTTTATTTGGAGTATATTTGCTAGTATGTAAATAATAGTAAGATTGTACCTGTAAGGTATCATTTTTTTTAACTGAAGTGTAGTTAATTTACAATGTTGTATTAGTTTCGTGTCTACACCAAAGTGATTTAATTTCACATATATATATATATAACTTTTAGGATTCTTTCCCACTGTAGATTACTACAAGATATGAGTATAGTTTCCTGTGCTATAAGCAGGTCCTTGTTGTTTATCTATTTTCTATATAGTGATGTATATCTGTTAATCTCTAACTTATAATTTATCCCTCTGGTGCCCTTTCCCCTTTGGAAATCATTAAGTTGTTTTCAATGTCTGTGAATCTATTTCTATTTTGTAAATAAGGTCTTTTGTATCATATTTTTTAGATTCCACATATAAGTAATATATGATATTTTTTCTTTCTCTGTCTGATTTACTTAATATGATTATCTCTAGGTCCATTCATGTTGCAGCAAATGGTATTATTTCATTCTTTTTTCTCTATGGCTTCTTTCTACATCTATGTACCAAAACATTAACAGTATACCTGAATAGTAGGAATTCAAGTGTGGGTTTTTTTCCTCTGAATTCTCTAATCTGCAAAGAACAAGTATTACTTTAAAAGGAAGAACATCTAAATCAAATTTAAAAATATTGATTGGAAAAATAAATCTTCAGAGAATGTTGTATTTTTCAAGTAGAAAGACTTTGTTTAGGAGTAAAGAGACTTCCTCTCTGTAGGGAGAGAGCCTAGATCTCTACAGAAAAAAGCCTTTACGTAGAAAAGCTTGGTTATCACAAAGTCCCCAAAGCTCTAGTTAGCACATCATGTTCTGTTTTTTCATTTTTGAAATAAACTATATCTGGCTCTAAGGCTTCAAAAAATTCAGTCTCAGTCATTTTCAGGGAGTCCTCCTTTCTTTGGGCCTTCTTGGAGTTTTTTCAAAGCCTCGTGTCTAATGCGGCCTGGGACAATGGAGAAGGCCTTCCAGGTTTCAGCCTTTGGAGAGTGCATTCCAGAACTCTGGCTGCTGGGTGACATGGAGCTAGGAGAGAGACCCCCACATGTGCCCTTCCCGCCTCTCCCCATCAGACCCTGCCATGGGACCTTATTACTTCCTGCTCCCTACAGCAACTATCCACCCACCTTGAAGATCTCCAGCATGAGACTTCCAACATTTCCAAGAGAAGTCAGATATCTATAATTTATGGGCCAGTCTCCCCAGTATTCTAAGGTTGGCAACAAAATAAACTTTTTCTGGTGGCTCAGATGGTAAAGAATCTGCCTGCAAAGCAGGAGACTTGAATTCAGTCTCTGCGTTGGGAAGATGCCCCGGAGAAGGGAATGGCTACCCGCTCCAGTATTCTTGCCTGGAGAATCCCATGGACAGAGGAGCCTGGTGGGTTACAGTCTATGGGGAAGCAAAAGAGTCGGACATGACTGAGCAACTAACCCTCACATTTTTCAGAGAAGTCAGCTTGCCCAGAGGGTGAATTAGCTAGAATCCAGATCCTGGTGGCCCAGTGATCCCTCCTATGAGGGTGCAGTAGGCAATTCTGTGTTCTCTCTTCTTTGCTGGTAAGTCCAAAGATCAAAACTGACAGCATTATTGTTAATTCTTCAGTAATTCACCCTGTCATAAAAGGGAGTATAGGAGCTAGTCTTCTATGTTTAAGGTTCCAGAGACACCTATATCATTATGTCTCAAAGGGGGCTCATAAAGCCCTTGCCTTCCAGACTTTACAAGGCTTCTGTGAAGATCAAATGAGTTAAGAGCTGCTCTCAATACATAAACACACTGCATAAAATTGGGGTAATGCCCTGTGGGAGAAGAGAACAGACAGGGGCTGGAGCAGCTGGTGAGTGCTTTCTGGCCTGGCTGCAGGAGCTGTCTTGGTTGGAACCACTCTTATTTTCTTCATACTTCAGATAACAGTTTGCGACAGGACACACAGCTAGACCATGGAGCTGGACAGGAAAAGGACTGTCCCTCTGGAAAAGCTGGAAGAATTTAGAAGGGTTCCATGTACACAGACACAGATCGCGGGAAGCATTACCCAGAAAGAATAAAATAACAGTCTTATCAGCATCGTTCTTTATGCATGAGGACATGGTCATAGCTAATATCTTCATCTCACTATGGCAAGGTCAGCCAGGCAGGGTGTGTCCATTCTAGGGTGTGCAGAAGTGTAGTATCATATCCATCACTTAGCCCTCTGGCCCTCAGACAGGTAAATGGAATGGAAGTGAAGCAACTAGGAACAGAAATTCCGAGTATCGTGTGCACAGATGCTTTCCGCTTGCTCCTTCTTCTTTGTTGCTCTATTAGCATTACTTATTCATGATGAAAGGCCACTAGACTGTCCTTCAGGGCCGGCTCAACAGATGTGAAATGAGGAAAACATGACTGTTGTATGTGTGTGTGAGTGTGTGTGTGTGTGTGTACGTAAATGTACATGAACTATAGATGGGGGTCTATAAAGGCTTCACAAATCACACTCCACAAATATTTTACATGTTTTACAAAGCCTTAAAATTTTCAAAGCACTTTATTCTGAGTTCTTTCATAAATGATGTATTTTGATGGACATCAAAGTCTATGGGGTGGAACAAGGGGTCACCCAGGTATCAGAGGTCTAGGTCACAAATGCTGGCAAAAGGAGTCAAGTCACTTGAAATAGCCATTGGACCCAAGCACTTTGTCTTTTTCATGCCGCCCCTTGTACTATACATTTCCACTCTTTGGGAAGGGCTGCTTGGGATGGAACAGCATTTCAGAGGACGTGGGGAGAGCAGAGCAGCCTGGAGGAAGCCAAAGCCATCAGCAGAGGCACAAAGAAGGCTGCGTGGAACAAGTGCCCAGGCGATGCTGGCAGGAGGCGACTCCCCCATCTCCTGCAGGAAGCGGTGTGAATGGCACTAGTTGGAAATGTGCAGAAACATCCTTGATGTGAAGCAGCTGGGCTGGAGCCACTTTACACCTTCCTTTTCACCCCATCCTTTCCACAAACACTCCCAGACACACATCGGTACATTCATAGAGACACACTTGCAAATACTTTCAAGTCCGGTGTCCTCCCAAAGATTCACCTGGTGTGGACAGCTGGCTGGCTCTCAGGAGGGAGAGTTAGAATAGAACTGAGCAGATGCTAGCCACAGGGAAATGCTGAAGGAGAAACGCTGGAGAGGGAGGAAGAAGATGCTTTAGAAACTGCAGTAGCAATCATGAAGTGTTACCTAAATATGGGTTATACATACCAGCTCCCAGCCAGAGATCTGAGGGCTTTACAAGCATCCCCAGAGAACAGCTATCACTTGCATCTTGACTGAGGAAATCCACTAAGGGAAATGATCTGCTTGATCGAGGGCAGTGAGTCATCCTGATGGGGCAAATGCCCAGAGTCTTTGTCCTGCACTATCTCCATTAGGTTGGTTCCAATGGATGGGAGTCCAGCATGCCTGGTGACCTCAAGCATCCCTACCCTGGAACCCTCCAGTGACTCCATTTATAGTGAACCACATGTCACAGGATGGGAGGCCCTGTAATCAAGGGCTTTATCTTCAGCCCCACCCTGCTAAACATTTTGAACAATTTTTGTAAAACCAACCTGATTATCAAATTTGCAGCTGCCCAAAGTTTGAGGAGATGGCTCATTTCTTAGATGACAGAACTGCACTGTGAGGAGGAAAAAAAAAAAACAAAAACTGGAATGATAGATCCCAAAACTAACATGATAAAATTTTAAAGGGATCAATGTGAAGTCCTTAACAGGTTCAGAGTGTCAGCCTCACCTGTACATAGTATAAGACACCAGTGATAGCAATGTCTATGAAAAGGACCTCGAGCAGAAATTAAAACAGCATTGTAAATCAACTATACTTCAATTTAAAAAAACAGAACTTGAGTGTTTAGTTGGCTCCAATGCTTATAGAAAAACTTCCAAGAAAACTAATTCGACCAAAGTCAAGTCCATTGATATGCATGGTGACGTAATCATAGAAAAGTATGACTGTAGGTGACGTTAGAGGTCATCTGCCCCAGCTTTAGCATTACACGAAGTCTTTAGTGCTTGCATAGACTAGCAGGCAGAAAGGATATGAATTGGGTTCCACCTTGGATATCAACTCTAATTGATGAGAAGTCCCGGCCTGGAGAATTGATTTTGAGAAGGAAGTTATCTTTAGCTCCTGCACCCCCTTTGAAGGGAGTATTCAGAGGTCTCCCCAAATTGGCTCAGTCCCAGGGCACTGAACTGCCCAGAGGGTCTTCCTGACTGTCTGTCTCGCCTCCACCCTCCCTACCAGGGCTTCCTGGAATCGACTCAACAATAAGCCACTTGACTCAAATCCTCTCTCAGAATCTGCTTCTGAGAGAGCTGACCAAAGCTACATAGTTGCCATCTCGACAGAACAAAGGAAACAGTCATCAACCCAGTGCTGGTCAGGTGACCCAACAGAGTGTTGTTCCCCAGATCGTTGTCAGAGGAGGAAAAACCCGAGGACAGAGAGCAGGACTGTGAAAGGGCCCCTGTCCCTTAGGCAAGAAGGCAGGGCTCATATCCAAAAGGACACTAGGTCTGGAAAATAGAGAGGGTGGATCTTCAGTGAGATGGAGGTAGTTTAGCCCTGACTTTGGTCCCACCATCCTTGGTATACAGGTCAGATCTGCCACTTGCCGGATGTGTGGTCTGAATCAGTCTATCCCTTCCTGTGACTTTGTGAATTAAAAGTGATAAATGCCTAGTAAGCACAAAAGCAGCACAAGCTATACATAAGAAAAATGACATCTTTCATTTTTTTTTTTTTTTTTGACTCTCAAAGGCTTAATTAGAGACATTGTTTTCATACAGCAGGCAGTCAGATTCAGGTGTAAATTAGTCAGGTGTGGTCATCACATTTACCTGATACTGATAGTATTCTCTGGTGATGAGACTGGCTTCCTTAGGCGTGACCCAGAGGAGAGGAGGGTTGGCAGCTGGTGGGGTTGGGATTGATGACCTCTATTGACCGTGATTCTAATTGCCCCTCTGTCTGCCTCCAGCCCCTTCTGCCAGCTTTCTTCCTATAGCCCTCAGTTCCCACCTGAGGCCCCAGACTGTTTAACCCCTGCCCCCGGGGACTCCTTTGTTTTCTCTCCTTAGAAGTGTGTGCCCTGCGATGCTGATCTCAAGAGGCTAATTGGGCGGCATCCAGAAAGAGCACATCCAGCACTTCAGAGATGCATTCGCAGGGAACCTCGAAGCAAGATGTCGGCAGCACAGTTTCGGGGAACATATGGAAGAGGGAAGCCACCCATGGGAATCCTGGAGACGAGCTGGGAGAGGACTTTCTGCACCGAGCCGGGCTGCAAATGAGTTTCAAGCAGCAGCTCAAACAAAACCAGTGTCAGGCCTCATCTGGAAGTGGGACCCCGCCCGTAAGGACTGGGCAACTCAGACTGGCTGGACTCTAACAGCAAGAAGTTGCTACGCTGCCTTCCTCTCCATGGAGGCTACCTTCACTGCTTCTCCACATCCCACACTATATCCTTAGGCTCTTTAGAGGGAACACAAACACAGCATGGTGGCTCAGTGGTAAAGAATTCCAATGCAGGAGACCTGGGCTTGACCCCTAGGTCAGGAAGATGCCCTGGAAGAGGAAATGGCAACCCACTCCAGTGTTCTTGCCTGGGAAATCCCAGGGACAGAGGTGCTTGGCGGGTTACTGTGTTAGGACCAAACTGAAGCCAGGACAGGCTCTAAGGGGCAGGCTAGGCCTGAGGTTTAGTCTCTAGGAAAGCTGAGGCACTGGGAACTCCTGCAGGCAGTGTAGCTCGACCAATCAGAAAAAAATCCCTGTAGCCCCCCGCCAGCGCCAGACCTGAGCCAATCCAGATAGGGATGCGAGGTTAAAAGGTTTAACCAATCAGCTATGCTGTTACAGGAACAAAGAACCGTCTGTATAAAAGTAGATGTGATTCAGAACTTGGGGCTCTCGTCAAGACTCCACTGTGCTGGATGAGACTTGAGCCCTAGCTAGCAATAAACCCCTTCATGCTTTTGCATTGCTGTGGACGTCTTATTCTCTCAGTTTTGGGGACTTGGACTCTGGGCATAACAACTGTCCATAGGGTCTCAAAAAGAGCTGGACACAACTTAGCAACTAAACAACAACACACAACTGTTACTTTATCAAAATACCTAAAATATGAAAAAAATGCACTTAAAATACTTCCAACCATATCAAAATTAACATAGGATTGTTCATATAACATTACATCTATCCGTTACACATTAAATTATTACTCATAAATACACTGCATTTGAAAATAATTTGTGGGTTAGAATTTCTAATTCACAAATTTCTGAGTAAGCTCATGTTTGGGTGAGACACAGCCAACAATATGTTGAAGGTACCATTTATTGTTGCTGCTGCTGCTGCTGCTGCTAAGTCACTTCAGTCGTGTCCGACTCTGTGCGACCCCATAGACTGCAGCCCACTAGGCTCCCCCATCCCTGGGATTCTCCAGGCAAGAACACTGGAGTGGGTTGCCATTTCCTTCTCCAATGCATGAAAGTGAAGTCACTCAGTCGTGTCCGACTCTTAGTGACCCCATGGACTGCAGCCTACCAGGCTCCTCCGTCCATGGGATTTTCCAAGCAAGAGTACTGGAGTGGGGTGCCTTCTCCAGGTATTATTTGCAATCATTCTTTATTCTATAAGGACTGATTGACTGTCTTCATATCAGGCACGGTTTTAGGTTCTGGAGATTCAGCCTTGAATAGACCCCAGCAGCCCTGGCTGCTGACTTGATCACCTTGTATGTTGTTAATTCACAACTACAGAATCTGATGAAGTATGAAGGGAATGTCTCATTGTGTGGAGATATAGCTTTCATATGAGGCCACCTAAAGAAAAAAGCAGAAACCAGTAAGCCATAATTCAAGGTTAAATTTTAATTATTTTTATATCTCTAGCACTTAGCATATCACAGAACTCAATAAGTGACTATGAAACTGAAAACCCTAAAATATAAGGCTGGTGTTACAGCTGTTTTGTCTTTTATTCTTAGGACTTTATTGCTGAATGTTGCTTAATGTACTGGCCTGTGTCAATTCCTTGATTGTGATTACCCGGAAACTATTCTTACACACAGTGAGGCATTTCTTATTTCTGTAGCTTAATTATTCCTCATTTTACCCTTTTAAGACTTATGTTTACATGCAAGAGAAGCAGACTCCATAGTGAAAAATATCAACAAAAATAAACAAACAAAAAAAATTTCCCCTGCCACCCAGTAATAAGTAGTATAGACATTTTGGTGAATCTGCCTATTTATCTTTTGTGATCTGTAACGGAGGATCAAGAAGTCCTTGACTCAGGGTAAAGGGGGTGTTGTTGTTTAGTTGCTAAGTTGTGTCTGACTCTTTTGCGACCCCATGGACTGTAGCCCACCAGGCTCCTCTGTCCATGGGATTTCCCTGGCAAGAATACTGGAGTGGGTTGCCATTTCCTTCTCCAAGGGATCTTCCCAACCCAGGGACTGACCCTGGGTCTCTTGCTTGGCAGGTGGATTCTTTACCACTGAGCCTAGATGGAAGTCCATAGATAAGGTATATAGATGATAGGGATATTGATATAATAGGTATTCCCTTACCAGGAATAAGAGATTATATATCTTTATGCTGGTTATTGTCCATTTACTGAAGCAAGTGAGGGACTCTCTCCTATCAAACATTAATCCAGCCCAGGGTCATTGCAAAGTTTAGCCCTATTTGTGTGTGGCCCAAGATGGGCCACTGAAGGTAGATGGCTCTGTTGTTAGAAAAGGCATCACACTGGATCCTGTTTCTTGTGCATCAGAAGAGAGTCTGAAAGTAGGAGGCTGAACAAGGTGGAGCTATATTCCTCTGCTGGAACATTACCTCTAGTGCAGACAAGACAACTTTTGGAGATTATGTGGCATTGAAGAAAACCTATCTCTTCCTTTCTGTTGATTTAAATTGTGAATTCTGAGATGCAAGCCTGTACGTTTCACCTAGCAGATGGGCACTGGAGGGTCCCAGGAAGAACAAGGTGTATGTCCACCTCACAGCAAATAAGAGGCCTCCTCGGGACACAATGCTGGATTTGAGGTGACAAAACCCGAGTGCTCTTCTCTTTCTGACTTATTTCAGTCATGTGATATTCTCTAGGTTCATCCACAGCTCTGCAAATGGCACAATCCCGTTCCTTTTTATGGCTGAGCAATACTCCATTGTATGTATGTCCCACATCTTGAATCCTGAAAAAATGATATGGATGAACTTCTTTGCAAAGCAGAAATAGAGGACAAGTGTGTGGATACCAAGTGGGGAAGGAGGGATGGAATGGATTGGAAGATTGGGATTGACATGCACACACTATTGATATTATGAATAAAATAGACAACTAATGAGAATCTACTGGATATCACAAGACAGCCCTGCTCAGTGCTCTCTGGAGACCTACATGGGAAGGAAACCCAAAAAAGACAGGATATATGTATATGGATAACTGATTCACTTTGCTGTACAGCAGAAACTAACACAACATTGTAAAGCCAACTATACCCCAATAATTTTTTAAAAGTGTTTCCCAACCCAGGGATTGAGAGTTTGCCATCTCTACTCACTTCCCAGCGCAGCAGCTTCACTGACTAGCTCAGAATTTGGGAGTAGAGTACATTATTGCCCTGATGGTAGAAGGCAGTAGGATTCTAACCCTGTGAGAAGGCAGTGGGATTTTTCCAAAAGAAGAAGGTAGTTTGTACTACTTGAAATAGAAGTGAGTGGCTGTCCTTCCAAGGAAAGAGAGAGGACAGATTTCAATACAGGGAGTGCCTCTATGAAATGTTAATTTCTTCTTTAGACTTCAGGAAGAGTCATATTTAGCATCGAGGATAACTTTTAGCTCTTGATCCCATTTATTATTCCTGTCCCTACACTTACACATGTGCATACTTGAAGGTGAAGTCACAGGTCTTGATGAAAGGCCGTAAAGGAAATGTGTCCACCAACAGCACCACCCCCGAGCACCAGTGATGCTGAGTCTTTCTATCTGAAGTACATATGCTTTTCCGTGTGTCTGATTCTATCTTCATGGCTTTCAGGAGTGTTTCCAAGTTTTCTTACATGTTAAGATGTGCCTAAGTGTTTTTTTATGCCTCATCAGTATTGTAGATGAAATCTTTGTTTTCATCTTCTAATTGGTGTTCTACTCGTTTATGTTCTATTTCTCTGTGTAGAGACTATTAGGCCTGTGCATGTTAAACTATTGACTAATATTTCAAAAGGGACTTCCCTGGTGGCCCTGGGGTTATGAATCTGCCTTGCAGTGCCAAGGACATGGGTTCCATCCCTGGTCGGAGAACTAAGATCCCACATGCTGCAGGGCAGTGATGCTTGCCTTGATGCTGGGAAAGATTGAGGACAGGAGGGGAAGGGGGTGACAGAGGATGAAATGGTTGCATGGCATCACTGATTCAGTGCACATGAGTCTGAGCAAGCTCTGGGAAACAGTGAAGGACAGGGAAGCCTGACGTGCTGCGGTCTATGGGGTTGCAAAGAGTCGGACACGACTGAGCAACTGAACAACAACAACAATATTTCAAAGACAATGAGAAATAGTGACTTTACTATTCCTGATTTTAGCAAGGATGCCAGAGGATCCTCGTCAAATAAGATGCTAGTTTGGGAGCTGAGATAAATATAGACATCTATAGAGATAGATATACCAGATATAGTATACTTGTATACTTTTTATGTTTAGGAAGTATCTTGACTTCTATTTTTTTCCTAGGGTTTTTCAGCATTGATGGAGAAGATCATATGACTTGCCCTGTGATTCAGTAGTTATTTTGAATTAAAGGATTTAAAGATATTTAATTATCCTTGTATTCTTGGAATAGATCCCACTTGGTCATAATATATATTATATATTCTTGGAACTATTTTATTGTTATATATTTTTCTGGGAACAAACATTAAATAAAGTTTTACTATGTTAATTTATCCATAACACTAAAACAAAAAAGGAAAAAATAATTAAATGATAATGCACAATATTTTTCACTGTTTATATGCTGTGCTGTGTGCTCAGTCACTAAGTTATGTTCAATTCTTTGCAACCCAATGGACTGTAGCCCGCCAGGTTCCTCTGTCCATGGGGTTTTCCAAGCAAGAATAGTGGAGTACATTGCCATTTCCTTCTCCAGAAGATCATCCCGACCCAGGGATCGAACCCACATCTCTTGCATCCCCTGCGTTGGCAGGTAGACTCTTTGCCACTGAGCCACCTGGGAAGCCCCTTTATGAGCCAGTCCTTTGTAATTTTCTAAAGATTATTTTGTGACTCTTGGATAATTCAGGATTTAACTATTAGGTTTTTCAGATTTTAACATATTCCATTAATCTGAGCGATTTTAAACTATTTCCTTCCCTGATCCAGTGTGTGTGGTGGCAACACAGTTGTTTGACATGATTGTGTCCAAATTATTTGATCTCCAAAGGGGCAGTCTCTGGAAATTTCTGTATTTTCAGTTGCAAAATTATTTCTTTCCTTTTTAGTTAAGAGAAGTCTTTCCATTCAACCTTGCCCTGAATCTAATAAACAGACCAATATGTTTCTATTTCCTTTTATGACTCTTGGAAAATGCATTTCACTTTCCAACTTTGTTGTTATTAAGTTGGCTCTTTGTCTATTTTGTTTCCTTGTCCTCTTTTTCCTTTTTCATAAGCTATGGTAGATTATTTTGTTTTTTCCAAATATTTACTTTCCCCTATGCTGTACTGCCCACAGTTATAGGACGTTTGTGCCTGCAGTGAGTGAGGAATCGCTCGCACTCTACTGATGCTGGACTTGGGCCCTGTGATGTGCTTCCATCAACGGAAAACAAACAGAGGTGGTAGACGCCATGTTTTAGCAGGAATTTTGAGTCATTGAAAATTTCATGATTTATACAACCACCAAAACGGTCTTGATTCTTTGGGAAGCTTTTAAACTTTTTTTCTAGTGTTACTCTCATAATGCAAAACATTTTTGAAACTTCAGTTTCGAAACTGTCTTCAGAGTCAGTTTTGGAAAACTTTAAGTGTGCCAGATCTTCTTTTTTGAAGGCATATATTGTTCTTTGAAAACAACCTGAAGTTAATCACAGGCAAACACAGCCAAGTACATTGTACCAGTTAAGGGTATGAGCCTAGATTAAGGTAAATTTGAAAGCAAAAGTGGCTCAGTCATGTCCGACTCTTTGCGACCCCATGGATTGTAGTCCATGGAATTCCGCAGGCCAAAATACTAGAGTGGGGAGCCTTTCCCTTCTCCAAGGGATCTTCCAACCCAGGGATCAAACCCAGGTCTCCCACATTTCAGGCAGATTCTTTAGTCGCTGAGCCATAGCAAGTCCAAGAATACTGGAGTGGGTAGCCTATCCCTTCTCCAGGGGATCTTCCCCACCCAGGAATCGAACTGGTGTCTCCTGCACTGCAGGCAGATTCTTTACCAACTGAGCTATCAGGGAAGTCCTGATTACGGTAAACCTGTATTCAGATCACAGCTCTTCCCTTCAGTTTCCATGACAGTTTTCTCAGAGTAACAAATGTGAGCAGTAATCCTGCTAGATGTTTTCAGGAACCAGCGTCCATTCTCACTCCCTTCTCATCTCTTCACTGTATCCCAGGAAAGAACTAGATTTCTCAGACAACTTTGCTTCCAATCATTTGAATGGAAGGAGATAACCCCTTGCGAAATTGGGACATGGTGGCCAAATTCACGTCAGTTCTCTGGACGAGGGCAAGTGTACACAGGTTTGTGTGCCCAGGGTGGTAAGGTGTAGAAACTGGATCTGAAGACAATTCAAAAAGAGGAATTAGACTCATTAAAGTAAGACTATCATTTCCTGGAAAGCCTACCTTTTAAACATTAGTCCCTTGAATGGACAAGCTTTGGTCTATTGGTTGTTATATACTTCATTAATTTTTAATCATTCTTCGGAGCATTCTGCTCAGATCTTCCTTCTGTGCTAGGGAACATAAGGATTATTAATCAGGGAAAGAAAGAAATATCTCATACCACTACCATTTCTATTTTTTCTCCTTCTCAAATCCCGGGTACACGGAAGAATTTACTTGACCAGCTGCTTCTTATATTTTTCATGACTATTGTCCTGTGATTCAATAACACCAGGCAAAGTCCAACTATCACTTGCACATTGGGAAGTTGTTGTTTAGTCAATCAGCCGTGCCTCTTTGTGACCCCATGGAGTGCAGCATGGCTGGCTTCCTTGTCCTTCACTATCCCCCTGATTTGCTCAAACTCATGTCCATTGAGTCGAAGATGCCATGCAACTCTCTCATCCTCTGTTGCCCTCTTCTCCTCCTGCCCTCAATCTTTCCCAGCATCAGGGTCTTTCCAGGGAGTCAGCTCTTTGCATCACGTGGCCAAAGAAATGGAGTTTCAGCTTCAGCATCAGTTCTTCCAATGAATATTCAGGGTTGATTTCCTTTAGTATTGACTGATTTGATCTCCTTGCAGTCTAAGGGACTCTCAAGAGTCTTCTCCAGCACCACATATTGAAAGCATTAATCTTTCAGTGCTCAGCATTCTTTATGGTCCAACTCTCACATCCCTACGTGACTACTGGAAAAACCATAGCATTGACTAGTCAGACATTTGCTGGCAAAGTGATGTTTCTGCTTTTAATACGATGTGTAGGTTTGTCATAGTTTTTCTTCCAAGGAACAAGCATCTTTTAATTTCACGGCTGCAGTCACCATCTGCAGTGATTTTGGAGCCCAAGAAAATAAAGTCTGTCACTGTTTCCATTCCCCCCAGACCCCGCCACTATTTGCCATGAAGTGATGGGATTGGATGCCATGATCTTCATTTTTTGAATGTTGAGTTTTAGGCCAGGCTTTTCACTCTCCCCTTTCACGTTCATCGAAAGGCTCTTTATTTCCTCTTTGCTTTCTGTCATTAGGGTGGTATCATTTGCATATCTGAGGTTACTGATATTTCTCCCGGCAATCTTGATTCCAGCTTGTGCTTCATCCAGCCCAGCATTTTGAATGATGTCCTCTGTATATAAGTTAGATAAGCAGGGTGACAGTATACAGCCTTAATATACTCTTTTCCCAATTTTGAACCAGTCTATTCTTCAATGTTCAGTTCTAACTGCCACTTCTTGATCTGCATACCGGTTTCTCAGGAGATAAGTAAGGTAGTCTGGTATTCCCATTTCTTTCAGAATTTTCAAGTTTGTTGTGATCCACACAGTCAAAGGCTTTAGCCTAGTCAATGAAGCAGATGTTTTTCTGAAATTCCCTTGCTTTTTCTAAGATTCAACAGATGTTAGCAATTTGATCTCTGGTTCCTCTGCCTTTACTAAATCCAATTTGAACATTGGGGAGTTCTCAATTCATGTACTGTTGAAGCCTGGCTTGGAGAATTTTGAGCCTAGCTTGAAAGATTTTGAGCATGACCTTGCTAGCATGTGAAGTGAGTGCATTTGTGTGGTAGTTTGAACATTCTTTGGCATTGCGCTTCTTTGAGATTGGAATGAAAAGTGACTTTTTCCAGCCCTGTGTTCACTGCCAAGTTTTCCAAATTTGCTGGCATATTGAGTGCAGCACTTTAACAGCACCATCTTTTAGGACTTGAAATAGCTCAGCTGGAATTCCATCACCTCCACTAGCTTTTTCTGAAGTGATGCTTCCTACAGCCCACTTGACTTCACACTCCAGGATGTCTGGCTCTAGGTGAGTGATCACATCATTGTGGTTATCTGGGTCATGAAGACCTTTTTTGTACAGTTCTTCTGTGTATTCCTGCCACTTCTTCTTAATATCCTCTGCTTCTTTTAGGTTCATACTGTTTCTGACCTTTATTGTGCCCATCTTTGCATGAAATGTTCCCTTGGTATCTTCAATTTTCTAGAAGAGATCTCTAGTGTTTCCCATTCTATCATTTTCCTCTATTTCTTTGCATTGATCACTGAGGAAGGCTTTCTTATCTCTCCTTTCTATTCTTTGGAGCTCTTCATTCAGATGGGTATCTCTTTCCTTTTCTCCTTTGCCTTTCATTTCTCTTCTATTCTCAGTTATTTGTAAGGCCTCCTCAGAAAATCATTTGCCTTCTTGCACTTCTTTCCTTTTGGGATGGTTTTGATCACTGCCTTCTATACAATGTTATGAACCTCCATCCATAGTTCTTCAGGCACTCTATCAGATCTAATCCCTTAAATCTATTTGTCACTTACACTGTATAATCATGAGGGATTTAATTTAGGCCATAACTGAATGGCCTAGTGGTTTTCCCTATTTTCTTCAGTTTAAGTCTGACTTTCGCAGTAAGTAGTTCATGATCTGAGCCACAGTCAGCTCCTGGTCAGTTTTGTTGACTGCATAGAGCATCTCCATCTTCAGTTGCAAAGAATAAAATCAATCTGATTTCAGTATTGACGATCTGGTGATGTCCACGTGTAGGGTCGTCTCTCGTGTTGTTGGAAGAGGCTGGTTTGCTATGATCAGTGCCTTCTCTTGGCAAAATTCTGTTAGCCTTTGCCCTCTTTTATTTTTTACTCCAAGGCCAAACTTGCCTGTTACTCAAGGTATCTCTTGACTCCTGTGATGAAAAGGACACCTTTTATTGGTGTCCTTTGAAAGTCTCATAGGTCTTCATTAGAACCATTCAACTTTATCTTCTTCACCGTTAGTAGTTGGGGCATAGATCTGGATTACTCTGATATTGAATGATTTGCCTTAAAAACGAACTGAGATCATTCTGTCATTTTTGAGATTGTACCCAAGTACTGCATTTCAGACCCTTTCTTCAACTATGAGGGCTACTCCATTCCTTCTAAGGGATTCTAGCCCACAGTAGTTGATATAATGGTCATCTGAATGAAATTCACCCATTCCCGTCCATTTTAGTTCACCAATTCCTAAAATGTGATGTTCACGCTTGCCATCTCCTCTTTGACCACTTCCAATTTGCCTTGATTCATGGACCTAACATTCCAGGTTTCTATGCAATGTTGTTCTTTACAGCATCGGACTTTACTTTCACCACCAGATGCATCTACAACTGGGCATCATTTCCGCTTTGGCTCAGCCTCTTCTTTCCTTCTGGAGCTATTTCTCCACTCTTCTTCAGGAGCATATTGGACACCTCCTGACCTGGGAGGTTCATCTTTTATTGTCATATCTTTTTGCCTTTCATACTATTCATGGGGTTCTCAAGGCAAGAATGCTAAAGTGGTTTGCCATTCCTTTCTCCAGTGGACCATGTTTCAGAGGGTAGACAGAATGAAAACTACAATTGCAAAAGACCTAGGGAAGGGACTTACCTTATTCACATGTCATGTGGGTGTCCAGGCTTTCAAGGGAAGGAGTAGCAGACCAGAGCTGGTCTCAAGAAGGGCAGATTAGACTATCATATATGCATAAATTTGGAGTGCCAGAGATGTCTGACTGTATCAAAGAGCCAAGTACTTTGAGGAACAGAAGTTCCTAAAAAGAAGAAAAATGATGTAGAAAGAAGGAGGACCCTAATTATAAACTTTGAGTAAGTTGTAATCATATTGAAGATGAACTCTGCTGCCAAGTACCAGTTAAACAGTTTACCAAGAAACAGTGGGTGCTCACCAGCTCCTCCATTTTCAAGGGTTACCTAAGATAAACTGGTACATATTACAAGGGCTCCCCAAGTGGCTCAGTGGAAAAGAATCTCCCGGGTAATGCAGCAGACACAGGTTCAGTCCCTCAGCCGGGAAAATCCCGTGGAGAAGGAAATGGCAACCTATCCCAGTATCCTTGCCTGGAAAATTCCATGGACAGAGGAGCCTCGCGGGTTACAGTCCATGGGGTCGCAAGTGTCGGATAAGACTTAGCGACTAAACAACAACAACATGCGTCACAAGGCATTGATATATTAGTTCAGTGACACCTAAATACTGTGCAAGACTCCGTAAGAAGAGAAGCGAATCAGCCAGTGCGTTAGCTAAAAGTCACTCTATTTTAATCATAAGACAACATGAAAATGGAATCAAGGTGTTTCTCTTTCCTGGTAACATTGCTCTTTTCGGTTTTTGGACTGAGGCAATCCAATACATCCTCCTTATAGGTAGTGATCCATAAGTTTAAGTTTCCTTATCTGTAGAAGAGGGATAACAGTAACTACCTGTGGGGTTGTTGTTATAATTAAGATTATTCATGCAAATCCCTTGGAAGTTCTCTGCTGAATGTGGAATCATGTTTCTGCTCTTCTTCACATTAAAACTCCCAAGGATTTTCTTAAGTCTTATAATCTCCTGTGACTTTCTTTCCTTTTCTCCACTTGCACTTCTCTCTGTTTTAAGTATTCCTCCTTCCTACTTGTTCTACACGGTTCTATGGCCTTAAGCACCATCTATATGGCATTATCATTTAAGTACCATCACCAGCTCTGGAAGATGGTGATGGACAGGGAAGCCTGGCATGCTCAAGTCCATGGGGTCACAAAGAGTCAGACACAATTTAGCAACAACACAACAGGACATGATTCCCTGGTCCAGTTTAAATATATGCTGCCTACTTAATATTCTGGCTGGCAATTTCCTTTCCTGCACCCCTCTTGTAACACACACACACTCACCCTCTTCCTCAAGCTCTTCTCTACCTCCATAATGATATCGCTATTTACTCACTTGCTCAGATCCCAAACCCAGGGCTTCGTTGCTTTTCTTCCCTCACACTCTGGACAAATGATCATGAAGTGAGATACGTGAAACCCAAGAATCAAGGCTGTGAGCACAACCATGAGCAAAGGCTGGTATGGAAACAGGTGAGAATTTGAGGAATAGTGAGTAACCCAGAGTAACTGGGAGGAGGTTGCTTAAGATGGGTTTGGAAGGATAGTCTGGTTACAGACAATGATCACCCTTGAATAAAAATTTTATTTTCTGGGCAACAACAAATCACTGAAAGATTCTGAGCCTGATCTAACCAATGGTTTAGGAAGATAACTTAGACCACAAATTTGAATTATGAGACATGCAAGGCAAAGAAACCAATTAGAAACCTATAGCAATAGTTCAGGTAAGTATGATGAGAAATTGGACAAGATAGTGAATAGAGAAAATAAGAGAGATATAAAAACCTGAAATGCTAAAAGCGTTAAGACTTTCCTGTTTGGATTTGGGATGAGGAAGAAGGAGTATAAGGTAATAGTGGGGGTTCTTGTCTGTTTCCCAGAAGATAAATATGCCAGGGACTATGGTCAAGGACAGCTGAATGATAGATTTTTAGAAGGAAGAGAAAAATGAAATTGGCTTTAGACATGTTGAATTTGGGAAGGTGTAGTGACAGGAATCTCCAGCAGAATCTAAAGCTTGAAAAGAAGACAAAATCTGAGAATGATAGGAAAATACTGAGCCACATATAGCTTCCTTGGTAGCTCAGATGGTAAAGAGTCTGCCTGCAGTATGGGAGACCTGGGTTCAATTCCTGGGTCAGGAGCCACACACAGTTTGGAATCTGGAACCCAGCACCTAAAAATGGCAACCCGCTCCAGTATTCTTGCCTGGGAGATCCCATGGACAGAGAAGCCTGGCAGGCTACAGTCTTTGGGGTCACAAAAGAGATGCAGCAACAGTACTTAGTGACTCAACAACAACAACCACTTAACATATGGGGGTGCTCAATAAACAGTTTCAATTGTCTCATAACTTTGGGAATGATCTCTAGAAAGATAATGTTAACATTGTTGGAGCAGATGAAATTACCCAGTGAGAAAGGAGATCTGAGGACAGAGGCTCAGGGTGTCGATCTTTGAAGCAGGAGAAGGAATAAGCAAGCGGGAATACTGACGCAGGATGAGACCTCGAGGGGTGTAGAGTCCTAGAATCCCAGAGGGGAGAGAGAGATTCAGTGAAGAATAGATTTGTTTCAACACTGGACTTAGCTACCGAAATGTCAAGTGGAATGAAGACTGAGAAAATGCTATGGGATTTGGCAGGCCATACACAAAAAGAGTTTTAATGAGTTGGAGGAGACAAGAGTCACCCCCTGGGGACTACAGAGTGAGCGTGGGATCTGAGAGCGCAAGGCTGCAGCAATAACTTCTAGTGCTGAACCTTTATCCCAGACGCTTCTGTGCTCAAGCTTCCCAGCTCTCTGGTAGTTGCATGGGCTTGAATGAATATTTTAGCCCTTCAGTCCAGGTAACTATTTCTGATGAGCCCAGGAAACATGCCCATTTTGACAATTCTATTTAACTTCCCATCATGGTTCTAAACCAAAACACAACTTTTATCCCAACAACGCCACTAGGCCGACTTGTGGGAATCACATGTCCACCTCTGGAAATGTCTGGGGGATAAAAGGTTTCATTCTGTATGCCTTTATGAATTTCCCCCCCCCAACTGGGGAAGTCTTTCAGTAGTTCAAGAAAATCCTTCACTTCCTCTATGGGAGAGAGGCATCTCTTTATGATTCAGGGAGAGGCATTATGGCAGAGTGAGTCATAGTGTCTTGATAACATAACAAAGGGAAAAATAAGAACTAGGCAATTTGAGAGCAATTATTGCAATCTTCTTAGTGGCTATGATTTCAGATTTGCCATACCATCACCAATGAATAGCTGATTTAACAAGAAAGTGGTTTAACAAGAGAGAGGAAGGGAGAAGGGGTGGGCTGGGGTCGGGGGAGCAAGGAAATGGTTCAGTGTTGGTTCTCAACCTCCCCAACTGAGTCAGTCTCAGTTCCCGACATGGATGGGCTGGTGTCATCCCTAAGGACACTTGGCTTTGGGTCAGTCTTCCACTGGCCTGTCTCCTGACTGCCTTTAGAATTCCACTCTGGGCATCTAGCAGGGCACATCCTCCCAGGACAAGGTCCAGATGTGACGCCATGCACCTCAAGTACTGCTTGTTCATGGGAAAGAAACACGGAACCAAAGAAACCCTTTATCTGTGACTTCGTAGTCTAGAATCTTCCTTACATCTGAGACCTACCATGGTTCATTGGCCTCACAATGGTAAAGGGCTCAGAGTCTTCCAAGCACAAAATATCCAGACAGGGAGTTCCCTGCTAGTCCAGTGGTTAAGACTCTGCGCTCCCAACGCAGGGGCCTCAGTTTCCATTCTTGGTCAGGGAACTAAGATACCACATGCCACAACCAAGAGTTCACATGCTGTGACTGAAGATTCCTCATGCTGCAACTAAGACCCAGCACAACCAAATACATAAAATATTTTACAAATATCCAGACACTTTAATTCACTTCAAACCCCTTGAGGTTAAGTGTCTCCCTGGTGACTTCCAGCTCTTCAAGCTCAGAAGACATGCTTATGTACACTTGCCCTTAAAAGTCAAAACTCCACTTAGCAAGATCCCACTTGGCTTGTGCCGTCTGTGCATCTGATTTTCCTTGTGTGACAAATAATAAATCAGAGATTTCCTGTGCTTTGTGTGGGACCTGCCATTGCACACAAGTCTTTTACGTGTTCATTCCCCACCCCCCCAAATTTACAACGTATCTTTTGCCTCCTTCTGGCCTCACTAGTTCAGTTTAGTTCAGTTCAGTCGCTCAGTTGTGTCCGACTCTTTGCAACACCATGAATCGCAGCACGCCAGGCCTCCCTGTCCATCACCAACTCCCAGAGTTCACCCAAACTCAGGTCCATCGAGTCGGTGATGCCATCCAGCCTCCTACTTTCTTATTTTCTCCCATCTTTCGTAAGAATGCATGTTTTATTGTCATCTTCATTTTTAAAAACACCCTTCAGCAGTGTCTTTGCCCACAGCAGGGATTATCAAAGTCTCTCTGAGTCCCCTCATGTTCTGTCAAGGAATTCTTACTCAGTCTGCTTGTAAAGAATGGAACTCTGGCAGACACAAAGCATCAGACACTTCCATCCCGGTGAAGAAAGCCTTGGTGCAGGTTCCTACTTATAAAGACTCCTACGGAAGCAGAGTCTCCATTCCCAGCATCTCCAGCTGTGTGGTTGTTACAGACGCTCTTATCCTGCTGAGAGCAGGAGGCCCCACTGAAGGCGAGATAAATGCCGGAGCCCCAGCCAGAGTCCCTTCAAGGTTAATAAATGAAGAGGGTGCTTTCGAACCACAGAGTTCATCCTGGAGCTCTCCAGTCATCAGGAACTGCTACTTTTCCTTTCCCCTCTAAAGAGGAAAAGCAAATAAATTAGGTAAGAAAAAGAGATGGAAATCATGAAACCCCTAAGAGGGAAGGGTCAGTAAATGTTAGGAAAGTAGGTGGTTGAAGTGGGTGGAGATAAAAAGGATGGTGTTTCAAGAGACAGGGTACTGAAATACACCTTTGGAAGGAGACCAAGAGCTGGGGTAACTCACAGGGGCCTGGAATCTGCATTCCTACATTGCTCAGGGGCTAAGGATGTGAAATGTCTGGGGGCCAGGTATGGAGAGTGTTCTGGCTCTGGTCCTTCAAAGCCAAGCTCTAGTTCATATGCAAGTCTGCAGGTTGGGGAGGATGCTTTAGAAAGAGCCATGGATGTTTATGATTATTTACCCCTCAGCTAGGCTGGACTGAGTAGATTAAATAGACGTCCCCCAAAGCACTTTCTATTTCAACCTTTCATGTTCTCTTGAGTATCTGAGACCACCCTGGGAGTTGGGAGAAGAAGCCACAAATAGGAAACAAGTTTTTTAATTGAACAAGAAAGGATCTCTTTATTATGTACCTGATTCTCCAGAGAAACCAAGATGATTTCAAGGAATATCCTGAGAAATACCAATCCATAAGAAATTTGAGCAAAATTTATATCATAAACAATGTACAAAGTAAAAGAAAAATGTTATGCAAACACTTTATATTATTAACACAATGTAATAAGAAAATATATTAATAATTGTATAATATCCTATAAAAACTATAAGATTAAATTTTTAAATCAGAATACTAAAATACAGAGTTAAAGAACAAGTCGAAATAGAAAACTCCACGTACAACTCAAGTTATTCCCTTTGGGGTGCACACAGTGGTCTTGACTGGGTTGCATTCACACTTATATTGATTCTGTTCACTTTCTATACTAGAAAATTTCCTCATTGTAAAATCCTATATATGTTGATTTATCTTTCAGTTCTTTCATTTATATTGATCTCTTTGAGTCTTTCCACCATGCCAAATGGCAGGGTTTATTATTATCAGTTTCATTTTGCAGATATTCAAACATAGGATCAAGAAGACAACTAGCAAGTGGGAAATGACTTCAGTCCAGGTCTTTAGTCTCCTAAACCCTGGATGCTTGTGGGACCCCACACACTTACCTGGAGAGAAGACGGACCCTCAAGAGGCAGAGCACAGACCCACAAGAAGGCAGCATCGTTGAGGAGAGGAGTGGAATGCCACTGCCGAGCTGAAGCTGCTCATTTTAACGGCAGAAATTGCCCAGCTGTGGTTTGCCTGCTGTGGTAATTGTGGATATATCCGTGACAAGAGGAAGCACCACAAAATCAATGAAACCAATCAATACCTGGTCGGGAATCCCCTCAGCAGAGGAAGGAATGCTTGCAGCCTGGTTGCTGTCTTCAATTTGTTCCCTAATTTAAGCTTAATTTCAAATCCGTCACTCTTTCTTACCTTTTACTCCAGAATTCTCACTCCTGGGAATTCCTCCCAGGAACAAAATTCAAAGGAAAGGAAAGTCTATATGCATGAAAATATTGTTGCAGCTTTGGCTATAACAGCAAAATATTGGAAAGATTTAACACCCAATGACATAGGAAAGAAACTGAGGAAAATAATAAAATGGGAAAGATTAGAGATCTCTTCAAGAAAATTAGAGATACCAAGGGAACATTTCATTCAAAGATGGGCACAATAAAGGACAGAAATGGTATGGACCTAACGGAAGCAGAAGATATTAAGAAGAGGTGGCAAGAATACAGAAAAGATCGTCATGACCCAGATAACCACGATGTGTGTGATCACTCACCTAGAGTCAGACATCCTGGAAGGAAGTCAAGTGGGCCTTAGGAAGCATCACTACAAACAAAGCTAGTGGAGGTGATGGAATTCCAGTGGAGCTGTTTCAAATCCTAAAAGATGATGCTGTGAAAGTGCTGCACTCAATATGCCAGCAAATTTGGAAAACTCGGCAGTGGACAGAGGACTGGAAAAGGTCAGTTTTCATTCCAATCCCAAAGAAAGGCAATGCCAAAGAATGCTCAAACTACCACACAATTTCATGCATCTCACATGCAAGCAAACTGATGCTCACAATTCTCCAAACCAGGCTTCAGCAATATATGAACCATGAACTTCCAAATGTTCAAGCTGGATTTGGAAAAGGCAGAGGAACCAGAGATCAAATTGCCAACATCCTTTGGATCACAGAAAAAGCAAGAGAGTTCCGGAAAAACATCTACTTCTGCTTATTGATTATGCTAAAGCCTTTGACTATGTGGATCACAATAAACTGTGGAATATTCTGAAAGAGATGGGAATACCAGACCACCTGACCTGCCTCCTGAGAAACCTGTATGCAGGTCAAGAAGCAACAGTTAGAACTGGACATGAAACAACAGACTGGTTCCAAACAGGGAAAGGAGTATGTCAAGGCTATATACTGTCACCCTGCTTCTTTAACTTATATGCAGAGTACATCATGAGAAACACTGGGTTGATGAAGCACAAGCTGGAATCAAGATTGCTAGGAGAAATATCAATAACCTCAGATATGCAGATGATACCACCCTTTATGGCAGAAAGAGAAGAAGAACTAAAGAGTTCTTGATGAAAGTGAAAGAGGAGAGTGACAAAGTTGGCTTAAAGCTCAACATTCAGAAAACGAAGATCATGGCACCTGGTCCCATCACTTCATTGCAAATATATAGGAAAACAGTGGAAACAGTGACAGACTATTTTCTTGGGCCCCCAAATCATGGCAGCCATGAAATTAAAAGATGCTTGCTCCTTGGAAGAAAAGCTATGACCAACCTAGACAACATATTAAAAAGCAGAGACATTACTTTGCTGACAAAGCTCTGTCTAGTCAAAGCTATGGCTTTTCCAGCAGTCATGTATGGATGTGAGAGTTGGACTATAAAGAAAGCTGAGCGCCAAAGAATTGATGCTTTTGAACTGTGGTGTTGGAGAAGACTCTTGAGAGTCTGTTGGACTGCAAGGAGATCCAGCAAGCCCATCCTAAAGGAAATCAGTCCTGAATATTCATTGGAAGGACTGATGCTGAAGCTGAAGCCCCAATACTTTGGCCACCTGATGTGAAGAGCTGACTCATTTGAAAAAAACCCTCATGGTGGGAAAGATTGAAGGCGGGAGGACAATGGGATGCCAGAGAATGAGATGGTTGGATGGCATCACCGACTTGATGGACATGAGTTTAAGTAAGCTCCGGGAGTTGCTGATGGAAAGGGAGGCCTGGCAGGCCGCAGAGCATGGGGCCGCAAAGAGTCGGACACGACTGAGCGACTGAACTGAACTGAACTGAGACAGGAATAGGGACTTCCCAGGGAGTGCCAGTGGTAAAGAACCCACTTGCTGGTGCAGGACACCTAACAGACACTGGTTCTGTCCCTGGGTCAGGAAGGTTCCCTGAAGGAGGGCATGGCAACCCATCCCAGTATTTTTGCCTGGAGAATCCCATGGACAGAGGAGCCTGAGAGTCGCAAAGAGAGAAAACTGAAGTGACTTAGGACAGACAGATGGACATAGGAATATCTAAGCTACAGCAGATCAACTTGATAGAACATTATTCAGCAACAAATACAAAGATTACAATGATTATGTAGCAGAATGGAAAATACCATCATCTTAAACATAAAAAGCAGAATAAAAAATAGACTAGCTGCAATTTAATGAAAATATATTTTTGTGTAGATGAATAGAAAAATGAAGATTAGTGGTTTATACATGAATCTTTTAAAACAATTTTTAATGTTGTTCTTATAAATAAAATAATATAGGAAACAAAATAATGAGTGAGTATTGCTTAATATGAACTTAACTGTTATAGGGTGTCTTTCTGTGTGTGCATTGTCTTACAATTTATTGTGTAGATGTAAAACCAAGAGTTCTGAGAAACTGCATATTTTCATTACTGGCTGAATGATTTTCACTAAGATTTTAACCTCTATAAATTTATAAATAGTCACAAATTTATCCATCATAGGAAGAACAATTTTTATAATAAGAATTCAATAAATGTTTCCGGAGTGAATAAATAGACAATGGGAAGAGATCAAATTCCTGTTATGCACTTGAGCTGTTTCCAATAGATGCTTCAAACTCTTGAAAACAGAAGACTACAATCAATCAGTTCTTATGTGTTATTTTAATAATGAGAAGAGAGATTTTCTGGACTGTTCTTCACTCTGATGTCTGTCAGAACCTCCTTTCTCCAGTGTGAAAATATATGTGGTAGGTACCTTTAAAAGCATACCTATTTGAATAAAACACTGATTGCACAAGTAACTCCTAAGAAGCAATGGGGGAGAGATGTAACTCCATTCCCCCAGCCCCACTCTGTCTTCACAGCCAGCTACAGCTCTCTTAGATCTTATGTTCCAAGGAAGGAGTCTTTGTCCAACTCCCTAACCCAGGACCAGAACTGGAATTACAGAAGGGATTGAATTTTTGGTTCTTTACCACCTGACATCATCGTTCAAGTGTCAAAACAAAATTCATCCCTTGTCTTTAAAATGGTAATATTTGTAATATTTTATAATTTGTCATATTTGTAATTATAAATATTAGTTACTTCCTTCAGATCATTTGATCATAATGTCTGACAGTTGTCTTTTTATCACCAATACGTGGCACACTCCCCAGTATGGTGCTGGGTACACAGTGGGTGCTTATGAGGGGGTAAATTCTGAGGCAGTGCTGGGGGCCTGGGCCCAAGTGCCCTGCCCTACCCAAGGGCCCACTTCCAGTCTCTGTGATCACGGCTTTTTTCTTAAAGAATTTATTTTTTGAATAAATAAGCAGAAGCCCTTGGTACAAATTTTTAAAAGAACAGGACACAAGAAAAGTAAATCTCCTTCCAACCCTCTGCCCCAAGTTAAGTGGGCCCCTTTGCAGTGATATTTCTGCAGACGCAGCTAGACATGTATAGAAAGACCTTTTAGCAACTTCAAAGCATTCCATAGTGTGGCTGTGCCATAATTTATTTAAAAACAGTTTGCTATGGATGAAAATTTAGCTTGTTTCCAATTTTCTCTCTTACAAACAATAGGGCTGTTAAAAAATATACTGAGGCATTTTAAACTTTTTAAGAGTTTTTGTTTGAGCAAAAATCAATCTGAATCAGGCGGTGCCAAACCAGAAGTAATTGGGAGACACCACTGACAGGAGGAAGAAAAAGTTTCACAGAGAAAACGTGGAAGCAAGGGAAGGACTGATTGGCTATAGTTCAAAGCCTAATTGGCTGTTTGAGACTGGTCGTCCTCAGGCTTCAGTTTCATAACCTTGAAGCATTTACAGGAATAGATGTGGGTTTGCTGGTATAGGTGCCAGGACATTGGAGCTCCCTCAGGCTAATGGCTTCCTTGTTTAACTGCTTTAACAGTAAAATGCACATGGCCACTCTGCTCATGTGTGAGCACATTTGTAGTTGAAGCATCTGGATGAAGATTTGCTAGAAAGGATGAAGCAGAGAATGGCTGCTGAGAATAGCCATTTGTGACTCTGTTGGGATCAGGTAATATTGATGATTTATTTAGAGGTCTGACAATTTATGATGACTTTCTACCCCAAATTTAATGTCATTCTCTGTATTCAATTCTCCTCTTGTGTTCTTCATCTTAAAATTTCCTTCAGATAAGGCTTACATGTTTCTTACTTAAATTTGTTCCTAGCTGTTTTCTTTTCTGGTTGCTATTGAAAGTGGGTCTTTTCTTATACTTCATGTTCTGATTATTTGTATATGTAAAGCATATTGATTTTGGTAAGCTGATTGTGTTGTTATTTGTGTAAATAAATTTTGTGTTTGTTAATTCTCTTAGGTTGTCTGGCTTACAATGACATCACCTGTCACTATTAATGTATCTCCTCCTTTCCAGATCCTAACTCTCATTTGTTTTTCTTGTCTAAGCCAGTATTTCCAGTAAAATATTTCAGTGTTGTGAGTGGGCACTCTGTCCTATTCCCCATTTAATAGTAATGTTATTTTCAATATCTTCAAAGGGTCTGGAATATAAAATTCCATCATTTTCTGACTGGTTAATATCTGAAAGTAAACACACACACACTTTTAAAGCATTGCTTTATTAGAAACATTTTGTGTAATGTAAATACATGACTCATCCCATAACAGAAAGATGAGACGAGTAAAGCTGATACATTTTTCTATCCTCCATACTCCAGAAGATAAAAAAAAATGTTAAAGGTGCACCAATGACTTGGGTAACATTTTTAGTTTAACACATAAAAAGTAAATTTCATGAAGTAATAAATTACATGACAAAATTCAAAGATTAGATAAGATGAGGGTATTCAAAATTAGAGCATCAAATTATTTCTTAATGTAAGCCATTAAACAGTGAGTGTAAAGCTGCTTTCTCTAATGTTTTCTGAAAAACACCGATTAGACGGACGTTTTCAAGAAACTCTGCCTATTGTCGGGGAATAGGTGGCTGTTCCTGGCATGACTTCACAGGGGATGGGGAATGAATGGTGGATTAGGACAGTGGTGGGTGGTGGGTCCTGGAAGCCTGTCTGAGCCTAGACTTCATGGTCACAGTACAGTGAGGCTCAGCTCAGGGTGTGAGGAGCCAGGGTTTCCCTAGGCTCAGTTCTCTGATTCTCAAGCAGGAGTTCCAAGATGACCATCTGTTCTCAAGGGGACAAATAAGCTCTAGGGCTCGCAGTCCCCCAAAGACACTGAAAGCACTTTAGTAAGAACACAGGTAAGAGTGGTCTACCTGTCTTTAGTGGTCTAACTGTTGCTCCTGGTCCCCTATTCACCTGCTCTGTGCTGTGGGTAATGTTCATCAGTCTCCCGAGGTTCAATTTCATCAACTACAAACACCTGCCCCATACGGTTGGCATAAGAACTAAGATGATAACGATTATAAAGGTGTTGGAACAGTCCCAACACACATATGTGAGCATTTCCACGCTCCTATGCTGGGGAATCCACCCCTACTACACAGGAAGAATAGTTTCTAATATTACATGTTCATCTGATTTGAGGAAGATCATTTTGATGTCGAAATTTCAAGAAGTTAGGAGGAACTGGGAATGTCACTGACTGAGAACATGCCACAGCTCAGGCTGGTGGAAGACGAACGTCTGGCGTTCAGGTGCCAGCAGCTCAGTGCAGACTACCATGTAATCTATCATTGCTTCTCTCGCGTGGTGCCATGGAATCAGACCCAAAGTCGTCATTTTCCATCTGCACTTGTGCTTGTGGTCCTGACTGTCTCCATAAAAGTTTAGATTTTTTTTTATTGTTATTGCTTTGTGGCTTTTAAATTCAAGCTCTAATCTCCTCTTATGTTGCCCTGACAGAAACTGCTCTATATTATGGTTTCGGATACACAGCCCTGGGTTTTGGGGGGGTCACAGTGGCTGAAGAGGGGCGCGAGAAGGTCGTGTGGGCAGAAGAAACACGCTGGCCTTGTGCAGGCATCCTGGCTACCTCTGACACCAGCACAGACTAGGGATGAGCTACAGCAGGTGGTTAAGCATCATTCACCCACCTTGATCTGGCATCTCAACAAGGAGATGGATATGCTGCCCCCTGGGGCACTGGAGAACACTTATTTGGGGCACACTCAGATAGTCATTGGCTTCTAGAATTTTCAGATACATCATAACCTCACAGAAGTATTCATGATGGTACCTGAGTAATATAAAACACTTGAGTTAGGTGACTGCTAAAATGTCTCGTGGGCTTTCTTAAGATGACACTTCTCAAAGTAGGGATTCGTTAGAGACAATTCTGACTCTGCACGTTTTGCTTCACTGACATTAATTCAAGGATTGAGGAATTCCATGCGCCATGTGACTAGGACATATTGCTTAGACATGATAAAGAATTCAGGAATTTGCTCCATCATTGAAAAACATTGAAAAGCATTCCTAGAACAAACTAATTATATTATTACTAAAATATGCATAGTATATATTTTTAAGTGCTCACCAGAAAATTGTAGAAAATACAATCAGAAAATTCATGTGCTCTGCTTTTGCTGGTTCCCTGGGCTGTGGCCACCTGCTGGCTTAAACAGGGCCATCTCCTGATGGAAGCACTGCACAGCACGGAAGGCTGAGCAAAGCACCAGCTGCCTTTGGAAATGGCAGTGAGACTTCAGGAAATGACAAAGATTGTCTACTGTCCATGGATCCGAATGAAGACAGGAGCATCACTACTCCTGTAAGCATCAAGAGACAGAAATACAAAAACACCAGTTAGTCAATTACACTTACAAACTGTGGCCAGTCCTTACTAACTCAACACTGCAAAAATCTGGAGCTTTACCGGTAGCTCAGTCAGTAAAGAATCTGCCTGCAATATGGGAAACCTGGATTCAACCCCTGGTTGGGAAGATCCCCTGGAGGAGGACATGGCAACCCACTCCAGTATTCTTGCCTGGAGAATCCGATGGACAGAGGAGCCTGGTGGGCTACAGTCCATGGGGTCACAGAGTCGGACACAACTGGGCGGCTAAGCACAGCACAGCACAGCAAAGGTTTTGAGTTTCATCTCTAACGATACATAAGTGACATAAACCAGCATTTGGATCATGACACCCCCAGAGAATGCAGTAGATGGATGGAACAGTAATAGAATTTAAATTTAAAAACTATGATCCATTAAACTTGGGGAGTTTGAGGTGAGACAGAATCAAGAGGGTTTTCTTACTTGAAGCACTCTCAAAGGCTAATATGCTAATTGCACCATTGCTCTCCGGGAGAAATGATGGCATAGGACACTTCCCAAACACGCCAAGGGAGAGTGGTGCGTCTGCAGAGCATCTCTCAAGGCTGCCTTCCTCAGTGCACCTTGGGAAGCGCTGTTGGGTGAGTTCAGCCTATTCTACAGCCACCTCACCAGGGAGGGGCCTTCAGTACCCCACATTACTGTTACTGACTACAGCCCTGCCTCATTGAGTGCAGCACTGATTAACTGAGTTCAGCACTGCCTCACTGAATACAGCACTGCATGACTGAGTACAGCACTGATTAACCAAGCACAGCAGAGATTAACTGAGTATTGCACTGATTATCTGAGTACAGCCCTGCCTCACTGAGTACGTTACTGGTTAATTGAGTTCAGAACTGCCTCATTGAGTGCAGCACTGATTAACTGAGTTCAGCACTGCCTCACTGAATACAGCACTGCATGACTGAGTAGAGCACTGAGTAACCAAGCACAACAGAGATTAACTGAGTATAGCACTGATTATCTGAGTACAGCCCTGCCTCACTGAGTACTATACCACACTGAAGCTTTCCATTTCCATGTCCTGCCTGATCCTGGGGGAGACTGGTTCAGGGGAATACAGGCGAGGCTTAAACATTTAAATAAGTTCCCAACCCACTTATGGCCCCTACTCCCTTTCTGCTCTAGTTGTCAGTGAATTTCAGCAAGTCCTGATGAAACATCAGGGACCATCCTATAAAGATAGGCAATGCCACAACAAGAAAACCAGAGGGCTGGGGCTCATGATAGGCTGTCTCTTTAAAAATACCTTCTGGAAATTTTGATCTTTATTCTCCTGAGATGATAAAGAATCACAGGAGAAGTTAAGGTGAAAAGCTGTTATTTCCATATTCTAGGGTTAATTAGCTCCCTTATACATGCGCCTGTAGGAAACTGTAGCAGGTATGATGAGAGAGACATGTATGCTTTCCTTTTTTATAAGTTCTTAAATCAGGAGCTATTTTAAGTGCAGCAGAAAGCAAGATGATGCAGGGAGAGTCATCTTTCTAGCAGAATTCACCCCAGCTTCTGTCTAATGAGGCTTCCTTGGTGGCTCAGATGCTAAGGAATCTGCCTGCAATGCAGGAGACCCAGGTTTGATCCCAAGGTTGGGAAGACTCCCTGGAGAAGGGAATGGCAACCCATCCCAGCATTCTTGCCTGGAAAATTCCATGGACAGAGGAGCCTGAGGGGCTACAGTTCATGGGGTCGCAAAGAGCTGGACACGACTGAGCGACTGACACTTTCACTGTCTGTCTAATGGGGTCTGTAATGGAGAGATTTTTTTTCAAATCCTCTGCAGGACGCTCTTGTTAATGACTCAGTAAAAGTGTCTCAGACTGACAGAAGGAAATCAGCAGATCACCCCCCCACCGGCCCTGCATATTCCAATCTGCAACTCCCCTGAACTCAGCCCCAGGAGAAAGGACCACGCTTCGGCTGGGCATCCAGGCTGCACATCTCCGTAATGGGTTCAGGCACACTGGTTATGCAGAAGGGATGGGAGAGGCCCCCAGCACTCATGCTGATGACACGGTCACTCACCCTCCGTCCTGCCAGGCCTCAGGACTGTGCTTCCCGGACGCCAGCTGTCACACAGGAAGCTGCAGCCTCCCTCTCCCCCGCCTCCTTTGCTGGCTGGAGCTGCAGGGCCATGGCCTGGAGAGTTTCCTTCACCATCTGGAGCTCCCCCTTGAGAGACTGTGCGCACGTTGTTAAGGAACACACGTGAAGGTGATGGGCGGCCCCTGCAGCCTCCCAGGGGTCTGCTAAGAGCCACGTGCCTGCTGAAAGCAGATGGGCACTGCCCTCTAATTGCAGTTTCAAGTTCCTCCAAATTGGACCAATTAAATATTAATACAAATGTTACACTTCTTTTAAGAGCGACTGCAGTTCCTACAAGGCCCGAGGTCATTGACTGTCTCAAGGAAGGTTTCCAACAGGAAAAGGAAGAGTCAGCTTTTAGACTGAGACAGATGGCAAGCTAGGACGCTCCACGGAATATGGTCAGCATGACTGTACTCCTGCTAAGCCCCCTGCTGGGGTGGGGGGCCCCTGGCACGTCCAAGTGCTCCACAGTGGAGAGGAAAGAAGGCTGGAAACCAGAGTCTCCTGGAGAAAGCCAGGACTGGGCGCCAGCGCAGGGTCCACACTCAAGAGTCATGAGTTACGGTGCCTGTCGGCCACTGGCCAGCCTTGTCACCTTGTGTAAATCACTTTGAATCTCAGTTTTCTCCTGAAACAATGACTTCAAAACCCCTTGGGTTCTAATCTGCTGTCATGTGTTATTATGCCCTAGGGTACTTGTAAAACAGCCATTCAGGCCACTAGAGATTTGACAGAAGGCAGGGAGCTTGCATTCTCTGGGTTGGCTAGTTGGTTGATACATTTTTCTTTAAACTGTTGGGCTCTTAGTTTCCTAACCTATAAAGTTGTTTCTCCTGTAGATAAAGCAATCACAGAGAACTTAGCAAATAATTCTATGGAATAAATAATATGACTACCATTCTTTAAAGAGATGAGCTCTCTTCTAGGTGTTTAAGCTCGGGAACATTTAACCAACGGTTGTCTTCCTGTCTGTCCACAGCTTTTCCTGGTGTATCTGCAATCAGAACAATTCTAAGACAAATACAGAATGAGTGGTGAATTAGATTCTCTTAATTTAATAAGCAAACTAATTTAACTTCATCCAACAGGACCTTAAGAAGAAACACAGAAACATGTTGACCCCTCTTAAACGCTGTTAAGTCATTGCACGAGGTCAGACGACTTAAATATTACTAGATCAGATATGGAGAAAACAGAAAGCTTTAGGGTAAGCAGCTTGCAGAAATCTTCCCACTCAGACTGCCTACATCTACTACAATGTTGTTTTATCCAAATGCAATGTTGATGCAGTGTCAAGAGATAGAGATACCTTTAGGTTATGACTATAGGAAGCTTTCTTTTTTCTTTTTTAAATAAGGAATTCCAAAGGATCCTGGGAATTATGCAAATGAACCTCACCTAAGCAAAAATCGCTGAGCCACCCTGACAAGGCTCTGGCAGTTATTCTTGCTCTTGAAGCCTCACTAGACTTCATCATTTACCTAAATTACATACATCTACTACGATGATTCTCTCCTTGCACTTGAACTTGAGGATGGGGTGGGGGGAATGAGGGCAGAGTTGAGATCCAAGAGAAGAAAGTATCCAATTCTTGTCTTTTTTCCTTTTTAAAAAGACTTCATTTTCTTCTGTTTCTCTGAACAGCTCTGTTAATCTTTAGTGAAAACACATATGACTTTACACAAGCAAGAACATAAGTGGTCCCAGACCAAATACCAAGCTGCCAATTAATCACAAAGTTAAGCTACGTTTACAAAGAGTAAGGATAGAGCTTAAGCAGTTTATGAATCTTGACAAACTCCTGAGACTTCATTACCTCTGATAGGCAGTCTGGGACTACAGGCCCCACTCTTGTGATATGCTGAATGACAACCAAGGTTTTTAGAGAGAGAAACTGAACCAAACTCAACTGCCTCTTAAAGAAGTCATAAAATGTCTAGTCATAAAATGTCTAGCACTGGGAGAACACTGTTTCAAAAAGGGGTTTTGAAAAGAAAGTGAGAGAGAAGCCACAAAAGAAAAAGACTATGTTATACAACTAAAATAACACTCAGACAATGATCTCAGACAGTCTCAGCCCCTAAGACAACGGTCTCCAGGGACACAGGGAGGACTGAGAAGATGGAGATTTGAGGATGTGCCCATCAGCTCTGGGAAGCTGGCAAACCATCCAATGCTTTCATTATCTTACTTTTAAAATGCAGATTTTTCTGACTGCTCCCCCAATAAGTTCATAGTTAAAGCCGATTGATATTTGACCACGTGTTTTGTGAAAGTTCTGAGGAAACAGAGTAAAACTTCAGTGTTGGAATTTATGTATACGTGACAGAGGTGCTCTTTACATCTAGGTGCAAGAAGAGGTCTGAAAGGAGTTAAATGATTCTTAGTATGCCTGTGCTCTAGCAGCCTCTCAGCCAAGTGGGTATTTATTTCATTCTCTGTAACAGATATGCCACCAAAGATCTGTGGCAGCTAAGAAAATCAGCACATGAATTACAACAATGGCACAAGGACTGGCATGCCAGTATCTTTAAAAACCCCTTTGAACCCAAGACCACCTTGCTATAGACTACAGGTGTATTAGGCAAGAGTATTACTTCTTTAAAAATTTTTTTTACAATTAAAAAATGTTTTTAAAAATTTTGGCTGTGCTGGGTCTTCGCTGTAGCACATGTGCTCGTGAGTTTTGCCACATGGGCTTGGCTGCCTGGAAGCAAGTGAGATCTTTGCTCCTTGACTAGGGATTGAATCCACGTCCCCTGCATTGAAAGGTGGATTCTTAACTAGTGCACCAGCAGGGAAGTGCCAAGAACATTACTTCTTGATAGTAAAATTGTGCAGAGTGTGTTTGCAATGAATAAAGGCACGTTTCACATGTGTCTTCCGGTGCTAACACAACACTGTCCTTTAGGGCAGCCATGTCCAAAGATCCTCAGATTTTTTCAAAGGGGTCTTTTGTTTATACCTCAAAAACAATTGAGTATTTTACTGCCAATTGTGATTCCAAGCGATCATTTTATTAGCTGGGTCAAACGATGGTCTTCAGTTCATCTGATCCCCTTTGCTTCCAAAAGAAGTAAGTTGTTCATTTGCTAAATTATTTTTTCATTATCAACAGTGATCCCTCTGCAGGCCCTGTGGCCACAGTCCTGGGAACTTTCCTCCATTCCCAAAGCCAAAAGTGAGGGGCACAATTGTGGACGAGCAAAGAGGAAAGCCCCGTCCACAGGCAGCAGCCTCAAAGGTTGTGAAGCTTGCGCAGGCGCACTTCCTGTGGTGCCGCCCAGGGCCAAGTTCACCTGTGCTAAGCCTGCAGTAGGAGCCAGGTGTCCACACCTCTCTTGGGCTCCCACGCCTCTTCTTCCCATTCCACTCCTTTTCGTGGGGACCAGAGGGAAGAACCCCGGCCCCCATATTCGCATCAGACTAGTGCACACAACGGTCAAACTGCAGCGTCTTAGGGTCTCAGTTCTTTCATCTATGACACCATGATGGTCACAATCCCTCTTCCAGCTCTTCAGTTCTAGAAGATGAAAGCATTTCCAAGGAGGCAAGAGCAAGTCCCCCAAACTCCCATTTCCTTTGTCAGTTACAGCCGCATGTTTTAAAGCTGAACCAAACAAGGGCTCTTAAGCTCATGTGGCATTTGTGTGTGTGTCTGGATGTATTTAGAGTGTTTGCATGCCATCAAGCACCACCAAGACTAATGGACTGGGCACCATGCATTCCAAGTAAAGAGAAAGAACAGAAATCCAGGAGGGTTTCCTGGACATGAATGCAAATAGAACCACAGATAGAATCAGTCTATGCCGTCTCATCTAGGATTCAGAGGCGGGCAGAACTACCCTAGGGGCTCTGAAGTATGCTCAGTGTTCCACTCCTAGGCGTCCTTTCCTTCTGAAAGTGTGCTGTAGAAGATGAAGGAGAAAGAGAAAACCCGCTGCTAAAACATCCACCTAACCTAGATGGTTTTCGGTTAAAGCACTATGTACGTGGAGGAATGATTCCATCCCCTGAACATGTTTTTTCAAAACACAACTGCTAATTAGGATCCAAAGTGACTGTGAAATTATACTACAGACTCAGACAAACACTCCTGGAAATCCCGGCTTGAGTGGCAGTGAAGTCGCACCTCCCGTCCTCACCTTAGATGCCAGGCGTGAGTCACCTCTGTGACGCCGGCTCTTCCAATTAACGCTGCAGACTCTTCTCAGATGCTTGCCGTGTTCTTCCTGATCGGTTGGTGCTGTTACTCGGTGTGATTTAGTGAGCCTGTCAGGAGGATGAAGAGACACAGCCTGTCTTCTCCCCTTCCTCCACTCTGTCAATCCAGTGTCTTCTTCATAAAAATAAGAGACTACAAGTCAGCTGTCCACGGCCTTGATGTTAAATCAGGATGCCCAGAGGATCTGCTGGGAAGGTCAGCCCCACTGCTTGTGACTGGCCCACCCTCTCCTGATGCTACAGCGCCAGGGCTTTCTCACACTCATGGCTTATGCAAAGTTCCGTGCCTCCGCATCTGGAGTGTCCAAGGCTTGAATCTTCTGGACATGGACATTGATGTGGGCTCGAATTAATCATGTTCACTCTGCAGCCTACACACAGGAAGATCTGGCAGAGTCCTCGATGGAATCAAACAAAACTACTACGCTCGCTGGGAAATTCTTTCCTGTTGTTGACGGCAAGCTGTTTCTTTCAACTGCACTCAGCTTTGTCTCTTTGATCAAGAATGGAAACACAAACCAGTCAGAGCCTGGCTGGAGGATTTCAGCAGCCTCTTTGAATCGAGATAAGCTCTCATTTGAAACAAGGGCTTCGGTTTGTGTAAGAAGCTTCAGCAGTGCCTTGTAAATGTGTCTTTCTATCTCAAGGCACCGAGATCCAGTAAGTGCCACTCTGTTTGAATTCAAAGGTACCTTCTTTGTATTTACTCTCAATCAGTGACATAGAACAAAGCCAGAGTTGCATAGGAAAGTCTGCATTGAAATCCATATTGTGGTATAAATTTTATTGGTGGAGGGTGACTTCAGTACCTAAAGTAGTGTTTCCCAATCCTGGTTTGACATGTTCCCTCTACGTTTCCACTTATTTCAGCAAGGACCAGCAAAATTCTCAATAAACATATCTTCATTAAACACCTCTTATTAAAGCTTAACATTTTGATAGTAATTGTGTGTTCCACAGAATAAGCCTGTCCAGCTACTTACAAGCATGGCTGCCTCCTGATTGGCCATGAAGGACCATGAGCTGGTGGCTGGATGCTTTGCCGTTCGTCAGAAATGATCTTGGACAGTCATGCAATTTCTAAGCCTCAGTCTTCTCAGCTATCAAGTAGATATAATAATCCCTATCTGTCTATAGAAATTTTATCAGAATGAAATGACTTTTCATATAAGTCACTGTAGGGTTACCAATCAGTTCTCTCAAGGATTTATTACAAAATGATTGAATCAATCTATCTTGAAACCTCATATAAACATGGGATGTGGTGTGATCGTGTGACAGTGACAATGAAAATGTTTTTCTACCTAAAACCAAGCACTTAACCATGACTCTCCTGGTGGCCCAGATGGTAAAGCATGTCTACAATGCGGGAGACCTGGGTTCAATCCTTGGGTCAGGAAGATCCGCTGCAGAAGGAAATGGCCATCCACTCCAGTACTATTGCCTGGAAAATCCCATGGACAGAGGAGCCAGGTAGGCTATAGTCCATGGGGTCACAAAGAGTTGGACACCACTGAGTGACTTCACTTACTTACTTAAGAACTATGTTCAACACATCTCCTGAATATTACCCATTTAACTCAAATAAAAACCTTAGTGAGTGCACGCTCAGTCACTTCAGTTGTGTCCAACTCTTTGTGACCCTAAGGGCTGAAGCCGCCAGGCTCCTCTGTCCATGGGATTCTTCAGGGAAAGAATCCTGGAGTGGGTTATCATGCCCTCCCCTCCAGAGGATCTTCCTGGCTCACGGATCAAACCCACATCTCTTACACTTCCTGCACTGGCGGGCAGGTTCCTCACTTGCAGCACCTGGGAACCTTACAGGTACATGTTGTTATCTGACTTTAGAGATGCTTATAGAGGCATCTCTAAACCTATAGAAACCTATATATGTTTGGAAGTCAGGAAGCAACAGTTAGAACTGGACATGGAACAACAGACTGGTTCCAAATACAGAAAGGAGTATGTCAAGGCTGTATATTGTCACCCTGCTTATTTAACTTCTATTCAGAGTACATCATGAGAAACACTGGGCTGGAAGAATCATGAGCTGGAATCAAGGTTGCTGGGAGAAATATCAATAACCTCAGATATGCAGATGACACCACCCTTATGGCAGAAAGTGAAGAGGAATTAAAAAGCCTCTTGATGAAAGTGAAAGAGGAGAGTGAAAAAGTTGGCTTAAAGCTCAACATTCAGAAAACGAAGATCATGGCATCTGGTCCCATCATTTCATGGCAAATAGATGGGGAAACAGTGGAAACAGTGTCAGACTTTATTTTGTTGGGCTCCAAAATCACTGCAGATGGTGACTGCAGCCATGAAATTAAAAGACACTGACTCCTTGGAAGAAAAGTTATGACCAACCTAGATAGTATATTCAAAAGCAGAGACATTACTTTGCCAACAAAGGTCCGTCTAGTCAAGGCTATGGTTTTTCCAGTAGTCATGTATGGATGTGAGAGTTGGACTGTGAAGAAAGCTGAGCACTGAAGAATTGATGCTTTTGGTGTTGGAGAAGACTCTTGAGAGTCCCTTGGACTGCAAGGAGATCCAACCAGTCCATTCTAAAGGACATCAGTCCTGGGTGTCCATTGGAAGGACTGATGCTAAAGCTGAAACTCCAATACTTTGGCCACCTCATGTGAAGAGTTGATTCACTGGAAAAGACCCTGATGCTGGGAGGGATTGGCGGCAGGAGGAGAAGGGGACGACAGAGGATGAGATGGCTGGATGGCATCACTGACTCGATGGACGTGAGTCTGAGTGAACTGAACTCTGGGAGTTGGTGATGGACAGGAAGGCCTGGCGTGCTGCAATTCATGGAGTCGCAAAGAGTTGGACACAACTGAGCGACTGCCCTGAACTGAACTGATAGAGGCATTATCCACTGTTCATGATCCCATTGCTCCTGAATCTGGCTTGGGAACACTAAAAGCATCCTATTTACACACATCTCTGTCCCTTCTCAGCCTCCTTCCCACTACCCATATCTATTAAGGAGAAAACCCAATTCCCCAGAATCAAACTAACGTTTTTGAAAATTTCTAAATGAGAGAATAACATAGACCTCAAATGCAGCTGTCAGAACTGCTACCTGAGCCCCCCAGAAGCTGGGGGGTTTTCCCACTGAGGAACAAGCCCACCTGCTGGACAGGAGCCATTCGGTGTGCACTGGCCCTTGGCAGGACCCTGCTCCCAGATGCCCAGCCGCAGACGGTCACTTGTCCATCTGCTGGAGGCCACACTCCCCTAACAACTGCTCAAATCTGTGGGATCCATGAACATGAAATAAACAAAAGTGAAAGGCAAATATACTGCTACTGTTTCTTTGGCCAGTTTTTTAATGAGAGCTTAAATAACAGTTTATTAGGGGCAGGGAGTTACAAAAAACAGAATGTCTGCTTTTAAAAATGTACCTTGAGCAATTGGAAATAATCACTGATTAAGCTGAAAAATATTTTCCTGCTAAATTTAATAAACAAGGTGAAAGATTTCAGGTTATAAGGAGAAAGGAAACACAATGCTGAATCCATCATTAGACTGTGGATCTGAATACTTGTGATTATGGTTAATGCTTGACCATTCAAGTCTCTTTAAATACACACACATATTCCAGATAAAGTCTGATAAGAACTAGAATTCTGAAAAGACAGCAATGAGAAATGAAGTTCAAAATAGCCACATTTCTCACATCTAATAAAAGTCATACTACTGACCAGAAAGGATAAATGAACAAAGAAGTACTTTCATCTAGAGAAGTTTCAACTTATGATTAAATACCTTAGAAAAAAATACAGGACGAAGCTGTATATGCCTTCATCCATCTTGCACGCACTCATCTGCCCTCAGAAGAGCTAACCAGGGACAAACCACACACTGATTCCTATGAGATTCAGCGCGTCACGTGGACAAACACCTAAGCCAGTAGTTTCTTGTGCCCTCTTGCTCACTGGCAACTAGTTTTGATAAAGGGATTTGCAGATGTGACAGGAAATACCCTGAATCTTGTATGCGAAAAAATTGGAAGGGAGTGATATGAAGTCCCACTAATGTGATACTCTTCTGCCCATTATATGGCAGCATCGCATGGAAGAGGAAGCTGAAGATGGATTTGGGTTTCTCAGTATTCAGAAAGCCCCTAGAAAACCGAGGCAGTCAGACTCACAACCATCTGAGCCCCACAAACCCAGCTGCACAAGCCCCCAAAACTACATTTTTCTTTGGCCTCATTTTGCGCATGTCTGAATTTCTTTGGTAATTTTTAGCAGTCAGGTTTAGTCATCAAAAATGCCAACTTACCAAAACCTAGAGAGAAAACATCGCATACTGAATAATCTCAGAGATCAGAGGTGTGTTGAACTCTAAATACCAGGAGTATCTATTTGTTTCCATCTGCTGAGGCATAGGAAAACTGTGCAATTTTTTAAGACTTTCTTTTACAAAGTAACCTAACAGGTGCTCCACCTGCAGGATTAAAAGGATATGAATGAGATCTTCATCATGACTGTGGATTGCCATGAGCAGTTGATCCTCTAAGTACAATAGCTTCTTGCCTATGGTTTCACATTTTTCTCCAAGTTCTGCTGAAAAGATGTAAGATTCCTGGCCAGGGAAAAAGAAAAATATATCATTAGTAAACTATAGATATTTTCAGGGCTATGAACACATCTGTGATTTATCCAATGGCCTACAAAGGGAAGACTCCCCAACACAGCTCTGCTACCTTCTGCATCCTGTTGGAATCATGCCAGAAACATGTCTTCACTGGAGGTCATTCTTGAGAATGGCAATTTCAGGTTATTACTGAATGATCAGCTGTATCTGCATGACTCCACAGTTGATCTCCTGTATCTGGTCATTTCTAAGACTGATATCCAGTATATCAACTCCTAAAGTGGATTTATCAAAGGGGAAGCCTGGGTCTTTGAACTGCATTCATGGGCAAACTCACACTGGAATAGGAATGCTAACCAAAGAGAGGCTGACCTGTAAGAACAGAGAGATGTTCCTTCAGGGGCACAGGGCTCTAATAGGGCACTGAACATGTATCTGCACTGGTCACAGTCCCTGAAAGCTAGAATATTACGGAGACATTTTTATGATTTTTTAACTTTTATTTATTTTTTTAATTGAAGGATAATTGTTTTACAGAATTTTGTTGTTTTCTGTCAGACTTCAACATGAATCAGCCACAGGTACACCCATGCCCCCTCCTTCCTGAACCTCCCTCTCATCTCCCTCCCCATGCCACCCCAGCCCCTGTTTGGGTTTCCTGAGCCATACAGCAAATTCCCATTGGCTATCTATTTTACATATGGTAATGTAAGGTTTTCCAGTGGTCATGTATGGATGTGAGAGTTGGACTATAAAGACAGCTGAGCACTGAAGAATTGATGCTTTTGAACTGTGGTGTTGGAGAAGACTTTTGAGAGTCCCTTGGACGGCAAGGAGATACAACCAGTCCATCCTAAAGGAGATCAGTCCTGGGTGTTCATTGGAAGGACTGATGCTGAAGCTGAAACTCCAATACTCTGGCCACCTGATGGGAAGAGCTGACTCATTTGAAAAGACCCTGATGCTGGGAAAGATTGAGGGCAGGAGCAAAAGGGGATGACAGAGGATGAGATGCTTGGATGGCATCACCGACTCAATGGATTTGGGTTTGGGGGTGGACTCTGGGAGTTGTTGATGGACAGGGAGGCCTGGAGTGCTGTGGCTCATGGGGTCCCAAAGAGTCGGACACGAGCGAGTGACTGAACTGAACTGAACTGAATGTAAGTTTCCATGTTACTCCCTCCATACATCTCACCCTCTCCTCCCCTCTCCCCATGTCCATAAGTCTATTATCTATGTCTGTTTCTCCACTGCTGCCCTGCAAATAAATTCTTCAGAACCATTTTTCTAGATTCTGTATATATGCATGAGTGGGACTTCCCTGGTGGCTCAGATGGTAAAGCATCTGTCTACAATGCAGGAGACCTGGGTTCAAGCCCTGGGTTGGGAAGATCCCCTGGAGAAGGAAATGGCAATCCACTCCAGGACTATGGCCTGAAAAATCCCATGGACAGAGGAGCCTGGTAGGCTACAGTCCATGGGGTCGTAAAGAGTCAGACACGACTGAGCGACTTCACTCACTCACACGATATTTATCTTTCTCTTTCTGACTTGCTTCACTCTGTATAATAGGTTCTAGGTTCATCCACCTTATTAGAACTGATTCAAATGCATTCCCTTTTATGGTTGAGTAATATTCCATTGTGTATATGTACCACGACTTCTTTATCCATTCATCTGTCAAAGGACATCTAGGTTGCTTCCATGATCCAGCTGTTGTCAATAGTGCTGCAATGAACAATGGGATACATGTGTCTTTCTCAATTTTGGTTTCCTCAGGGTATATCCCTAGGAGTGGGGTTGCTGGGTCATATGGTGGTTTTATTCCTAGTTTTTTAAGGCATCTCCATACCTTCTTCCATAGTGGCTGTATCAATTTACATTCCCACCAACAGTGCAAGAGCATTCCCAAGGAGACCTTAAATGCCAGGAGACCTGTATTATATGTACGGCTGCTATCACCACCAGTGCAAGTACTCTTTTCCCTCTCTCACACCAGGGCATAAGTCCCATAAAGAAGGGACAATCCATGCCAAGCCCCATAAGAGCTCAGATGATGATGGCTTGCTTGCTGCTAGGTTCAGAGATCCTGGCTCAATGTCAGACACATGGTAGGCACACGGCATTCACTGTTTGCATGAATGCACAGCCACGTCTGGGACCTCCCACCTTCTGAAAAGTTTCCCCTTCACACTTGTATCCAACACATGAACCAGGAAAGAGCCCTCTTTATGTCACTTTTCTGTACAAAACCACCATGTGGAGAATAATATGAAGGTTACTTAAAAAACGAAAAACAGAGCTGCTGTATGAACCAGCAATCATGCTCCTGGATGTATACCAAAGAAAACTATAATTCAAAAAGATGCATGCACCCCAGTGTTCATAGCAGCACTATCCACAATATCTAAGACATGGAAGCAACCTAAATGTCCATCAACAGATGAATGGATAAAGAAGAAGTGGTACATATACACAATGGAATATCACTCAGCCATAGAAAGGACAAAATAATGCCATCTGCAGTATGACTGGACCTAGAATCTCTGCTATACTAAGTAAGTCAGACAGAGAGAGAAAAATGTCATATGATGTTGTTTATATGTGGAATCTAAGAAAATGATACAAATGAGCTTATCATAAAACAGAATCAGATTCACAGACACAGAAAAAAGACTTATGGCTACCAAAGAGGAAAGGGGGAGGAGGGATAAATTAGGAGACTGGGATTAACGTATATATACTACTATACATAAAAATGGATAAACAAGGACCTACTGCGCAGCATAGGGAACTATATTCAATATCTTGTAATAACCTGCATCATATAAAAACAATATACATTTCAACTTACACAGTGTTATATGTCAATTATATCTCAAATAAAATATAATAAGTAAATAAATAAGCAGCAAAAAGCAAGCTCAGAATTTAAAAGTAACCAAAAGTAAAACTAATATTTTTCCAACTAATGGTGAAAGTCCTAGAAGGTATATAAAAATAATTTTGCATAGGGAAAAGAATTGAGATATCTATTCAGATTAAATTGCAGTTACTAAAAAAGCTATAATTAATGGCTAGAAAAGAAACAACAAAATGCCCAGGTATGGCAATATTTAAAAAGTCCTTAGAGTTCACAAGTTGTATAATACTATAATTGGCGTCCAAAAATAACCATTTAATCAAGATATGTAATTTAACATTCACTATATCAACTCCAGAATTCCCTAAAGTTTATATCCCAAATGGTCAACTATATTAGAAGAAAACAGTGCAGATGAAGTACCCATAACTACCGTAAATACTGAAGACATCTGATATATTATAAATTAATATATGTACAAAAAACTTAGTGACAACATACAATTTTGCAGACAAATGGACACGATTATACAAGAAAGCATGTGAAGCATGTGTGAAGGTTTGTTCCTAACTGACCATAGTAGTGATGAGGAGAAACCAGTAAATATGTAAAAATCACATATACATGTATATTTCACTGCTCTAAAAGTAGTAACATTGTCATTCAAAGATGTAGAATTACAGAGTAGACAAATTACATGGAAGTTAAGACAACGGGTAGTGAGTAATGGCAGAGTCATGCATGAACTAAACGAGACACCGAGAAAAAGAACATCTGGAGAAACATGATTGACAGCAGTGAAACCACAAGCCACACGAGAAGGAGAAAAATACAGTGTTAGTGGGGCAATACATACGACAGAGATTACACTTGAAAGAGACACAAAAGCATAGAATCAGAACGTGAAGCTAAGGAATTTAAAACACTCTTTGATGGAATCAAATGATTCAATTTTCATCTTAGGGCTAAAACAAATAGAAATCAAAGCTAAATTAAGTCCATTTAAAATATGGCTTTACATATTCCCCCAAAAACATAATTCCTGCCTGTTTTTATTTTTAAATTATGTGCAGATTGATAGTGATTGTGTGAATTTGGAAAAGTGATTTAAGACCATATAGAAAAACGCTGGGCTTTCCTGATAATGCTAGTGGTAAAGAACCTGCCTGCCAGTGCAGGAGACTCAGGTTTGATCTCCAGGTCAGGAAGACCCCCTGGGGAAGAAAATGACAACCCACTCCAGTATTCTTGTCTGGAAAATTCCATGGACAGAGGAGGCTGGCAGGCTACAGTCCATGGGGTCGCAACAGAGTCAGACACAACTTGGCAACTAAACAACAACAGCAAAACTTTAAATTATTTATAGTCTATGATTCAAAAGTACCTTTATTGGAATTTATCAAAAAGAAATTTTATATATTTAAATTTTAAAAAAAATTAAGCATTTTAATAAATATAGAAAATCTCTATCATATGTGTTAAATAAAAATTTATTATTATTTTAGTAATGCAAAAGTAATTGCATTAAGAGTACAAGAAAGAGGAAATAACATGTGTCCAACAATAAAGGGAGTGGTTAAAATAAGTCCTGTTATATTCAATTTGTACTTAGCCATTAAAATAATTTTAATATAAGAATATTTAATAATGAGGAAATACTCAAATATTAACAATTATTTGGAGGGCCAGCATTATAGTACATTTTTATTTTCTTCTCAATATTTTGTTGTATTTTCCACATCTCTGAAATATAATAAAGAAAAAAGTCACTAAGAGCATTAATTCAGGCCATAATGAAAAAGTATGGAAGACATACAACTGAATATTTAAAAAAAAAATAATTTTAAAGCTTAAAAAAACACAAGAAATATAAAACAGAAATATGGTTACTAAAGGGAAAAGGCAGGGGATAAATTAGGAGTATGCAATTAACAGATACAAATTACTCCAGATAAAATAGATAACCGACAAGGACCAACTGTATAGTATAGGGAACTATTTTTAATATCTTGTAATGACCTATAATGGAAAATGTAATAACTGAATCATTTTGCTATACACCTGAAACACAACTTATAAATCAATTATATTTCAATAATTGAAAAAAAAAGATTAAAAGGCACAAAGAGGCACAGGGAAACAAACTCCGTGAGATCAAGGTTCTCTGATCAGTAACAGAAGAGCTGATTGGCGTTCTCTCACGGGACTGCCTCTTCAGGTTACAGAATCTCCACCACACTCCTGCACAAATCACTACTGACAGATTCTGATCCTGTACTGAAAGGACACTACGTGTGACCTGGGTGTTATTTGAATGGTTTATGGCTTTAACATAATGCTCTCATATGGAAGCATGGGAATGGAATTAGTTTAAGACCTAAACTGAGAAGTGACAGCTAACAGGAGGGAAGATTTACATATTTTATCAATCTGATAAAAAATTCTCCATCATTCAAAGAAATTCCATCTGTCCACAGAGGGCCAGATGGAACCAGAGTCATGAGCATCAGTGGGACAAAGCTGTGGAAGTCCTGCCTGTGGACCACAGCCTGGAGGGTCTGGGTAGAACCTCCTTGCTGTTCCCATGCTGAGCCTAGGCAGGGCGGAATATGTGTGTGGCCACAGCAGTAGGACCTTCCAGGACCTTACCTGTACTGCCAGGAGACAGATTATTATTAATACTGCTCCCCCTTGAACCTGGCTGGTCCTTTAAGGATCCTCTGGAGCTGACATGCCTGACTTCCAGGTCAACATCATAAGAGGTGGTATGTCTTCTCAGATCACTTGCCCTGGAACCCAGGGTCCATGTCGTGAGGAAGCCCAAGTCACTTGGATTGGCCAGGTGTAGGTGTCAGGCTGAATGCCCCAGCGAAAGGCCTAGTCAATAGCCAGGTACGAGCAGGATTGAGCCTTCAGACAACTTAAGGACCTGCCTTCAAGTGATTCATTAAACACCCAGACCATGTGGGGCAAAGACAGTCCTCCTCACAGGTCCATGCATATATGAATTTTTTTTTTAATCACTAAGCTGAGCATGATGTGTTAAGGATCATAGCAGCTAAAACATGGGTATACACCACGTGGGAGCCTGCCTGAATGGACAGGACCCTTGCACAATATTAGCAGGAGGTATCCCCTTCTGGTCCCCAGACCAGTCAGATCTTGAAGTGCACTAAAGTGCTAACACCCAGACTTGTCTCAGGGTAGGGAGCGCCCATGAGCCTGAGAAGAGTAAGAAAAAGATCGCAGTGAGTGGTCACTGCTGTTGGCCACGGTCCCCAGGTCCCCGAATTCTGGTCAAATGTGCAGTGCGTAGTCTGAATAGCATATTTGCTCAGGATGTAACCAATGGGAGCTTGCTTCCCTCTAGCTTTGGGGAAAATGACTCTTTAGTGGATATGGTACAGCAAGATGCTTCCTCATGAGAGGCAGAAATGTACTAGATGAATGGATTCCTGTCTCTAGAGCTCACAGCCCCCTTGGGGACACACTCACTGCCTAGGATGAAGAACAAAATCACCATCCTATGTAAATCCCCAAGGATTACATCCTCCTAGGAACAGAAGTGTGCGTGTGCTCCATTGGCCCAGCGTGGCAGGGTGTGGGCGGGAGGCATCAGGCCTGTTACCACTATATCTCTCTTGCTTTGAGAACACTTTTCTCAAGTACGTCCTTTTTAAGTCATTGGTTTTTAGCCTCACTATACAGAGGTCCCCTGGCAGGAGAGCCGGGGGCTTCACTGTCAACTTTACCCTAGTATCTAATTTTATCCATAGTATTTGCCTAACCTGTAATGGAATAGGGAGGGACACCAAAAGGGATTTGGGTAGGGTTGATCTAGGGCAGGACTGAGAGGTCTACAAAGTGAAGAAAGAAAGAAATCAGAGAAGCAAACAGCACCAGAAGCCGTCTCTTGTCTTCCTTGCTGCTGCTGCTGCTGCTAAGTCGCTTCAGTCGTGTCCGACTCTGTGCGACCCCATAGACGGCAGCCAGCTAGGCTCCGCCGTCCCTGGGATTCTCCAGGCAAGAACACTGGAGTGGGTTGCCATTTCCTTCTCCAATGCATGAAAGTGAAAAGTGAAAGTGAAGTCACTCAGTCGTGTCCGACTCTTAGCGACCCCATGGACTGCAGCCCAGCAGGCTCCTCCGTCCATGGGACTTTCCAGGCGAGAGCACTGGAGCGGGGTGCCATCGCCTTCTCTGCTTCCTTACTGTGGCTGATTCACGGTCATGTATGGCAGAAACCAACACAATATTATATAGCGATTATCATCCGATAAAAAAATCAAATAAGGTAAAGGAAATAGGAGCCATAGAAGGGCTTTTGTTTGCTTGTTAGTCTTTACAGAAAGGGAATATTTTTTCAAAGCAGTTGTCTTTCAACAGATCTTTGGCAATGCTGGCATTTCTCTTTAAGCCAAAACAAGTGCATTCTTTAAGCGGTGCACTGCTCCTGAGGCCCCAGCTTGGGATGTAACTGCAAGAAAGTGGAGTCCCTCATTTTCACTCTTGCCTATTTCCTAGGACATCACATGCAAGCGTGTACAAAGGGCCACCATAGTCAGGGCTGCTAAGAATGTCACAGGTGCTTCCCCAAGCATCTTCATGCCTAAGCGGAGAGAATTGGAGCTGGTGGGCTTAGGAACTTAAGTCTCATCTAATTCAGTTCCTCCTTATACACACATCAGAAGCATCTCTAAGAGTCTTGTGACTTGCTGAAGGTCACACAAAGAGAAAGTGGTGGGTTGGGGTCCAAGACAGAGGTCTTCCCGCATCTAGCCAGCTCTTTCCTCTGGATCTGGACTTAACCATGATGCAAGGAGGTGGGGTGAGGGACACAGAGAGGGATTTGTGCAGGGCTGACCCATGGCAGGACTGAGGGGGCTACAAGTGATGACAGAAAGAATCAGAGAAGCAAACAGCACCAGAAGCTGTCTCTTCTCTTTCCTCCTCCCTCAAAGCTTGGCAAAGTCTGTTCTGTTTCCCAGAGGGCTCAGCCTCACCCGAAGAGGTACCTCCTCCATGACTTGCATATACGTCACCTAGATGCTAGTGATGACGGTAACCAGGACAATCTGGGATGCACTGGTGAGCGAGGGACCTTTGGTCTCCAAGGCCATGAAACCCAAGGCCATGAAACCCAAGGCTGGAGGCAGAAGACAGCGGGTGAGTCACCTGGGAAGCATGGCCAGTTTTCTTTTCTGAATAAGAACATGTATCTGCGTGTTCAGTTGCTCAGTCATGGCTGATTCTTTGTGACCCCATGGACTGTAGCTGGCCAGGCTCCTCTCTCCATAGAATTTTCCAGGCATGAATACTGGAGTGGGTTTCCATTTCCTACCCCAAGGGACTTCCTGACCGAGGGATGGAACCCGCATTCTTTACCACTACCCCTCTGGGATTTGAGAGCCTTCACTGCCCATCTTTCCCATCTACTTGCTAGATTCCCAGGGAACATTTTCTGAACCACATCCAGTGGCTCTTCATGCACCGGGCTCCTCTCAGTGTGAAATTGGTAACATTTGCTCCCACTTAGTTATTGAATTAAAAGTGGCCCCCAAAATGTTACATGACTATATGACCGATACTTGAAAATTAAAATATCCCCTACTACAAAATCATTGGTATTCCTGGCTGAAATGGAGTTCTGTAGTATTTGCAATTCTGAACAGATAAAGTACAGGTTGTTTGGCATTTCAAAGTGGCTTTGAAAACTCTCTAGTAATTTGTCCCATCAGGCAGTCTTTTCAGCCATTCAAATTATTATTTTTTTCTTTCTACACATTTATTCCATCATTTAGCCCTAGGAGTAACTATTTTCAGCACAGGCTGGAATGAAAAAAGCTATAGCAGGAATAGGGCCTCTTCCTGAGCTTCTCTCTTCTCTGCCTGGCTGATGCTCTCTCTCCTCTTAGAAGCCCTGCAGACCCCACTTCCTCCAGACATGCTCCTGAATCCCTGAATCTCTTACCACTCAACTCCAGGCTAGGGTGTTCCTCCTGTACCATGGACAGATCTCTCACATGTATGCATCTGCCTATCTCTCCAACTAGATGGGGGTAGAATGGGGTCCTGCCATCCCTGGAATTCCAGTGCAACTTGCCTAGTTCTCAAAAGATGCTCAGGACACATCTGTTGAAGCAAGGAATGGAGACTTCTTTTTCGGCAGGTCTTGAGGAAGCCATGCGGTTTCTCAGCCTGCCTTGGCCAAACCCGCCTCTCACCACCAAGTGTGTGAGATGTCTCTAGACTCAGTCCCTCCCTGGATGCAGCCAAGAGCAGCTTGCCTGGGATGATCTCCTGCCTCTAGGGCAGCGAGCGGGTCTTGTGTGTCTGTCCCCGCCCTTCCACACACACTTGCCTTTTATCAGCCTCGAGAAGAGCCCTAAATCTTCCCTCCTGTCCTTCCACACATGTCTGATTCGGTAGCCCTAACTTGGTCAGGCAATATTTCAAAGAGAATTTGCGTAACTCACCTCATGATCAAAACCCGTAGACTTGAGTGTTCGGGCAGAAATTTCCAGCTGTGTTGAATTAGGGCTGATGTCAAATTTCTGTCCTACTCACTAAACTGGGGAAGCGTGATTTAAAACAGAAAAAAGGATTTCCTTTGTTGGGCAGGATTTTCTCATTAAAATGACTTTCTAAAAACATTTATCTGAAAGGTTTATACTTGGATCCAAAAATGCATTCAGTTGCTAGCCTGAGCAGATGCCTGCACCCACACACTGATGAAAACCACACTCACAGACTCCGTGGTCAGGCTCCCCAAGGACTTTATTACTTAGTGATTTTCCCATAAAGAAGACTATGTCCTTGCCTATGAAATTTGGAAGATATAAATATTTAAAGTTTTAAAACTAGAGCTCATATTGAAAGGGAAGAGGGGGACTTCCCTGGAGGTCTAGTGGTTAAGACTTTGCCTTCCAATGCAGTGGGTGCAGGTTCGACCCCTTTTTGGGAAGCTAAGATCCCACATGCCTCATAGCCAAAAGCCGAAACATAAAACAGAAACAATATCGTAACAAATTCAATAAAGACTTTCAAAATGGTCTTCATAAAAAAGTACTAAAAAAAAAGGGTAAGGATTATATTATAACAATAATTGCTTTGATAAGAACAAGTATCTGGTAACATCTCATCTGGCTACATTTAGAGTGATGAGAGAATCACATGTATCTCTCTCTCTCTCTCTCTCTCTCTCTCTCTCTCACACACACACACACACACACACACACTATTTCCTGAATAAAAAATGTATTTGGAATACAAACTGTTTAGGTTACATTGTTAGTTAGCTAAGTGCTGCTGTAGCTGCCAACTTTACTTATGAAAGACTGCCACACCTAACACAGCATATGCTTTCAGAAATGTTATTCATCAGCGGTGACCTGCCGCAGACTTGAGCAGACCGGCTCCACCTTGGGTTAAGTCACTGGATAAAGAACATTGAAATAGCTGATGTTTTAAAATGCTGACAAAAGTAGTTCTAAAGGGCAAGGCAGTAGGATGTCTGAAATGATAACAAGTAGCAGCCCAAGAGAAACCTGATAACTGAGGTAAGAAGCCTTGCTGTGATTTAAAAATTAAGCTGAGGAAATCAACAAGTACCCTTCAGGACTATATCCCATGTGAGAAACACATTATGCTGGGCAATGTGCTTAAGGAACTCATCAGTATGAATGAATGGACAAAGAAGACGTGAGCACATATATATATTCTATTACATATGTAACGGGGTACTACTCAGCCACGAAAAAGAATGACGTAATGCCATTTGCAGAAACATCATACCAAGTGAAGTAAGCCAAAGACAAATACCTTATGACATCACTTATATCTGGAATCTAAAAAGAGATGCCAATGAACTTCTGTACAAAACAGACTCACAGACACAGAGAACAGACTTATGGTTACAAAAGGGGAAAAGGAAAGGAGGAATAAATGAGGAGTTTGGGATTAACAGGGCTTCCCTTGTGCTGGTAAAGAATCTGCCTGCAATGCGGGAGACCTGGGTTCAATCCCTGAGTTGGGAAGATCCCTTGGAGAAGGGAAAGGCTACCCACTCTAGTATTCTGGCCTGGAGAATTCCATGGACTGTATAGACCATGGGGTCGTGAACAGTCAGACACGACTGAGCAACTTTTACTTTCACTTTGGGATTAACATATATACACTACTATATATAAGATGCATAATAAGGACCTAATGTATAGCACAGGGAACCATATTCAATATCTTGTAATAATTTATAATGGAAAAGAATCTGAAAAAACATATGTATATAATGGAATTGCTTTTTAAAATTGGCCTATAATTGTTTTTACAATGTTATATTAGTTTCTGCTGTATAAAAGCATGAATTATACATATGTATATGTATGTCCCCTCTCTCTTGAGCCTCCTTCCCATGCACCCCTATCCCACCCCTTTAGGTCATCACAGAGCACTGACCTGAGCTCCCTGTGCTATTCAGCATCTTCCCACTAGCCATCTGTTTTACACACAGTAGTGTTACCTATTAACTGAAACATTTTAAATCGCTATACTTCAATTTAAAAAAAAAAGAAAAAAATAGCCATCAATATTTCCCACAGTTCGTGGCCAGCACCTGTGCTAACAGGGAAGGTCTCTGTCTTGGACAGCCCCCTCTCTGCCCTACCAGCCTACTCAGATCCCTACTTTCCTTAGCACATAATAAGGCAACAGCAATAGAGGCCTATCCATAAAAATATCTAATTCCTGCAGTGAAAGTCACAGGCTACATCACAAAGAAAAGACAGGTGACAGAAGAACCTGCATTTATGGACTGTTGAGCCACAGCAGTACTTATGTTTCAAAATCAATTAAAAATCCTGCACTGCACACATGCATCCTTACAAACCAAGATGGATCTTGAGCCTCATGATGTTTGTTCCGTTCTTAAGTTTCATCCCCTCTCCTATAGCTTGAGGTAAACCAGATGTGATTACCACCATCCACGAGCTTAGCTGATGCATTCAAGCATTTCCTTAGTTCAGTATTAAAATCACAGCCTTAAATATGTTCCTTTGGGCTGTTTTCCAAAATACAAGTTTGGCAAATACATTCCAGAAATGCTATATCGTTTTCCTTTTTCTATTGTCCACGTAAAGAATATTTACCTCAAACTCCTGTCCAATACCACAAAGGATATCTTTCACAATCTATTTGAAACCGATTTTGTAAGTATTCATGTTTTCACACAAATGCTGAGTTCTGCAGTCATTATGTAACGTCAACAAGCGGACAGGCACGTGGTATGACACTAATGGTCTATCGTTCCTACTCCATAAGATACATGTATTCACCCGAATATTCAGACTATATGGTTACACCCTGAGTAAGTGGGTATTTCTTTTAAAGGCATCCAGATGTTGGTGGTGGTAAGGAAAGCATCTGAAATATTTAGATGTCTGTCTTTAGGTCAGAACAACAGAGAAGGCAATGGCACCCCACTCCAGTCCTCTCGCCTGGAAAATCCCATGGATGGAGGCGCCTGGTAGGCTGCAGTCCACGGGGTCGCAAAGAGTTGGACATGACTGAGTGACTTCACTTTCACTTTTCACTCTCATGCATTGGAGAAGGAAATGGCAACCCACTCCAGTATTCTTGCCAGGAGAATCCCAGGGACGGCGGAGCCTGGTGGGCTGCTGTCTATGGGGTCACACAGAGTCGGACACGACTGAAGCGACTTAGCAGCAGCAGCAGCAGGTCAGAACAAGCTGAATCGTCAATTAATTGTCTTCAAGTTTCTGCACACTGAGTTGGGGGAATATCCCCTGGAGAAGGAAATGGCAACCCACTCCAGTATTCTTGCCTGGAGAATCCCATGGACAGAGGAGCCTGGTGGGCTAGAGTCCACGGGGTCACAAAAGAGTCAGGCACGACTGAGCAACTAAAGCAATGAAATGACAAACCTGCATGCTTATTTCAAAGAAGACACTAAGAAATGAGTTCTAAATAGAACCATTACTAGAACAAAAGATATGGCTGAAAGAAGAAATGGCCTGGTAATTCATGTATGTTCACTGGCCTGCGGTTTCTAGTTTACATGAAAGGCAAGCTTTAGAAAGCCATCTTTCCTACTCCGTGATCACGTGAGAGAATTTGGTCTGCTTCCTTTGACACACTAATGTTGCATAAGGCCAAACTGTACTGGAAACTTTGGAGGAAAAATCTATTTGTAAATGAGACTGATAGCATCAGTGAATACCTAAACAATCTGTTTAACACAAGACTTCAGATTCTGGTGATGGCAGCATAACCTCTAAGGTCCTTTTGCATGAGAAAATGAAGACAGAACACCTTTGGGAGGACTGCCTTTCAGGGGATGTGTCCTGCGTGTGTGTGCGTGTACGTGCGTGCTTGGCCATGTCCAGCCCTTTGGGACCCCGTGGACTGTAACCTTCCAGGCTCCTCTGTCCATGGGATTTCCCAGGTAAGAATACTGGAGTGGGTTGCCATGTCCTTCTCCAGGGGATCTTCCCAACCAGGGAATCAAACCTGTGTCTCCTGCATTGGCAGGTGGATTCTTTACCAACTGCGTCACCTGGGAAGCCCTGCCAGCCGCCTGCTGCTAAGAAGTACTGAACTACAGGGAGCTCAGACTCAAATGCCAGCTTCCATTTGTGTTCATCTTAGATTAAAATTGTTCTGAATTTCTAAATGTTTTTCTGTGAGTTATGCAACTATGAGACGACTAGAATCACTGCTTTGAACAGAGCATTAGTACACTTTGCAGAGATGTAAAAGCCTGGATTCAAAATCTCTCAGTTTCTCAAAGGAAACTGTACAAGCGTAACGGTCCTCATCACCCAGCCTGTGACCGGCCTCTCTCAACCCCTCAAGTGTTCATCAGTCAGTGACAAGGAATTTCCAAGGTGAAGGAGGCTCCGAAGGCCCCGAGGTAGTTTTCCTCAGAAGCACAGAACTATTTTTAATTAGTAGAAGAGGCGCCACAGTTAGGCCCTGGAGCAAAGAGAGTGGTTCCATAATTTTCCAAAAGCAGGGAGAGCAGGCAGATCAGAGGCATCCACTTCCTCTCCTTGGGCAGGAGGCTGGCAGGCTGATAACATCAATTAACTGAGAGAAGCGGCAGGAACCAGTTAAATGGTGGCCTAGAAGTCCCTTCCTCCCACCTGACAGGTGTCTGGGGCTTGGCGCCCTCCCCCGAAGCCAGAGGCCAAGGCCAGGGCCAGGGTGATACCGGTCAGCCTGCCAACTTCCCATCCTACTGACGGAGTTTTTTCTAAACCTTTCGGTGCCAGCCGTACTTAAGATTCTAATGACATAATTTAAATAAATACTATGTAAAGCAATGAAATATTAGTGGGAAAGAAGAGGAGTTCCTGTCTCCATCTAAACCATGTTGCAAACCTTGGGAAAACTGAATAATATTTAAGCAGGGAGGGACTGAGGAATGTTTTCTAAGTGTTCTAGAAATTTCCAGGCCTCTTTAAAGAAACACAAACTGGAAATTTGTTGATGATACATTATTGGTGAGGTTTCTGCAAGACGAGCCATGGGAAAAGCCAGTCAGGAAAACCTGTACAAATGTGTGCCAAGCCTTGGTCTTATAAGTAGTAAAAATTAGTAGATAAGCTTAAAAATTTCAATGCACATATATCATTTTTTACAATTCTCTGGCTTTTAAATCAATCAATCAATTACCAATCCCCATGGCAACCTAATTGCTTCTACTGCTCTCCTCTTGGAGGTAAGGAGGTTGGGTTTGCAACACAAAATACTAAATTGCCAAGTTTTCTGCTTTCTCCTCAAAGGCCTTAGACAGAAAGAGAAAAAGCAGCTAACGATTAAGTAAGCATTCTACCCTGGGGCCTGTCTCACAAATTTCAAGTTAGACGAGCTACCAAGAGCATGTCCATTAACAAGTGAACAGATAAAGAAGTTGTACATATATACAATGGACTGTTACATAAAAAAGAATGCATTTGAGTCTTTTCTAAGTGAGGTGGATGCTAGAGCCGGTTATACAAAGTAAGTCAAAAGAGAAAGACAAATATTGTATACTAATGCATATATATGGGATGTAGAAAGATGGTACTGCTGAAGCTATTTGCAGGGCAGGAATAGAGACACTGACATAGAGAACACACTTGACCCAGTGGAGGCAGGAGAGGGTGGGCCGAGTTGAGAGAGGGGCACTGAGACATTTGCATCACCACGTGTAAAGCAGAGCCAGTGGGAAGTTGCTGCATAACACAGGGAGCTCAACCCGGTGCTCTGGGACAGCGTGGAGGGGTGAGATGGGGTGGGGGGTGGGTGGGAGGGAGGTTCAAAGACGAGGAGACATATGTAACTTATGGCTGATTCATGGCGATGTATGGCAGAAACCATACAATGCTTTACAACATAGTAAAGCAATTATCCTCCAATTAAAAATACAAATTTAAACAAAGAGGACCTATAGCTCAGGCCCTGCTCTTTTTACCCCGCTTCACTGGTGAGGCTGCTGCCCTGCTGAGAGCTCAGGGGAGCCAGGAAGTGATGGCAAAGAGAGAGAAGCAAAGCTGTATCTGCCAGGACTGGAGAATAAGCTCTTCAACCACTACAGATGTTTCTAGAATTATAAATCAGTGTAAGATGGTGAGGACACGCTTCTTCACCACATATTGGTTTCTTCAGCTTTCCTTTCATGTGAAATGGAATAAAATGAAATTGGGAGACATTGGCAATCATTTTTGGAGACCTATATGATAACTAAAGGGCTTCCCTGGTGGGTTAGATGGCGAAGAATCCACTGCAATGCAAGAGACCTGCTGGGTTCCATCTGTGGGGCAGGAAGATCCCCTGGAGGAGGGCACAGCAAGCCACTCCAGTTTTCTTGCCTGGGAAATCCCACGGACAGAGGAGCCTGGCAGGCTACAGTCTATGGTGTCGCAAAGAGTCAGCTACAACTTGGAGACTAAACCACAACCACAACAATAATAATGAAAACTGTAAGTCAACTAGACTTCAATCGCAAAACAGAAGCTAACAGCATAAAGTTACCCTGTATCTTACTGCTAATGCCCTTTACTGCAGACATCTTAACACCCCGGCTACTCAAATCCTGTGTGAGATGCTCAAAGCTGCTGGGCCTTTTTTAGCCTCTTTGAGCAGCTCCTGGCTGGGAAAGGAAGCAGCTGGAGGCAAAAGGCAGGGAGAGTGATGCTGTCCAGGGGAACTCGCAGGAGGGAAGCCCACTTTGTAGTAAAAACAGAAAGCACCCCAGCAGGACAGGCTGCAGACAGGAAAAAGAGAATTAAGCAGGTATAATGGCCAGAACAGCAAGTACAAAAGAGCAACTTCAGAGTGGAGGAAGCTGGCTCACTGATTTCCCCAGCTTCTGTCTGGCCCCCATGCAATTTCTGTAATGTCTATAAAGCAGGGCCAACAGCAGCTGATTGTTTCCAGAGGCTGAGGCAACACTTGCAGGAGAGCTGTAATGAAGCTGAAAAAGAAGAGGGCTCTTACCATTGAGGAAGCGCAAGTGAAAATTGGCCCTTCGCCCTGTGGCCAACTTCCTAGGTAACAAAGCCCAGAGCAAATTACTATGCCTTAATGGGCCCAGTTGTAAAATGGGGGAAATGGTGCCGAGAAGCCCAGTGGGACCCTAAACACAGCAAAATCTCTAATTAATGACAAAGTACTTGTGAGAACCGGTGCAACCAAAATGCATGTACCCACGTGGGGCAGATAAGCACAGGGAAGGCTTTGAAAATCCATCTCCCTGTGGACCTCCAGAAGAAGTCAGCAATTTTTCATGGAAGATTTAGGTTAGAAAGTAATTGACTGCCTTCAGGGCACCAGGTTTCAAGAGAGAAGCCAATGCGGGGTGGCCAGACCCAGCAGGGAGTTCCACAGCAAAGGCAACTCAGTGCTGCAAAGCAAACAGACACCATGGCCTCAGGGTAAATACAGGAGGAGCCAGAATCCAGTGAGTCCCTGGAAACCAAGGCAGGAAAACAAAAGCACCTTCCTCTGAATGAGACCCTTGGTTATTGTTCCAACTTTCAGTAGCTTAGAATCCTTCATCCAAATACAAACAAGACTGTCCCTTTACTAAACCTTTCTTACTTGAATATCTTCCACGGATTCATTGCTCTCTTTTCTGTCAATAAAAGAAGCTGGGTATACTCTTTTAAAAAGGTCTTAGAGATTGTGGTGACTGCCATAAAGAGTGATACACACACACACAATTATGAGTTAAGCCTGTACAATGTGTCAAGGCTTCTGGTGGCTCAAATGCTAAAGAATCTGCCTGCAATGCAGGAGACACAGGTTCAATCCCTGGGTCAGGAAGATCCCCTGGAGAAGGGAATGGCTACCCACTCCAGCATTCTTGCCTGGGGAATCCCATGGACAGAGGAGCCTGGAGGGCTACAGTCCACGGGGTCGCAAAGAGTCAGACATGACTCAGCAACTAAACTGTCTCTACCATGTATGTATCACTCATGTTTAGATGCATTATTTTATTTAAATCTTCACAACTTTCTTTCATGAGATATTTTTCATTGTCCTCATTTTTTGTTTTATTTTTTAATAGATGAGGAAACACAGTCTGTATTCAGCCCAGCGGCCTCGGCTCTGCTCATCTGCTGTACTGCCTTCCGACAGCCTTGAGACAAACTCAACCAAATCGAACAGCTAGAGCCTCCCTTTTAAAATAGGGAGATATTATTTTTAAAATTACGGTCACTTTTGTAACATTACATGCAGTAAAAATTTTGGTGTCAAATTATAAATTTAGACATAGGCACTCAGTTATGCAGAGATGGCCCAGGTGAGGCAAGTGGTAAAGAACCTGCCTAGCAGTGCAGGAGATGTTACAGACGCAGTTCAATCCCTATGTTGGGAAGATCCCCTGGAGGAGGGCGTGAAAACCCACTCCAGTATGCTTGCCTGGAGCGTCCCATGACCAGAGGAGCCTGGAGGGCTACAGCCCACAGCATTAAGAGCCAGACATGATCGACGTGACTTAGCATGTGCGCACGCGCACAGCTGCATAGCCGCTACTACAATCAGGATTCAGAGTAGTTCTCTCACTGCCGCCCCAGCCCCAACTCTCCTGTTGCTGTTTGTGACCGGTGCCCCTCCCCCGACCCCCACCAACCCCTCATCCCCACCCCTCCGCACGAGTACCCGGCAACAAGTGATCAGTTTTCTGTTTCTATAATTTTGTCATTTCCAGAAAGGAAGCTCAAGCATTCCAAAGATGCCCACCTTCCTCTCGGACTAAACCCCAGAAAGCAACGCAGGGACAGCACATGGAACACGAAGGACACAGAACTGGAGACGACCAGGCAGCGTACCCCTTGCATCAGAACATTCTTCAAAGCTGGCCCACTGAGACAGGCCACAGGTTTTCAACAATGCTAACCAAAAGCGAGGCAGCCAGGCTTTTCAGGGGATTCCACCTGCAGGGCCTCAGCTAACAAAGGAGTTGAGATCCACAGCTCGGTGTAGAGGCTCCTTGTATGAGGCCAGCAGGATTCCAGAGAATGACAGCAGCTTGCTTTCTCATAAGGTTGCTCAATGAAAATATATGATTGAGTATCAATTATCCAGGCAAGTCCAGAAGGCGTTGACTGCAAGCACAGGTCATCAGAGGGTGTGTGCTCTTAAAGACCAGGGTCCTGCAGCCAGGACAGGGGCGGGATACCCACATGGACATGTTCCCTGGTGAGCAGTGGCAAAGACCCAGTGGCACACCTACTGTCAACTGTGAGACATGGACGTGGAATGACACGTTCCTCCAGATCTGGGTGTGCGTGCTCAGTCGCTCAGTCGTGTCCAACTCTTTGTGACCCCATGGACTGCAGCTTGCCAGGCTCCTTTGCCCATGGAATTTTCCAGGCAAGAACACTGGAGTGGATTGCCATTTCCTCCTCCTCCTTCCTCCCCACCCAGGGATCGAACCCATGTCTCTTGTATCTCCTGCACTGGCAGGCGGATTCTTTACTACTACACCACCTGGGAAGCCCCTCCTCCAGCTTCACCAAGGTTTTATTTTCTTTTAATATTCAGAACACCTGGGAATCTGGCCAGAAAAGTGCTCTGAAGCCTCCTGTCATGGCACTGAAACTGGAAAGAAATTCCTAGAGCCCTTTTGTCGAAAGGATCTTATTAAGGCTAGAAGGGAAAGTGAGCAAGGAGAAGGGAGAGAAAGGAGAGATGAAGCAGGGAGGGGAGGGGTGGGGAACTCAGATCTCTGTGAATCTAGGTCAGCCCTGGGGTAAAACAATGAATAAATCTACACTTTAATTTTTAATGCATATATCACAGGCCATATCTTAGGTTTTTTAAATGAAAGGAGCAAATTCTAACATTCATTATGATCTTGCTTTGGCAAAAACAGTTAATGGAATATATACATATATTTGTTTGATTCTAATGAATAAATATTGTAGGATATGTATTCTAAATATAGAATTAAATATCATAGATGACATATATAATATGTATACAGACAACAGCTACATGTGATATATGACATATAGATGTGGGCTATATATATACAGTAATTATATATTAGTTTATATATTCTGACTAGAGCTATGAAATTAGAATAAAAATAGAACTAAATATGCCAAAAGTTTTTTTCATTCTCCTATATATTAAACAACTTCTGTAAAATTTCTACATCATTTTGAAATCATGTTCAGGAGTTGTTAAAACTTTAAAGAGTTTGGTTGGTTCAGTGGGAAGCCCACCCAGTATTTACTGCTCTCATTTGGAGTGTGGTCCCAAAGCCCCCCTCAGAGTAAGAATCCTTAATCCTATGAGGATGGACAGACCTCTTTCTGTTCACCGCTAGCACTGTGAGGAGAGGGGGTCAGGTGCACCGTCCACTCTTCAAAGGCTTGCAAAGGGGTCTTCCTTTCCTCTTCAGGGTGGGACCTCGGGGGGCTGGCCAGAGCCACTGTATAAGTACCTCCCCCTAAGTCATCCGTCTGTCTCTCATCTGCAAACAGGCTGCCCCTGGCCTCCTGGAGCTGCAAGCTCTGGATAAGCAACCGACAAGCTTCCAAGTCAGCTTCCCACACTTTTCCAAGCAGCGGACACTTGCAGCTATAAGGCAGAGAAGAAACAAAGGCATAAAGATGAATTCAGTGCTGTTTCATCATACCAAACCAATAGCTTTTCCACCTGGCTAAAAAGTTAGAGTGAACAACTTACTTTTACATAATGATGGATTATTTCAACCAGAAGATTCAAAGGGGCCAAATTTGTGTACCATCAAGTAACAGTGAAATAAGTATAGTCCTTCTTAGCTACTTGGTCTGTAAGGATATCCAAGATCCTAAATATTTTTCAAGACTCAGTGGTTCAATACAACAACCCTATTCATGTTTGTCCTCTTGTCTTGCTGCCTTCCTCTGAGTCCCTAGACTTGCCCAGCTCCCTCAGGGCAAGTACTTTTTCATCTGCTACTTCACCTGCCTTGGACTATAAGAAGATTCAACCAGTCCATCCTAAAGGAGATCAGTCCTGGGTGTTCATTGGAAGGACTGATGTTGAAGCTAAAACTCCAATACTTTGGCCACCTCATGCAAAGAGTTGACTCATTGGAAAAGACCCTAATGCTGGGAAGGACTGAGGGCAGGAGGAGAAGGGGATGACAGAGGATGAGATGCCTGGATGGCATCACCTACTCAATGGACATGGGTCTCGGTGGCCTCTGGGAGTTGGTGATGGACAAGGAGGCCTGGTGTGCTGCAATTCATGGGGTCGCAAAGAGTCGGACATGACTGAGCGACTGAACTGAACTGAACTGAACTTCATCTGCCTAGCTTGTCCCTCCTCCACCTTTTCCCCTTACCAACCCATGTTCATCCAGGTAACGTAAATGAGTGAAGCAGTGCAAGGGTAATATAAACCATAACAACAGACAGTCAGCCTCAGTAACAGAATGTAGTAAGAGAGATGTGAACTCTTGCTAGTAGGAAGGACATAGCCCTTTACAGGGAGCCCTTTCATCAGCTTAGACCAGATAAAGCTATGAGGAATGTAGACTCAATGTTCACAAAAATTTTGATTTTAATGGAAAGCCAAAAGCCCAAAATTTTAAATGAAAACATATTTTTCATCATCCAGCTTCAGACTGAACACTTTCTATACAACTATCTTCCATTTATTAATCCTTCCTTCCATTGTGTCTAATCTGTTTTTCAAATTTTTTGTGTTCTAAATTTTGGTTATTTTATCAGTTCTATAATTTCTGTTGACTTTTTTTTTTTTACATTTCAGTTCTCTTCTGAAATTATCCACCATGTCCTCTATCTTCCTAAATATATGGATCATCATTATTTTAAAGCCTGTAACTATAAATGATGTATCCAAAAGTAAGTAAGGAAAAATGAGACAGAAGCTATATATTAGAAGAGCAATTGATGAGAATTTTCAGGTAATTGACAAGGGACATCAAACTACACATTCAGATACAATCTCAAAGAAGGGAAAAGCAAACTTAAAAACACACCCAGGTTCATCTTAGTGAAACTGCTGAACAACAAAGACAGATCAGATCTCTTAAAAACAGGTGGAGGGAAAAAAAGTCATTCACTTCAAGGAAGCGATAACATGCGTGACAGAAATGGTGTATGTATGCCAGGAGGTAATAAAGCAACATCTTAAAAATAGTGGGGAGAAGGTAACATCCTATAAATTATACGATTATTTTAATTTCATTCAAAAATAAAAGTTTAAAAAGGAATCCTCAAATAAATAAAAATGGAAAGAATTCCTTGCAGTATATGCACATTAAAGGAAATGATCCCAGTTGGAAGCAAGGACATGCATTATTGTTGTTATTTGGTTGCTAAGTTACGTCCAGATCTTTTATGACCCCATGGACTAGAGTCTGCCAGGCTCCTCTACCCGTGGGATTTTCCAGGCAAGAATGCTGGAGTCGGTTGCCATTTTCTTCTCCAGGGAATCTTCCCAATCCAGGGATTGAACCCACAACTTCTGCATTAGCTGGTGATTCTTTATCACTGAGCCTCCGAGAAAGCCCAAGGACACACGTAAAGGAATGAAAACAATGGAAGAGTAAATATGTGGCTAAATTTAAGTGACAGTGATATAAAAAACAGCAATGATTTCTTTTGTGATCTAAAATATATGAAGACTTAAAATAATGACAAAGAGGGAATGAAAGGCATGAAAATAGCTTCCGGTCCTTGAGTTTCCAGAAAGTAGTAAAGTGCTCAATGTATTAAATTTTAAAAACTCATGGATTCATATTGAACTCCTTATGGTAATCATAGAGCAGAGAGATTTAAAGAATGTATAACTAATGAGCCAATATGTGAGAGCTTTAAAATTAAAATATACTAAAGTATTGGTTTAATGAAAGCAATAAAGATAGGAATGAATGTGATATAGATAGGGAAGATGGCAAAATTGAATTATTTATCCCTAATATATTAGGAATTACATTAAATATAAATAGATAAATGCTGTATTTAAAAGTCAAAGATTTTAGACTAGAATAAAAAAAAAATCAAAATCCAATTCCATGTTGCTTATAAGACACATACATCATTAGATATAAGGATACAAACAGGTTGCAGACAAAAGATTGGAAATATGTCATGAAGGCATAAGAAATACAGTGTAATGGGTAAAGGACAGCCTGTTCAATATACTCATGTCAACTGGATTAATATCACTATACGAATGGGCTTCCCAGGTTGTTCAGTCCAGTTCAGTCGCTCAGTCGTGTCCAACTCTGTGACCCCATGAATCACAGCACGCCAGGCCTCCCATCACCACCTCCTGGAGTTCACTCAGACTCACGTCCATCGAGTCCGTGATGCCATCCAGCCATCTCATCCTGGGTCGTCCCCTTCTCCTCCTGCCCCCAATTTCTCCCAGCATCAGAGTCTTTCCCAATGAGTCAACTCTTTGCATGAGGTGGCCAAAGTACTGGAGCTTCAGCTTTAGCATCATTCCTTCCAAAGAAATCCCAGGGCTGATCTCCTTCAGAATGGACTGGTTGGATCTCCTTGCAGTCCAAGGGACCCTCAAGAGTCTTCTCCAACACCACAGTTCAAAACCACCAATTCTTCGGCGCTCAGCCTTCTTCATAGTCCAACTCTCACATCCATACATGACTACAGGAAAAACCATAGCCTTGACTAGACGGACCTTAGTCGGCAAAGTAATGTCTCTGCTTTTGAATATGCTATCTAGGTTGGTTGTAACTTATCTTCCAAGGAGTAAGCGTCTTTTAATTTCATGGCTGCAGTCACCATCTGTAGTGATTTTGGAGCCCCAAAAAATAAAGTCTGACACTGTTTCCACGGTTTCCCCATCTATTTCCCATGAAGTGATGGGACCGGATGCCATGATTTTCGTTTTCTGAATGTTGAGCTTTAAGCCAACTTTTTCACTCTCCTCTTTCACTTTCATCAAGAGGCTTTTTGGCTCCTCTTCACTTTCTGCCATAAAGGTGGTGTCATCTGCATATCTGAGGTGATTGATATTTCTCCCGGCAATCTTGATTCCAGCTTGTGTTTCTCCCAGTTTGTGCTAGTGGTAAAGAACCTGCCTATGAATGCAGGAGACGTTAAGAGACCTGGGTTCAATTCCTGAGTTGGGAAGATCCCCCAGAGGAGGGCACGACAACCCACTCCAGTATTCTTGCCTAGAGAATCCCAAAGACAGAGGAGTGGGGTGGGCTACCGTCCACAGTGTCGCAAAGAAGTGGACATAACTGAAGCAACTTAGCATGCACACACTATAGGGAAAAAAATCTAATTCATGATTATTGGCTCACACCCAGCAAACATCAATTTCAGGTGGGTTACAGATCAAAATGTGAAAAAGGAATAAAACTTATAGAAAATAATTCAGGCATATCTTGCTTTATTTATGCTTCATTTTATTTTATCTCACAGATAGTGTGCTTTTTTTTTTCAAATTGAAGGTTTATGGCAACCCTGTGTCAAGCAAGTGTATCAGCACCATTATCTTTTCTTTTTTTAAAAAATCTATTTATTTTTAATTGAAGGACAATTGCTTTACAGAATTTTGTTGTTTTCTGTCAAACATCAACAAGAATAAGCCTTAGATACACTCATGTCCCCTTCCTCCTAAACCTCCCTCCCATCTCCCCGCCAGTCCCACCCCTCTGGCTTGATACAGAGCCCCTGTTTGAGTTCCCTCAACAGTAAATTCCCATTGGCTATCTATTTTATGTAAGGTATTGTAAGTTCCTGTACTCTCTCCATACATCTCACCCTCTCCCTCCCCAAATCCCACTGTGTCCGATAATCTGTTCTCTAGGTCTGTTTCTCCACTGCTGCCCTGCAAATAAATTCATCAGTACCATCTTTCTAGATTCCATATATGCATTAGATTATGATATTTATATTTTTCTTTCTGACTTACTTCACTCTGGACGATAGGCTCTAGTTTCATCTACCTCATCAGAACTGACTCAAATGTGTTCCTTTTTACAGCTGAGTAGTATTCCATTGTGCATATACATACATCACAGCTTTTTTACCCATTCATCTGTCGATGGACATCTAGGTTGCTTCCATGTTCTAGCCATTGCAAATAGAGTTGCAGTGAACACTGGGGTATATGTGTCTTTTTCAATTTCGGTTTCCTCAGGGTATATGCCTAGTAATGGGATTGCTGGGTCATATAGTGGTTTTATTCCTAGCATTTTTTTTTTTTAAATAAGGACTCTCTCAGAGAGAGTGCAGGTTTGGCTCTAGACCATGACAGTAAGCCTACAATGTCTCTGAGGTGTATCTGAATAGGATAATATCTTTATGACTTTGCAATAAGCAAAGATCTCTCAAACTGGATATTAAAAGTACTAGCTATAAAGAAAACAAGTAAGAAATTTGACTATAAATATTAAGAACTTACATTCATCAAAAAACAAAGCCATTGAGAGAATGAAATGATAAGCCCCAAAGTGGAAGAAGGTATTTGTAATACATACAAACCAACAAAAAACTGCTTCCTGACTATAAACAGGACTCCCAGAAAACAAGAAAGAGACAGACAACCCGATTTTGGCCAAAGACTGGAAAAGATATTTCACAAAAGAGGTGATCTAAATGGCCAATAAGTACTTTATGAAAAGGTGTACAACAACATCAGTCATCAGGAAAGTGCACACTAAACTACAGAGCGAGACCCAGCTGAGAGAATCAGGCATGACTGAGAGCACTCACGCGCACGACACCTGGGCCCCCAGAGATGACCGGTCCTCCCCTATACTGCTGGTGGGAGGGTACATGAATGCAGTGCCTTTGAAATCTCGCCGACAGATGTACTAAAGATGAAAATGTGTCAATCACATGACCCAGCACCACAACTCAGGAATACTTACATTTCACGAGTATATAGTTAGGACGTGTGTTAATTCACAGTAGTCATTTCTACAGTCACTATGAGCACGAAATTGGCAGATGCGGACCCACTGGTCTCAGAGGAAATGCAGGGTTAGCTTCCTGCCAGCCTTTGGTTACATTATCATGGGCTTCCAGGTGGCTTAGTGGGTAAAGAATCTGCCTGCAGTGCAGGAGACACGGGAGACATGGGTTCAACTCCTGGGTCAGGAAGATCCCCTGGAAGAGGGCACAGCAACCCACTCCAGTATTCTTGCCTGGAGAATCCCATGCACAAAAGGAGCCTGGTGGGCTACAGTCCATAATCACAAAGAATCAGACACAACTGAGCACACTTGCAATCTTGTTTTATGTGTTAAAAAACCTTACTTAATATATAGTCTTGATTCATTGACACTAGTCCCATACAGAGCACTGTAACTCATGCCCAAGCAAAGCTCACCAACACACATGCCCTCCGTAAGGCACATTACAGTTTTCCTGCCTTTAGGACCATCAGACAGCCCTTCATCACTATGCTGGGGAGGGAGCCATTTGAACAGCAAAATCACCAAGAAAAAGCACAAAGATGTGAAAATATGGCACTAAAAAGTCAGCAAAAAGCGGATATCTCGACAGGATGACAACTGTAACCAGAAAGCAGGGCACTGTCTTGTTCAACCTCAGCTGGAATCATGCGCAGCAAGTGACTCAGATTTTGAGCCACTCTGGGCATGTCCTTGAATAACAGGGAAAACTCTGAAGGTATTGATTTGGGGGTTACCAGTAAATTTCCGTAAGTAGACAAACTCACAAATTCAAAATCCACTAATAAGGAAGACCAACTGTATCTATGATCAGACAACATTATGTGTAACAGCCAAAACCTGGGAGGGAAAACAGATGTCCATAAATAGAAGAATGGATTAATTGTGGAATGTCTAGTCATTGGAATTTTTGCAAAGATGAACAAATTAATACAACCTGCAAGAATATGGATGAATCTCAAAAACATAAGCTTAGACAAAAAGGCAAAGAGAAGGTACTATGATTCTATTTGTTTTTTTTTTAATTTAAATTTATTTATTTTAATTGGAGGCTAATTACTTTACAATATTGTACTGGTTCTGCCACACATCAACATGAATCCGCCACGGGTATACACGTGTTCCCCATCCTGAACCCCCCTCCCACCTCCCTCCCCATACCATCCCTCTGGGTCATCTCAGTGCACCAGCCTCAAGGATCCTGTATCGAACCTCGACTGGCGATTCATTTCTTATATGATATTATACATGTTTCCATGACATTCCCCCAAATCATCCCACCCTCTCCCTCTCCCACAGAGTCCAAAAGACTGTTCTATACATCTGTGTCTCTTTTGCTGTCTCGCATACAGGGTTATCGTTACCATCTTCCTAAATTCCATATATACACATTAGCATACTGTATCGGTGTTTTGTTTTATATTTTTAAATATGAAAAATTAATCCATGGTATTAGATATCAAGATGGTGGCTTCTTTGGAGAGAAGAGGAGTAACGACAGGGAGAGGCATCAGGAGGCCTGCTGGTATGTTAGAAGTGTTTTTTATTTGTCAATGGTGCTGGTGATGGGTATGTTCATTTTGTGAATATTCATCAAGCAGTATGTTCCCAATGTGTGTACTTTCTCGTTGTGTTATATGCAGTCTAAAATAATAAAAGGAGGTGGTCCAGTAGTTAGGGATCCAAGTTTCTACTTCAGGGACAAGGTTCCATCCCTGGTTCTGGGACCTAAGATCCCACGTGCTGCGTGACTCGTCCAAAAATTTTTTTAAAAGAGATAAAATAATAAAAAGAGAGAGAAAAAACACAGATTTCCTTAGCCACATCCTGGATCAAGAGAGCAGGAATAGGGTCTTGTACACATGAGAAGAGATTATCCTTATTAGAAACACTAGACTCTATTTTCCAATTTCCTAACTGTAGCCAATCTGATATGTGACAAGTAGCATCTTGAAGTTGAGTTTCTCCACTACAGTCACTTATTAGACACTCAGATTTTCTCCTGTGAAATATGTCTTCTGATCCATTGTCAGTTTATTCCTTTTCTGGGTTCCCCATCCTTCTCCTAAGGTTTTCATTGAAAGTGTGAAAAGTGTTAGTCACTCAGCTGTGTCCAACTCTTTGCAACGCCATGGACTGTAGTCCGCCAGGCTCCTCTGTCCATGGAACTCTCCAGGCAAGAATACTGGAGTGGATTGCCCTTTTCTTCTCCAGGGGATCTTCCTGACCCAAGGATTGAACCTGGGTCTCCCAGTTGCAGGCAAATTCTTTACTGACTGAGCCATGTGAAAGGAAGCATTTTATTGCCAGTTGAATGTCTTTTAATTTTTATTGTCTACTCAGTTTTCCTTTCCTAGTGTCTAGTTTAACATTCGGAGAAGCAATGGCACCCCACTCCAGTACTCTCGCCTGGAAAATCCCATGGGCGGAGGAGCCTGGTGAGCTGCAGTCCATGGCGTCGCAAAGAGTCAGACACAACTGAGCAACTTCACTTTCACTTTCCACTTTCATGCATCGGAGAAGGAAATGGCAACCCACTCCAGTGTTCTTGCCTGGAGAATCCCAGGGACGGGGGAGCCTGGTGGGCTGCCGTCTATGGGGTCGCACAGAGTCGGACACGACTGAAGCGACTTATCAGTAGCAGTTTAACATTAACACTGCACCTTTTATAGAAGTCAATCCATTTTCTCACAGCTTTTATATGCATTATAATGTTTGTTCATAAATTTTAAAATCACTTTTCTCCATAGACATTTCTCCTTTTCATTCTGTATTTCATTTAAACATTTATCTTTATTCTGACTAATCTTGTTCAGTGTTACCAGAGTCTTGCTAGCTTACTAACCTTTGCAAAGAACACTTTGCTTTGTTCATCTTTGATACTGATTTTTGTTCTCTATTTTCTTGATTTCTGATCTTTATTTTTCTCATTCTTTAGATTTATCATCTTTTTATTAGCTTCTGCTGTCACATGCTTGTTTTATTTTCTCTCTATTTTAATTTTCTAATAAAAGTATTTAAAGCTCTAAACTTTCATCTAATACCTTGCTGCTGCTGCTGCTGCTAAGTCGCTTCAGTTGTGTCTGACTCTGTGCGACCCCATAGATGGCAGCCCATCAGGCTCCACCGTCCCTGTGATTCTCCAGGCAAGAACACTGGAGTGGGTTGCCATTTCCTTCTCCGATGCATGAAAGTGAAAAGTGAAAGTGAAGTTGCTCAGTCGTGCCAGACTCTTAGTGACCCCATGGACTGCAGCCTACCAGGCTCCTCCGCCCATGGGATTTTCCAGGCGAGAGCACTGGAGTGGGTGCCATTGCCTTCTCCAGCTAATACCTTAATCATCTCCAACATTTTTGTTTTTTATTATAAAATGTTTTTTACTATTAAAACTATTAAATATTTTAAATATATAGAAAAACATGAAAAAGAGTTTAAAAGACACTTGTATAACTACCATCAAACTTCCTGATTTTTCATGTTTTTCTGTAATTGAATTTGACTTACTTCTAATTTGCGACATTATTGCCCCCCCCCAATTTTACATATACTGTTATTTTTTTCTCATATTATAATTATTACTCAAGTCTCTTTTGGTTCAATTTTTCTTTTTACCGCACTTTATGTTCAAATTGTTTTTGAATTTTTCCTTTATTTTTAACTAGAGGATAATTGGTTAACTACTGTGTTGTCTTCTGTTGTACAACAATGTGAATCAGTCATAGGTATACATGTGTCCCCTCCTTCTCGAACCTGCCCCAGTCCCCCCGCCCCATCCCACCCGTTTTTCTTTTTCCAGAAATGAATGCAACACAACACATTTGGCTGAATTTTACAAAAATCCATTCTGCAATTTAGTCTTTGGGATTGGTGGATTTCACCTATGTGTTCAGAATTACTATAATTACTGTTTAAGAATTATGGCCGTTTTTCTGATTTGTTACAACCAAGATTCTTAATTTTTATGTCCTTGTTCGTTCCCATCTTCCTTTTTCTTCTTCTTAATTTACATAAAATCATGAAAAGGAATACAGAGAGATCCATGAATCCTTTACCCAGTTTCCGACCATGGTAACATTTTGCAAAAATATAGTACAATATCACAACCAGGTAACTGCCATTGATGCAATCCACTGATCTTATTCAGATGTCCTCGCTTGTGTGTGTGTGTGTGTGTGTGTGTGTGTATGTGTGTGTGTGTGTGTGTGTGTGGCTAGAGTTCTACATAATTTTATCCCTTGTGCAAATTCATGTGTGCACCACCACATTCAAGGCACCGGGCATCCTAATACCCTTTGCTATGACCACATCACTACTTCCCACTTTGACTGCCATCTCTAGTGTCTGGAAACCACTATATCCACTCTCCGTTTCCAGATTTTATCATTTCAAAAATATTATATAGATGGAGTCATAAATTTTGCAACTTTGGGACTGGCTTTTTTCATTCAACATAGCTCCCTGGAGATTCGCACACCAACAGTTCATTTCTTTCTATTGCTGCGTAGTGTTCCACGCTGTCTGACCAGTTTATTCAACTATTCGCCCACTGAAGGACATCTGTGATGTTCTTCCCAGCTTGGGATTATTATAAATAAAGCCCCTATGAACATTTGCGCACAGGTTTCTGTGTGAAATTAAATGTTCATTTGTTGTCTGAGAGGCTCCCACTGGATGATGGAAGGAATGAGCCTGCCTGGCTGCCTCTTAGCAAACTTCCACCGCCCCTTCATTCTATTCTCATTCCACCTCATAGGGGATACACTTGGATGTGTTCTGAGGCCGTATTTTAGTTTCATACATTTCTTGTTTTATTTGTAAGTTCTCTATCTCATCAACAGTAAAATTTACTAAAGTTTTTTTCAGTTCTCTCTCACATAACTCACACTGCCCTCCTGAACTTATTGTTTGTATTGCTGAAATATTTCCTTGAAAAACACTTCAAAGAAAACGTGTTTTGTAAATCTTTTAAGGACCTACAGGTCTGAGAACATCTTAATTTCATACTCAAACTCTAAATAATGGTTAGGTTTAATAGTCTGCCTTCTTGCCTTCTATGATGTTATTGAAAAGTCTGAGATCAGCCTAATTCTTACCCCTTTCTAGATGATCTGCCCTTAGACAATTTCTTTTTATCCTTGTTTTATATGAAGTCTAACTGGAACCTATTGATCCCCTCACCCTTTCCTATTCTGTTAGAGTTATTAAGCCCGTTAGTAAAAGGTCTTATATCTTTCCCTTTTTCCTGGGACATTCTCAGTCATTAGTCTCTCAAATATTTCCTCTCTCTCCTCTATTAATTGTTTTCTTTTCTTTGGGGATTTTTTTTTTCATATGAACACTGATCAAATAACTCTATTCTGTACATTGCTGAGCTTCTTTTTTTTTTTTTTTCCTTCTCTCTGTCTGCTCCTCAGGCCTTCAGAGTATTTGAATAGTTGTCTGGCTCACTAATTGGTTCTTTAACTGAATCCACCTGGCTATTCAACCCATTTACTGAGACTTTTTTCAACTTTTATATTCTGTATTTTCTGAATTTCCATTTGGGTTTATGACTTCCTATTTCACCTCCTGTTTCCAATATTCTCCTCTACCTTGTGGAAGTAGATGACACGACTATTGAACATCTCGTGTCTAATTATGCTTCATCAGGTAAGAGTCCATTATTGTTACCCCTTTACAGCAGCTGCCGTCCTAAGAAGCCTCATGTATATTCCACTGAGTTCATGTTTGCTTAGGCATATTAACCACCTCAGCTGGTGATGGGTCTTTGGAGAAGGGGATAATGCCAAGGCCATAGCTTGTGCCTGACCTATTAGGCAGGCTGTCGTCTCTGATAGAATAATTTGTACCTCTGTGTTTGCAGAAATACACAAGACTCCCTCAGTTATCTACCCTCCATGGAACAGAGAGGGCTGGAGGAGTGCTGAAGATCCAAGCCTTCCCGGGGCAGCTCCTCTGATTCACTGGCCGGCAGGCGCTTGTCTCTTTCCAGAAGCAACACGATGGGTACTGGTTTTCCCAGGCAATGTGGGAGAAAGAAAAGGGCATGTCCCCAAACCCCTCCTCCACTTCATCATCGTTTTCTTCCCCCCATGGAGACCACATCACCTTCAGTTGCCTGGAGGGTCCTCAGTTATTGTTTATTATTAACTTGTCAAATCCCCTGGCATCTCTCTGGCTTCTTTCTAATGGTGTGTGCAGGGCTGGATTCACACCTGTTCCTAGGGGAAAGAGTTTGCTGAGTCTATAAATAATTTTCTACATTACAGAACTCTGTGTTCATTTCCTATTTAATAAGATACATTATGTGTGGCCTTTGAGTGAAAATGAAAGATACTTATCCTGAAATACCTCTTAGAATGCATATGTCAAAGTTTGGAAATCAGTTTGAGAGACACAAACTGAATGGAGAGCAAATCATGTAGGTGTGAAATTACAGTGCTTCAGTATAGTTCACGTGATAATTTCATGAAGGTTTACATTTTTAAAATATCTTGTTATTGAATCCATTTGTAATGAAGCGTAGTGGCTAATTTCAGAGTCTCTCCGATGAAGGAGCATAATTAGGTCATTAGTAACAATCCCTTAAACAAATGACTTACAGCCGTTTGAGCTATGTGAGATCCTTGGTGAGGTTTTTACAACCAATAATGAGACAGTTTGAAGACACAGGTTCAGTGTTTCTGGGGAAGCTCCTGAATAGTGAATAGAGATTCATCACTCCTATTATTCCTCATTTGAAAGCTAAAGGAAGTCCCAGAGAGAGCATCAGATTGTGGCTTGAATCTTGCTGGAACTTAGGAATGAGCGTGCTATTTAGAGAGAATGATGTTAAAAGAGGGGCTAGGCAGGAAATTTGTGGGCAAGTTTCCATTCATTTTAGAAACAGAAATAGTTCACAGTGAGTTAGAATTCTAACACAGTGAGTGAATTCTAACACAATTCACAGTGAGAGAATTGTGTCTAACACAGACACTCACAATTTCATTGCTTCTTACTAAATTCTCTTTCCTGACCTATTACTATTTTCAATGATAGAGTATTAGCATGTTACCTCATTCTTTAGAAAACTTGAAAATAACCAGGTCTTTTCACAGAACCATAATGGAGTAAACTATCAAACCCATATGTGAATGCCCAATGGTACTAAGCCTTCAACTGCAAACTGCTTAGTCCTCATGTGTCTAAAATATTTTCATTCCTTGCACAACAAAGATTAAAGTTCCAACTTTCAGAAACTGATTTTCGTAGAAATTTTTAAAGTTCATTCCTTTGTCTTCTATTTTCCAGGAAAGAAAGATTAATACAATCCTCCCCTAAGCAAAGACTTTTAGATAATTTAGCCTGCTTCCCAAAATGCCATCTGAAACTCTGACAAGAGGAAATGTAGTATACGAAAAAAGTGTTTGTCTAGGAAACTGTAGCGGATACTGTTATTTGATGAGCCAATGTCCCTTCCTCTTATCCTTCCTAACAGAACTCAGGGAGTATTCAGGTAAACAGCCCTCCTTTGTCGGGTCTTGCTGGATGGGCTTTCCTGGGGGCTCAGCTGGTAAAGAATCCTCCCACAATGCAGGAGACCTGGGTTCAATCCCTGGGTTGGGAAGATACCCTGGAGAAGGGAAAGGCTACCCATTCCAGTATTCTGGCCTGGAGAATTCCATGGACTCTATAGTCCATGGGGTCACAAAGAGTCAGACAGGACTGAGCAACTTGCACCTTCACTTCACTTCACTGGATGATAAGCCTAGCTCCCCAGATTGACTGAGACTAGATGAAAATAGGTAACCTATGACAGTCTATTGGGCAATCCTTTACGGTTACAGGGGTTGGCAATCCAGATAGCTAAAGTCAATCAGACCAAGTTCTGTGGCCCATGCTGAGATGGTGGTGGGTGGGGAATAGTTTTTGCTTTCTCTCCCCAAACAGCAATGAACAAAGAAACCACTGTGTCTATCCTGTGACCTAATGGAGTCATCCTACAGGCAAAGCTGATGCATTGTGAATGGAAATGATTGGGAAAAAAAAGAAACAGGAAGAATCTTTGAGTTTTTGATGACAAGTCTGAGTTGCTAACTCAGCCAACCCGGGTGTCCATCCTACTTTTGTTTAAGCCAGTTAGAATTTGTATCCCTATTAATTGTGGCTGAACATAGAGTTGATTCAGTCAAGATCAGATGACTTTGATTTGAATTTAGCCTCTACTATAAAGTTTGGCGCAGAGAAGGCAATGGCACCCCACTCCAGCACTCTTGCCTGGAAAATCCCATGGACGGAGGAGCCTGGTGGGCTGCAGTCCATGGGGTCACGAAGAGTCGGACGCAACTGACCAACTTCACTTTCACTTTTCACTTTCATGCACTGGAGAAGGAAATGGCAACCCACTCCAGTGTTCTTGCCTGGGGAATCACAGGGAGAGGGGAGCCTGGTGAGCTGCCTTCTATGGGGTCGCACAGAGTTGGACACGACTGAAGCGACTTAGCAGTAGCATAAAGTTTGGTGATCTTTGAGAAGTACTTTCTCTCAGTTTGAGTTTCTACATTTGTAATATAATATCTCTTATTATTATTATCTCAGAGGATGGTTTATAAAAAAGAAAGATACAAAATGATATATACAATATATAAAAGAGCAACAGTAGCAGAAAAAGTATTGAAGTTCTCAAATCTTGAATAGTAGTAAGCACTAGTAAAATGAAAATCATTCTTAAATGTGCATGCATGATGGCTAGGATATGATAATCATGGGCCCTAGTTATTTTTCTCCTATTATTATATAAAAAATATAAATTGGGTGAGACCACTAATTAATTCCACCCAAGATTTAACCTTCCAACAATATAACAGATGTTTTGCAGAAAGGCAGTACAGTTACTCATCTTCACCATTCTCATCATTCCCATCATCCCCATCATCCCCATCAACTTCATCATCTCCATCATCTCCACCATCTCCATCATCTCCATCAACTCCATCATCTCCATCATCCCCATCATCTCCATCAACTCCATCATCT
>NW_024070190.1:10548069-10577706 GCF_014754425.2 Oryx dammah
ATCATCTCCATCATCCCCATCATCTTCATCTCCATCATCTCCATCAACTCCATCACCTTCATCATCTACATCATCTCTACCATCTCTATCAACTTCATCATCTTCATCATCCCCATCATCTTCATCTCCATCATCTCCATCATCTCCATCAACTTCATCACCTTCATCATCTGCATCATCTCCATCATCTCTACCAACTTCATCATCTTCATCTCCATCATCCCCATCATCTATCTCCATCACTACCACATCATCTCCATCATCTATCTCCCATCACTACCACCACCACCACCCTCATCATCACTTCTGTTAATTAACAGTGATTGGTCAGAAGTTGTTCTAAAAGTTGTTACCTCAAAATAACCTTATGAAGTTGTCAGTATTGCAACACTGTGGAAGATTTAAATTACAATTCAAATTATTTGACATTCCTACAATCGAGAGGTGGAGTCTCGTCCTCTCCTCTTGATTCTGGGCTGCCTTATTGACTTTCTTGTAACCAAGGGATCCCAGAAAAGGCACTGTAGTTTCCAGCAATTGTTCTGAGACACTTGCCCTGAGGGAAGCCAGCTGCCAATCAAGAAGTCTGTCTATTCTGAAATCAGCATACTGAGGGGACTACATGCAATTGGGGTCAATGCAAATTGGTCACTGATGCCAGCTACAGTCTCAGCTGATGGCTACTCTTGGCTGCCAGTCATGTGAGCACCTTGGCTGTCCAGCTGAGCTGGCGAGACAGCAACCTCAGTTTCACGACTACAACCTCTAGTGAGAACTGCCCAGTCATGCACTTCCATCGAGGCGGTGATGCCATCCAGCCATCTCAACCTCTGTTGTCCTCTTCTCCTCGTGCCCCCAATCCCTCCCAGCATCAGAGTCTTTTCCAATGAGTCAGCGCTTTGCATGAGGTGGCCAAAGTACTGGAGTTTCAGTTTCAGCATCAGTCCTTCCAGTGAACACCCAGGACTGATCTCCTTTAGGATGGCCTGGTTGGATCTCCTTGCAGTCCAAGGGACTCTCAAGAGTCTTCTCCAACACCACAGTTCAATACCACAGTTCACACTTCCTGAGTTATGACCCACAAAGTTGTGAGCAAAGTAAAATGGTTGTGCTGGGAGAGATCTCCGTCTTACAGGTGAGAAAATTAAGGCATCCTCAAAAGCCAAAGATATGGTCTAACCATGAGTCTGCTCAATTCCCTCTCCTTTGTAGACAGGCCAATGAGCCACGAATTTTAGAAGTGCTTTCCAACTTGGCAGCTTCTCTCAAACTGCTACTCCCCCCCCCCCCCCCCCCCGCTGCCCACTACATCACCCAGCTGTAAACACTGAAACAAAAATGGGAAGAGAATATCACCAGAAATAGCTATTGATATATAGACAGATAATTACCGTGAACAATTGAACGCTCAGTTTTATAACATGAAACCCAGGTTATCAGGAATCTCCATCAACCCAGCTCCTCCTCTTAGTTTCTCCATTTATATTCATGCTCTCTTTATTCCTGCCTCCTCTTGGCTTATTTGTTGCTTTCGCACCATTAGAATTCCATCCTTGGAGAGCAGTAATCCTGTCTGCCATGCTGACTGCTGTTCCCAGCACCTAGCACAATGTGACACGTACTAAGACTCAACACATGCACCCCAACTGACATGCAAATACTGGTGTATTTTAAACAGGTAACCAACACAGTACAGGGAACTCTACTCAATGTTATGTAACAACCTAAATGGGAAAACAATTTGAAACAGAATAGATACATGTATATGTATAACTGAATCACTTTGCCATACACCTGAAACTATCACAACATTGTTAATCAGCTATATTCCAATATAAAATAAAAAAAGTTTAAAAAAGATTAAACCAATTAACACTACATTGTTAATCAACTACACTTCAATTTTAAAAAGGAAAAGAGTGAACTGAATGAAGGCGAGACATTATGGTCACTTTCAACCTTTTTCTCTCCATCATCAGACTATAGATCATAAACGGAGAACCCTGTTCAGGTATGTTCTTCCTTTTTGACTCTACCTTGAATTAAGCAATTCATTTTGTCACCCCTGCAGTTAATTATGAGCCTTTCTGCCTTCAGACATTCCACCTTTCTAATCTATCACATCCATTATTGCTCCAAAAACGTTAGTGGCTTTCACTGCTTGCCAGATGGAAGCCACCTCTTTCAAGGCCTTTCCCAGTTGACCTCAGCCCTGCTCTGGACACCTCCCCATGGCTCCCCTGTGTGTTCCCAGATGACACCCAAGTGCATCACTTGCTCTCCCCAGGACAAATGCACAAGTTTCTAATTTCAGACAATTACTTCTCAGGCTTTTTCTTTTCCAAAATCCCCACCTGTTAAAAAGCCGACCAATTCATCAAGGCCCATCTCAAATGTCACTTTAGTAAAGAACTCTTCCCTCATCCGCTCACCATGTATAGTCTCCATTCTCTGAACCCCTATGGCATTTGGTAGTACTCTTAATACAGCTATTATATTCTGCTTTGATGTCTGACTTTGATGTACATATACCTTCTACTGCAGGTTCCTAATGAAGTTTGAGAATAATTCATACTCTTTTTTTAAAAAAAAATCCTGTGAATCATATAGTCTAGCAAAGTATTAACCATGATAAGAATTCAGTAAGTATTTAATTAACTGAATGAACTTTCGGCAAAGATACACTAAAAGAACTCCTCCAATTTGAAGCAGATAAAACAATTAAGTGAAAAAATATCCACCCTAATAAAGGTTAATAGGGGAAAAGCTTTCCTGATAAGCGATCCCAGTGGACTGACTACATTAAAAATTAAGGTCTCAATATGCCACTCAACCGTGCCAGCGCTGCATTGTTTTCTAAGCTGTTCAACGACTAAATGGAAATTTTAAATCATTTGACTACAAGTTTAAAGTGGGGAAGACACAAAAACCTGGAAGTCAAAAAAGGGACAGAAAGGGACAAATCCAGATACATGCAAATTTCAACTTCTAGACAGCAAAATGCCATAAATGAAAATCAAAATTCAAATGGCCTATTTAGGAAAAAATATTTCGAATACATTGCACAGTCCAAGAATCAAATTCCTTAACCTTCCAGAGTTCTAAAAATCAATATGAAGAAAAACAAACATTCCAAGAAAAAAACAGAATAAGCAGAGGAAGAAAAAGAAATGACCAATAAATACATAAAAAGGTGATCAATAACATTTCAAGGTAAAGATGTGCAAATAAAGCATTACCCTTTTTTAGGAAAGTCATTTGGCAATGCTTGTTAAGATTAAAAAAGCATATGGTCTTTGATCTAGCTGCTCCACTTCGAAGCATGTACCCTACAGACAAATTCAGACAAGAAAAAAAGCGCTGTGTGGAAAAATACAGTAATTGCCTCACAAGAAACAACTGGAAACAACCAAAGGGAAAAAACAAATCAACCAAATTTACTGTTGCACACAATGCGACCATTCACAACAGAAGGCTAGGCTATGTTTCTCAAAGTAATGGAAAGTCTTCTAAAAAAATTAAATCAAAATAGGTAAAGCGCAGAACAAATAGTATTATGTTAAGATCTCATTTGAAGTTTAAAAAAATAACAGAAGGGCAGACATATACATCCATATATGCTTATGCACATGTAAAATATTTCTGGAAGGATATACTTGAAACTGTTTCCTTATAGTTGGGAGAGGCATGGGGGATTACTGCTTTCTGCTGTATATCTTTTTTCTTTTTCTTTTTTTTTTTTTGCATTCAAATAAACCACATGTATCCTTTATTTGTATAACAGAAAGGAAATCTAAATTTTTTAAAAGTTTATCCACTGTTTTTCCTTTGGCCTTTTGGCCAAAATTTGCACAGTCCCCTTTGCAGAGAGACAGTCCTAGTTTTGCGGGCACACGTGTGATCACTGCAAGCTGTCAGTTGAGGAAAGGGCCTCCTAATCAGAGCTTTTCAGAAGTAGGAGCTACACAGTCCTGAGAGCCATAGGATAAACAGAAACACATGCCTATGCCGAGGGCAGCCAAGGAATTTTAAAGGGAAACAGGAGCTAGACGGGAAGAGAGAGAGAGCTTCATAAATCGCCCCCCAGCTCCTCTCCTGGGTATTGTCCAGTAGCTCAACTTGAAGAGAAAGGGAGCCAGATTCCGCCCTGTAGGTGAAGGCTGTGATTCTCCCCACCTCTCAGAGCAGGCGCCTTTCCACAGACAGCTCAGGGCTGGGATGGGAAGAGAGACCTGCCAAAGGGCTCCCACTGAATGTTTTATGGGACAAACGATCAGAGCGAGTGTCAAAGAGGCAGAGATCCCTACAGCTCCACAGACATGCTCATCTGGCCTTACGGAAAAGAAGACAGAAATGTCCCCAAACTGTGTTCTACGGAGAAGAGTACAAGCTGCTTGGGAATGAGTGACGCCCCGAGCCCCAGCCCGGAGATGCTGCTGGCACAGTGTGAGAGCCTTGGAGATTCTGTGGGCCTGGAGCAGCGGAGGCCATCAGCGCATGCTGCCATCGTGAGAGCCTTAGGTGGGCTTTCCCTGGTGCTGGAGGATTCAGTCCATAAGCCACAGGAAGTGTGACATGAGCTCCAAACAGACCACAGTCATGGCTCCAGAGACAGCAAACAGCCAGGGCTGGAGCCTCTGACACGAAAGGGAGCCCAGCGGCCAGCTGCAGCCTCATCATGGCTGAGCCCCAATCCCCCAAACAAAAGACGTGATCGATATATACCCCAAGCCAAAGGAGCTCACATGAGACTTTTTCACAAATGCCAGACTGCAGGGGTGAAAACAGGGGTGCTCCATGACAGCCCCACACAGGGGGGTGAGGCACAGAGCTGCCGGATGACAACGTTAGGAGCAGTGGGCACACCACGTGAACATCCTTCATTTATGGCCCTGCAGCCCATACTCCTGCTTTGACCTCTATCCTAGATTGTAATCATCCACATAGATTTGTTGCTGTTGTAGTTCAGTGGCTCAGTTGTATCTGACTCTGCGACACCATGGACTGCAGCATGCTAGGTTTCCACGTCCTTCACTATCTCCTGGAGTTTGCTTAAACTCATGTCCTTTGAGTCAGCGATACCATCTAACCATATATATTTGCTCCCTTCCAAAGCAAGGACAGGACTTCCCTGGTGGTTCAGACGATAGAGTCTGCCTGCAATGCAGGAGACCTGGGTTCTATCCCTGGGTCAAGAAGATCCCCTGGAGAAGGGAATGGCTGCCTACTCCAGTATTCTTGTCTGGAGAATTCCATGGACAGAGGAGACTGGTGGGCTACAGTCTATGGGGTCACAAAGAGTCAGACACGACTGAGTGACTAACACTTTCACTTTCAAAGCAAGGACACCTTCGAGGTCAGAGTGTGAACAGACTTCAGTGTTCAGTGTCCAGCGTGACGCTCAGTCTGTCTTGCACTGTCCTCAGGCCGCCATCAAGGCTGGAGGAGATCAAAGCCCAGAGTCCCCCTCAGGCCGGCAGAAAGGATGCTGTCAGCACAAAGAGCAGGAAGACCACGGAAACCTTCCTACCTCTCAGGAGCATGTGTGCTGTGCCTGGGCAAGGGCCTTGGCACCTATGCCTCGCAGCTGCAGGTTATTCTAAGACCTTGGCTGCTACTGCTGCTACTGTTTAGTGGCTAAGTCATGTCTGACTCTGTGCCACCCATGGACTGTAGCCCACCAGGCTCCTCTGCCCATGGGGTTATCCAGGCAAAAATACTGGAGTGGGTTGCCATTTCCTTCTCCAGGGGATCTTTCCTACCCAGACATCAAACCCACATCTCCTGCTTGGCAGGCAGATTCTTTACCACTAAGCCACCTGGGAAATCCAAGAGCCTGGCTATAAGCCAACCAAGGAAAGAGAGAGCCAGAGAGCCAAGTGGCCACAAAAGGACCATAACGATAGAACTGGTAAACAAGAGCCTCAGGGTTGAAGGGGCAGGAGAGAGGATGAGCAAAGACCTGCCCTGAGCTAGTTCTCCTTAAATGTACGAGATCAGGCATCACAGTGAAGGCTGGTCCACAGGACAACCGAGTCGCAGCGCAGGGGGGGCCCGTGGCATCGGGGGTCCCACCAGGTATGCACTCAGAGCTCCTGAGTGGCAGGTCTGACTGAAGTTCATGGGGGCTGCACTCATTGAAATTACCTGGAAAATCTTACGTGAGAGTGCATGGGAATAGGAGCCACAGATTTCATGAGATTCTAATAAAGGCATGTGATTTTTTTTTTTTTAAAGAAAATAAAAAGGGATTAACGTACACATGGATCACTTGGCGTTCTTGGTTCCCAAGCCAGGGCAGGCCTGAGACTCTGCCCTCCAGCCACATCTGGATGGTGCCCGTGTTGCCAGTTCGCAGCCACACCTTGAACAGCAGGGTCTTACCTGCTGAAACCTACAGCCTCCGGGGCTCACACGGTGTTCAGCGCCATGCTGACCGGTCTAGATTTTAGCACACGTGACAAGAAACACCTGGCAGGAGGCAAGCTCAGACAAGTATCACTGGCACTTCCTAAATGCCTTTGGGGTTTACGACCAGCTCATCATTAATACGGAAGAGCTAGGAAGACTGGCTTCCATCACAGCTGAAGAAAGATAACCCAGAGTCCCAGGTGTCTGGGCCCTTCTTGTGAGTTCAGAAGGAAATCCAGCAAAGAGAGTAGTTTTTCCTCATTCTGGCTTTTATCTACCACCTCTGGGAAACTGACAGGAAAAACAAGGATGGTCAAGCAACTTCATTTTGTTTATAGAGAATGCGTGTGGCGCCGAGTATCTATACATATGAAAGATCAGATTAAACCTTTCCAGGCAAAGTGAAGCCTAAGTGGTTGCTGGCAGCAAATTCCACTGGCAAAGACTGTCGATACAGAGTGGGTCTTAGCCCTCTCAGGCTGGCTGGGCTTTTGGCCACCAAGGAGGGTCCCGAGGGCTGAGCAGTGCTGAGATGCGGTCCTGAGATAGGAGTCTACAGGGGCAAGTAGAAAGCCTAGCTCCTGACAGCCGCCGGATCGTGCATCTACAGCGCTATCCCCAGTACACAAAGTATCATAAAGGCTGAAATCCAAATTGAAGTCTAAAAATAGCAGGATGAAATTATTTCCTTCCTTCCCTTCACCAGAGAGCAAAGCGGCTGACATCAATACCCGCAGGGCACAACTGACTTCGAGTTTGCGTGGAAAGAACGATTACACAACTGCCCTTTCTCACCAGCAGACCTACTGTCCCAGGAAATAAGGAAGGGAAAGCAATTACACTGTTGCTGAAAACCAATAATGGATATTTGATTACGATTATTAATGGGGAAAGAAAGAGATGGACCGCTGAGCTGCAACCAACCACTAAGTGAATCTGCAGGAGATTCCAAGAGGGGGATTAATTTTTTGTTTTCTTTTCATCTCTCAGCCAGTCATTGGAATGTGACACCAAACCTTAAGCGCAGCCCGTCACATCCTTATCAATATTCAATGCCACGGCACTGCGGCCACACCGTCTCCCCTGGATTCCCCAGTGACAGGCTCCTGCTGTGGGCGCTTGTTTTCCCTTTGCCTCTAAATGGGAGGCGGATGTAGCTGAGAACTGACTTGTCGGGCGCAGGAAATTAACTAATGTTCAAGACATCAGAAAGACATTTTGTAGCAAATATTTACTTCTCTGTTTCTTTCCTACTGATATTGGAAGCGCATTATCTAATCTGGAGGATGTGGGATTTATAATCTCTCTGAACTAAGGGAGGTTATGGTTTTTTATTAAAAAAAAAAAATGCTGTCAATTCCTTCAACCCCTGGTGGGAACACCACTGCAGCTTGAAGCACATTTGTCTTAAACGAATAGAACGTATGGTGATGCATGCAGGGAGAGAAGAGAAAGAGATTTCTCTGACTTGATATGGCACCTGAAAACCCATTCCCCGGCACCGGCTACCTCACCATTGAATTTCCAATTACTGTCTGCCTCAAGGTCCAGATAAACGTGGCAGCTTCATGTATTGGCCATTAGCCACTAGAGCTCCGCAGACGGGGAAGGCTGGGAATGCGGAGAGCTGAATTAGAGGGCGCAGGCTGAGAGGAGACCAGTACCACCCTCGCTGTGCCTGCCAGGGCTTTAGGCACTTGTCACACATTATTTCATTCTCTTGTAAGATTTCACTACCAAGGTGTTATTATGACGATGCTCTCAACTCTGTAGATCAGGGTGTGGACTCGAGGGTCTGGTATTTGCTCAGTTACCCAGCTAGCTAGTTGGTGGAGCTGAGATGGAATCCCATCCTGATGACAAAAGCCATGACCTCATGGCATTAGGTTTTCATTCATTTTGTGAGAAATATTTAGTTTCCCTCTCCACCTTGGAAATGCAGTTGCCTATTCTATACTAAAACCAGACAAAGCATGTAAGACCCATACAGTCACCCATACCTGGTAATTTTTTTGTGATAGATCTTGCTCATTTTTGTGCCAACATAGGAACATCTCTCTTGAGATGATAGAAATAACAGTAGTTGCTGTAAATGGTAACAGACAAAGCAGGCATTCATTATTCTGTGCAAAACTGAGCATTTCCCTAGACTGCCTGTCACACACAAAAAAGGATTTCAAATGAAAACTATCTCAAAATTCTATATACATACACACACATACACATATATGCACATATGTTATGAAACACTTTTAAATCTAATCCTTCAGTTCAGTTCAGTCGCTCAGGTGTGTCCGACTCTTTGCGACCCCATGAACTGCAGCACGCCAGGCCTCCCTGTCCATCACCAACTCCCGGAGTTCACTCAGACTCACGTCCGTCGAGTCAGTGATGCCATCCAGCCATCTCATCCTCTGTCATCCGCTTAACACTCTTCAAACTTCAACATTCAGCCTTTTCCAATAATAATAGTAATCATCATCATAATAACCTTTTCAATAATGATAGTAACAATCATAATTATTATTATAAATAATATTATTCTTGCAGATAATAATGGCAACAAACATTTACTGAGCCTATCCCATTATTGGTGAAAATAGGCCTGATGTACCTTATTTAATCTGCATAACAGCTTTGTGAGGGTTTCACTGTTATATTTCTTTTTAATAAACAGTAAAACTGAAACTTAGATTAAAGAATTTCCCAGGTCACTTTCTTGGTGGCTCAGACAGTAAAGAATCTGCCTGCAATGCAGGAGGCCCTAGTTCAATCACTAAGTTGGAAAGATCCCCTGGAGAAGGGAATGGCTATCCATTCCAGGATTCTTACCTGGGGAATCCCACGGACAGAAGAGCCTGGCTGTATATGGTGCTGCAGTCAAACATGACTGAGCGACTAAGTATGCATACCTGGTTACAAAACAGAGGCCAGGATCAGATGATCTGACCCAGGACCGTCTTCTGGACCCTGCATCACCCTTCTTCCCAAACCCTCATCCATCTAGGTCCTTGCCAGGCACTGGCCCCAAACCAACAATGCCTTGCTCTCTCCAGACATCCTGGCAACTCTTCTAGCTTGGGTGCTATCTTTTCTTGCTACCTTCCCTTGACTATTGGCACTCTCACCTTGCCTTGCACTAAAGAAGCAGCCACGTCTCAGCCACCAGGCAGCAAGCTCCCCAAGGTCAGGTCTCCCTTCCCCACCCACCCAGCTTGGAGTCTGGGGCACCACGAATTCTGCACAAAGAACTGCCCCCAGCCCATCCTCTGAGACCATGGTTCTGCCCTACTCCTCACATAAGGGTATGAGAAACACTTGTGAAGATCTTCTGAGTGACATCTCTTCATACCTATGATAATTTTGAACTTTTCCCCTTTTCTGGTTTTGTTACACTAAAGGAGACCCCCGTCCATCAAACCATACTCAAAATTCTATTTTCTAGTATTTTAGCAGCACCAGTTGTCCAATTTCTTCACCGTCCCCACGTGTTCTATTCCATGTTCCCTGGCACATTTGTACCTTAAAGTAAGTAAAATGCCTGTGTTTATAAAATATATAAAGTAGAGGTGGCTGGTTTCATCACAAAATTGTGTGTGTGTGTGTGTGTGTGTGCGCGCGCGCCCAGTTCTATTCAATTCTTGTGGCCCCATGGACTGCACCTGCCAGGCCCTCTGTCTGTGGAACTCTCCAGGCAGCAATACCCGAAGTGGGTTGCCGTTTCCTGCTCAGGGGATCATCCCACCCCAGAGATCCAACCTGTGTCTCGTGTCTTCTGCATTGCCAGGCAGATTCTTTTCCGCTGCACGACCTTGGAAGCCTGATCACAAAAGGTGTGACTGCACAATTCTTTAAAGGATTTATGTTGCCTGACAGATGTACCTGTTTGTTCCAAGCTCAGTCATGACTTGACAGAATCTGTCAGACGGACTCGGGGTCAGACTGCTCACAGCTGAGTGCTGACTGTAGGCAAGCAACTTCTGTGCTCTGTGCCTCAGTCACCTCATCTGCTAAGTGGGGATAATGACGGCATCTCACTGGACTGTGACAACAGAATGAATTAAACTATGCAAAGCACTGAGAACAAGGTCTGCATGCGATAGGCACCACTCCCAACACTTCTGCCGTCGTCATCACCATCACCTCCATTACAAGGCCCTCCAAGGTCAGGGCCCTGGCTCTATGCCTGTTAAGAGTTCCCCGACTCAGCTCCAAATCTCCCTCACTGCCTGCTGTGCAAACATTTAGATGCACCCTTTAAAACATTTTCCTTTGCCAGCAGAGGGCGCTGGAGAGACCTTCTTAGAGGAGGGGGGTCCTGGTTTGGGGTTTTTCCGGTGGTGCTACTAAGAAAGAACCCACCTGCCAATGAAAGAGACAAAAGAGACAGGGGTTCAATCCCCGGGTTGGGAAGATCCCCTGGAAGAGGACATGGCAACCCACTCCAGTGTTCCTTTCTGGAGAATCCCATGGACTGAGGAGCCTGGCAGGCTATAGTCCACAGGGTCACTCAGCACGATCCTAACGGGATGGCTCCTCTAGACCCAGCTCCCAGAGCAGACACAGCTGCTGCTGTGCCCAGGACCCAGAACACGTGTGGGGATCTCCCAGCTCCCAGCTCCTGCAGGGAGGGTGGTGTCCCCAGTGCTCGGTTTTATGGGTTCTGCAGCACCGGCTCATTCAGGCTCCTTCCTCAGCATCCAGCTCCTTTTATGTGAACAGCTTCTCCTGCCCAAGCCCCTGAAGCAGGCACAGCTGCTCCAGCACCAGCATGTCAGCAGCTCCTGGAAGGCCACAGCTTCTTTGAGAACCTCCTCAAGCACTTTGTCAGCAGACCGCCTCTGGGGAGATAACTCCCTATGAACCATCTTCTTTGGAGCCCTGGAAGGTAGGTCCCAGGAAGTTCCAGGTAGAAGCCAGCCCGCAGGTGCACTGCTGTGGCCCCACAGGCTTCCTGACTGGCATTGGTCATACCCCTTAGGTTGGGGGCTGCGGTTCCTGATCTCGGCCCTGAGATGAGCAGCTAAATGCTCTTTACTTCTTCTGTGGACCCCTCGTTACTTCAATACTTTGTTATAATGAATAGTTCTTTGTCAGGTGGCACTAATGGTAAAGGACCCAGCTGCCAACACAGGAGACCTAAGAGATGCAGTTAGATCCCTATGTTGGGAGGATCCCCTGGAGGAGGGTGTGGCAACCCCCTCCAGTATTCCTGCCTGGAGAATCCCATGGACAGAGGAGCCTGGTGGGCTACAGTCCAAGGGGTCACAAAGAGTCAGACACGACTAAAGTGACAACACGCCCACATACTGTCCCTTGCCAACAGAGGTCCATCTAGCCAAGGCCATGGTTTTTCCAGTGGTCATGTATGGGTGTGAGAGTTGGACTATAAAGAAAGCTGAGTGCCGAAGAATTGATGCTTTTGAACTGTGGTGTTGGAGAAGACTCTTGAGTCCCTTGGACTGCAAGGGGATTCAACCAGTCCATCCTAAAGGAGATCAGTCCTGGGTGTTCATAGGAAGGACTGATGTTGAAGCTGAAACTCCAATACTTTGGCCACCTGATGCAAAGAACAGATTCATTCGAAAAGACCCTGATGCTGAGAAAGATTGAAGGCGGGAGGAGAAGGGGACAACAGAGGATGAGATGGTTGGATGGCATCATTGACTCAATGGACATGAGTTTGAGTAAACTCTGGGAGTTGGTGATGGATAGGGAGGCCTGGCGTGCTGTGGTCCATGGGTCGCAAAGAGCAACTGAAGCAACTGAACTGAATACTGTCCCTGTTCAAGTTAGTTGTCTGAGTTCTGTCTCCTTATTAGACTTTGACTGAAATACTCTCTGCTCTCATTTCCTTCCCCTTATTAGGAACCATCCAGGGCCCTCAGCCTTCTTTTTGTTTCACACATTCCAAGACTATTCTTTTTTGGGGGGCAGGCTGTGCTGGGTCTTCTTGCGGTGTGGGCTATTTTCTCTAGTTGCGGCAAGCAGAGGCTACTCTCTAGTCGCAATGCACAGGCTTCTGATTGTGGTGGCTTCCCTTGTCGCAGAACACGGGTTCTAGGGCTTTCGGTCTTCAGTAGTTGAGGCATGTGGCTCAGCAGTTGCAGCTCCCAGGCTCTACAGCACAGGCTCAGTAGTAGCGGTCGTACACGGGCTTAGTTGCTCCGTGGCATGTGGGATCTTTCCTGACCAGAGATCGAACCCACGTCTCTTTCATTGTCAGCTGGACTCTACCACTGAGCTACCAGGGAAGCCCCACTCCAAGCCTTTTCTTGTCTTAAGATATCTTTTTCATTTTCCAGAATGTCCTGAAATCCCACCAAGCCTTTCCACGACTGGCTCCTTGGGCATTTCCTCTAAGTCACTTTCCAGGGTTTCTACCTGCAAGAGCCCTCACTTACCATCTGGCACATGATCCCATTTCCCCTTCTTCACAACACTTACCACTGCATGAATTATCTTATTCTCTCCTCTGCCTCCTTCCCTAATTAAATGCAAGTTGTGACAGCAAAGACTGCGCCTGGATTGTTAGCTGCCAGGGCTACAGGGAAGAGGTGTCAGATGTGGGAGCACTTGATAAATAGTTGTATAAAAGAGATGAGAAGGGAGAATAAGAAAGTTTTGTTTTGTTTTTAAAAAGGAGGAATCTAGGTCCTAGTTGTAATGGCCTTTACATTTAATGAATTACTTCTATTACCTGTTCTCCCAATCACTGCTGCCTCAGATTCTGGAAGCACCAATATTGGTGACTTCCTACACTTGGTCACTAAGACCCACAGATTTTTTTAGTTAAATTTGCCCTTTCTTCTACTGTCTCTTCTCCAGTTGTTCCATCCTCCTCCACACATCAGTCCTGCATCTATGAACTCATGACTAAATTATTATCTTAATAACTTGCATGCTCAGTTGTTCAGTTGCGTCTGACTCTACGAATCCATGAACTGTAGCCCACCAGGCTCCTCTATCCATGGGATTTTCCAGGCAAGAATACTGGAGTGGGTTGCCATTTCCTCCTTCAGGGAAGCTTTCTGACCCAGGGATCAAACCCATGTCTCCTGAATCTCTTGCACTGGCAGGCAGATTCTTTACCACTGAGCCACCTGGGAAGTCCAATAGCCTACTTACCGGCCTCTCTAATTACAAGTTCTTTCTCCTTTTAAATCTATTGTGAATAGGGTTGCCAATGAATTTTTCGAAAACCCTGCTTTTCTTTGAGCCCTTCCTCTCTTCTTTACAGACCAGTTGTTACTTGTTTCATCCAGCCTAAACATACTGTCTCCCTCCTAAGGCCCCCTGTGTTTGCTCCATGCTGCCTAACAAGCTGTACTGTTCATCAAGGTGCGACAGCCCTTCTGCCTGTTCAGACTGGCTCTCCCCAGCCCCGTGAGTGAGCCAGGCCACCCTCACCCCAGGACTCACTCATAGGGGTTCTCCTTCACTGAGATTCTGGTAGGGGACAGCTCAAAACTCTCCACTCTACAAACACTGGCAACCATGGGATCACTGACACACTCCTCTGTCACCTCCAGAAAACAGCAGGAATCTTTTAGTAAACATGTATGTTGTTTTTCCTCATATTATCAAAAGAAATGCCTAAGCTCCTTAGTTCTCTGTGGCTTCCAGTAAGGTACTGAATGAGTACTGGGCAAGGGTGAATGAGGACAACTGACAGCCTTCTGGTTGAGGATCAGTGTGAATTCTAGGGCCTGGAGAATCTGCCTTGGGGCAGTCTAAGATCTTGTTCTTCTGTTCTGCTCTGTTCAGTCGCTAAGTCATGTCTGACTCTTCTCAACCCCATGAACTGCAGCACACCAGGCTTCCCTGTCCTGTACTATCTCTCAGAGTTTGCTCGAATTCATGTCCATTGAGTCGGTGATGCCATCCAACCATCTCATCCTCTGTCATCCCCTTCTCCTCTTGTCCTCAATCTTTCCCAGCATCAGGGTCTTTTCCAAAGAGGCAGCTCTTCACATCAGGTATCCAAAGTACTGGAGTTTCAGCTTCAGCATCAGTACTTCCAATGAATATTCAGGACTGATTTCCTTTAGGATTGACTGGTTTGATCTCCTTGGAGTCCAAGGGATTCTCAAGAGCCTTTTCCAACACCACAGTTCAAAAGCATCAATTCTTTGGCTCTCGGCCTTCTTTATGGTTCAACTCTCACATCTGGACATGACCACTGGAAAAAACATAGCCTTGACTATACAGACCTTTATATAGTCAGCAAAGTGATGTCTCTGATTTTCAATATGCTGTCTAGGTTCCCTTAGAAGGCTTTAAGATAGTCATCTGACCCAAATCACAATCTTTCTCATTATTCCAATATTAAATCTAATATGACACACTTTGCATGTGCCTTGTATTAAAAAAACTTCTTTGGAAAAAATCAGAAATGAGAATTTTCACAAAGGTGTTTGTTCTATTTAAAGGTCCTCTTCCTGTCTATTTTCATCTGGTGTATATTTCACAGTTTTCTTCTTCTGAAATTGTTAAGAAAAAAGACTTTTGGGGGAAGAGCTACATCTTTCCTCATACTTCCACCCCTGGAAACAAGGACCCGAGGAAAGGACACAGGTGCCTATTAGTTAAATGGTGTTGGTCCTAACAGTTCAAAGGTTCAAGCCTCTTGAGCAAAGAGAAATTAATTTTTAAGTTTTCCATGTAACAAAAAATTGGAAAACAAAAAATGTCCTTCAGTGAAATATGGTTAAGCAAATTGTAATATGTGTACTTATTGGAATGTTAATTACTCTGAAAATTGTGGTTATAATTGTCATGTGGTAACAGAGAAAAATATTTTTGACAAACCACCTGGTTGGAAAAAAACAGTATTTCCAAAATCAGTTTATACAATTAATTATAACTGTTGTGAGTCCTGGGAGATCTTGGAATATGAGAAGGAAAATAAAAATGTTAGCACAGAATGGGTCACAAACAGAGCTCTGCACAATTGAATTCTAAAGAGGATTCTGGCTCGCTGTTCTTTACGACTTGACCCCTTTCTGATTAAATGGACTGCTGGGTTTACAATACAAAGATGCTTAACAATTTGTGGATTCTATGCCCTACTCCGGAGAAGGCAATGGCACCCCACTCCAGTACTCTTGCCTGGAAAATCCCATGGATGGAGGAGCCTGGTAGGCTGCAGTCCATGGGGTCACGAAGAGTCGGACATGACCGAGCAACTTCCCTTTCACTTTTCACTTTCATGCACTGGAGAAGGAAATGGCAACCCACTCCAGCGTTCTTGCCTGGAGAATCCCAGGTACGGGGGAGCCTGGAGGGCTGCCGTCTATGGGGTCGCACAGAGTCGGACACGACTAAAGCAACTTAGCAGCATGCCCTACTCTCAGGAAGGTTTACATTCACAAGTAATGCTGTCCGATGCAGGGCAGCAGGTACAGCCCTGCACCTTTCATCTAACAGAGGGTTATGAAAATACATGTGCATGTTATTAAAAAGCAGTGGAAGGGTAAACCAAAATTGAATTAAGATGGGTTCCTGTAACAAAAAGTCAAGAAGAGGCTGAAGCGAGGGCAAGACAGCTATACTTCTCTGATTGCCCCTTGTTTTGTACATTTAACTTTGAAAATAAATTTTGTGTTATATATTTCTAAAAGAAGCAACCACTAAAATAAAAGACAAAAAGGTTAGCCTACTGTGCATTGAGCTAACTACACACTGAGTTGATGGCTGAATGACACCAAGGGGAATTAATTAAAGTGATTTTAAAACTCTGTAATTTAACTCTGCATCCCTAGTGGGATATATGCTAAGAACAAAAAGAACTGCAAAGAAGTCTTAGGATGTTTTCAGTTATTACATTGTTAATTAAAATGTTAGTGTTATTCTGAAACCATACATAAAATGGTTTTACCAAATATAACATAATATATACCTGTGTGTGCCACTTCAGTAATGTCCAACTCTGTGTGAGCCTGTGGACTGTAGCCCACCAGGCTTCTTTGCCCATGGGATTCTCTAGGCAAGAACACTGGAGTTGGTTGCCATCCCTCCTCTAGGGTATCTTCCCAACCCAGGGATCAAACCCATGTCTCCTGCGTCTTGTGCACTGCACGTGGATTCGTTACCACTGAGTCAGCAGGGAAACCCCAATAGAATATATATATATACACACACATATAGACACACACACATATAATGCAATACACTGCATGAAAGTGAAAGTGAAGTCACTCACTCATGTCCGACTCTTTGTGACGCCATGGACTGTAGCCTACCAGCCTCCTCTGTCCATGGGATTTTCCAGGCAATAGTACTGGTGTGGATTGCCATTTCCTTCTCCAGGGGATCTTCCCGACCCAGGGATCTAACCCGGGTCTCCCACATTGCAGACAGACGCTTTACTGTCTGAGCCACCAGGGAAGTCCTAATATACTGCATTCATGTATTTAAATATACTTTATAACAAAGATAAATGAAGATAGATAGGTATACAAGTCTCTTAATGATATAAGGAATAAAATTTTTCAGCATAAGAGGAAAGAAATGCAAGTATAAAATCGAAGAAGTAAAACTATGCAAATATAAATTTGAATTAGAAATAACAGTGTGAATCTCTGATATAATGTCTTTGTCTGAAAAAAAATCCTAGCTCTGTCTACTTAGAAGTTTAAAAATAACAATAATCCAGTACCTGTTAGCACCCCCTGGGCCCAGACTGTGGTCTCTAAATATCATTTCCTACTAAGAGTAATAAGAGCTCCTTGCAGAAAATACTGATTCTTGACTTGGGCCAGAAAATATTCAAAATGAGCCCAAAACATCTTGTTACATCAGAAAACAAGGAAGCATTTTGGTTGATGTGAAATTCAGGAGCCAATCTGAATGGGATCTCAGTCAATGATGGGAAAATTTGAAAAAGGATAATGTCTGCAAATAATTGAAACATAACAAATATGTTAAACATCCATGACTTCATAATGCTATACACACATGTGTGGGCAAACAAACTTTTTTGTTGACCTTTAGGAATTCTAGAAAACCAATTATTATTCTGAAACTGGTGCATAAGAAAAAGAATCAAGCATTTCCTTTCTTAAATTATAAATCAGAACAATCAAACAGACATTGAAGGAAATTTTGTTTTTAAACTCTGAGACATTTACTAACTTTCTCATATCACCAGTCATAAATTATCTTTCCTCTCTTCAGGAAAACAGCACTGTTCTGTGGAGACGTCCTGCGGGGAGCTGTAGTCTCCGGTCATAGCTGTTTCCACATGCCCACAAACCCTCTTTGAAATGACCCAAAGAAACTTCTTTTCTACTGAAGAATTTTATGTAAAAAAAAAAAAAAAATGAAGACTGTGATGGAAACAGAATGTTATTTTGCAGTCCATTAATGAAATAATAAACCCAGTCAATAAGCACCAATTACTTTTTTTAGGCAAAAAGCTGATGGAAAATTTGATACAAAGAGTGTTCAGTTCAGTTCAGTTCAGTCGCTCAGTCGTGTCCGACTCTTTGTGACCCCATGAATCGCAGCACTCCAGGCCTCCCTGTCCATCACCAACTCCCGGAGTTCACTCAGACTGATGTCCATGGAGTCAGTGATGCCATCCAGCCATCTCATCCTCAGTAGTCCCCTTCTCCTCTTGCCCCCAATCCCTCCCAGCATCAGAGTCTTTTCCAATGAGTCAACTCTTCGCATGAGGTGGCCAAAGTACTGGGGTTTCAGCTTTAGCATCAGTCCTTCCAAAGAAATCCCAGGGCTGATCTCCTTCAGAATGGACTGGTTGGATCTCCTTGCAGTCCAAGGGACTCTCAGGAGTCTTCTCCAACACCACAGTTCAAAAGCATCAATTCTTCGGCACTCAGCTTTCTTCATAGTCCAACTCTCACATCCATACATGACCACAGGAAAAACCATAGCCTTGACTAGACGGACCTTAGTTGGCAAAGTAATGGCTCCCCAAAGGTGTTCAAGTCCTAAAATTCAGGACTCACGAATGTTACCTTATATGGCAAAGGGGGACATCACAGACATAATTAAGTTAAGGATTTGGGGATGAGATTATGTTTGGCTTTCTGGTCAGTCTAATGACGTCATCTACCGGCTCTTGTAAGAGGCAGGCAGAGGGTGATATGATGGCAGAAGCAGAGGCTGGAGTGATGTGCTCTGAAGATGGAGGGAGGGGTCACCAGTTAAGGACACAGGCGACCACTAGCAGCTGAAAAGGAGACGAAGCAGCTCCTCCCCGGAGCCTCCAGAAGAAACCAGCCCTGCCAACACCCTGACTGTAGCCCTGTGAGACCTACATCTGGGTTCCAGAACTGGAAGAGAATCAATTTAGGTTCTTTCAAGTTGCTTAGTTCATGGTTATGTGTTTCAGCAACAGTAGGAAACTAGAACAGTGGTCAAGTGGAGGGGAGGACAGTTGAAATCAGTTCAGCCACGTACTGAAAATGGTTGGATTTGTGAGATGTACACATGGGGCTTCTTTATAATTTCCCTAGCTTTGCATATGTTTGAAAATTCCACAATAGTTGGGATTTTTAAATAAAGTCTTACTAAGGAAATTTAAACCAAAAGGTTCATTTTTAAAGGGCTTTTATTTATTTTTGGCTACTCTAGTTCTACGGTGCCACACGCGGGCTTTCTTGAATTGTGGTGCGTAGGTTTCTCGTTGCTGTGGCTTCTTGTTTCAAAGCACAAGCTCTGGGTGTGCAGGCTTTAGTAGCTGCAGCACAAAGGTCCAGTAGCTGTGGCTCCAGGCCTCCAGAGCACACGCTCAGTGGCACACGGGCTTAGTTGCCCCATAGCATGTGGAATCTTCCCGGACCAGGGATCAAATCCATGTCCTCTGCATTGACGGGCATACTCTTATCTACTGGACCACCAGGGAAGTAAAAAAAAAAAAGTTCATTTTTAAGACACTGTTTCCAAGTTTCATATCTCTGTCCCATACCCAACTCCAGAATGTTGTACCAACATTAGCCTTGGAGAACGGAACTCTTAGAGGGTTTGAGACAGACCGATTACACAGCCATAGTGTACACCCTGAGGGACCTGAAGCAAGACGCTTGATCTCTGCTAGCCTCAGGCCCCTATATATTCAGATAATAACAGAGCCTGCAGCTCACCCAGTTGTTGGGAGGCTTCACTTAAATAATCTATTTCAAGTGTTTCATGGATTACCTTCATGCTGCTGCTGCTAAGTCACTTCAGTCGTGTCCAACTCTGTGCGACCCCATAGATGGCAGCCCACCAGGCTCCTCCATCCCTGGGGTTCTCCAGGCAAGAACACTGGAGTGGGTTGCCATTTCCCTTCTCCAATGCATGAAAGTGAAAATGAAAGTGAAGTCGCTCAGTTGTGTCTGACTCTTAGCAACCTCATGGACTGCAGCCTACCAGGCTCCTCTGTTCATGGGATTTTCCAGGCAAGAGTACTGGAGTGGGGTGCCATTGCCTTCTCCTATTACCTTCATACAGTATCTCTTATTAAAAGTCAGCTGTTTACATAGATCATCATTGCATGTCATTTCCAGCTTTCCAGCAAATATTTGAATAATTTCTCCAGACAGTCTCAATCATAATGTTTTTATTTGAATTAATGAATCCTCTAAAATGTATTTGTGACACAAGTATTTAGGATCTATTTAAATCACCAATATTCTGTGCTTAAAAACTCTTGTGTCTGTTTGATTGTTTTCTTTTGATGGTCTCCTGCGATGATGAGCAATTCAAACCAAAGGTCCTGAGTGAAGCCCAACAGGGACACTGTAAAGAAATAAGCCACATCCTAGGGAAATGACTGGCTGGTCTCTCAGGCTCCAAACACGTTATGGTCCTTCTGTCCTTCTGTCTTTGTGTCTGTGTCTTCTGGTTTAGTCTTCACCATGGAACAGAGCATCACAACTCTTATCATCCTATGTAAACTGAAGAGGGAACTTCCTTTTCCTGTCCCAAAGATACTTCTCCTGCAGCAGCTGCAAGAAAGGTCATACCAGTTCCTAGTTCATGAACAAATTTTCAGTACCTCTTCTGGGGTCAACTCCTTCTCAAAAGCACACTCCTCTCTGCTAACTGGTAGCAACAGGCGCTATTGTGGGTCAGAAAGCTAGAGTCCCTGCTGATGCCTAGAGGCTGTGAAATAATCAGTAGTTTTAAAAACACCCCTCCCCGCACACTGTGCTGCCTCAACTTCATTTAGGGTTTGGAGTAACATACACAGCTGGAGATGGGACTTGAAGGCTCATTTGCACCAAAATAGTTAGGATACTAGCCCTGAGATACACTAGGGTGAAGGGGACCACAGCGTCCCCTGCAGCCTAGCCTCCCTCCTGTTTCAGAAGCCACAAGACTTAAGAAGAATATGCAGTGAGCCAAGAAGGGCTCTTTAGACACTTAATAAATACACTAATGAGCAAAGCCTAAAACATCTTTCAAATTACTCTGTAGGCTTTGACATTTCTTGAAGAAAATTACTACTCCATAGGTTGGTCTTATTGGTTCACTTTATTATAAGGCTAAACTAGATTTAAAAGAGTTAGCATACCCCTGTGTTCACAGCAGCACTATTTACAACAACAGAAACGACCTAGAAGTCCATTGACAGATGAATGGATAAAGAAGGTATGGTACACATATACAATGGAATATTACTCAGCCATAAAAAGAATGAAGTAATGCCATTTGCAACAACCAGGAGGGACCCAGAGATTATCATGCTAAGCAAAGTAAGTCAGAAAGACAAAAATATCACAGTGTATCACGTATATGTGGAATCTAAAATACAACAGAGATGAAATTATTTATGAACAGAAACAAACTCACAGACATAAAGAACAGACTTGTGGTTGCCAAGGGGATCACTGAGGAGCAAAGGATTGGGAGCTTGACATTCGCAGATGTAAACTATTATATATAGGATGGATACACAACAAGGTCCTACTGTACAGCATGGAGGACCATATTCAATATCCTGTGATAAAACATAATAGAAAATAATATATGTACATAGATGTAACTGAATTACTTTGCTGTACAGCCAATATTAACACAACATTGTAAATCAATGTTCAATAAAATTTTTATATACTTCAATAGTATTGCAGGGGGTAAAAAAAGTCACCACTAACTCAGGACCACAGAAACAGTCATGGGTTCAGAAAAAGAGAGTGTCAGCTTGCGGTGGGAATAAGAAAAGTCCTTTACCTCTTAAGTAGCCTGTCAATGATTAAAATGCTGATTTTCTAGCTTTTGACCTCTTCTATATACAGGTCAGGAAGCAACAGTTAGAACTGGACATGGAACAACAGACTGGTTCCAAATCAGGAAAGAAGTACGTCAAGGTTGTATATCATCACTGTGCTTATTTTACTTATATGTAGAGTACATCATGAGAAACGCTGGGCTGGAAGAAGCACAAGCTGGAATCAAGATTGCCGGGAGAAACATCAATAACCTGAGATATGCAGATGACACCACCCTTATGGCAGAAAGTGAAGAGGAACTAAAGAGCCTCTTGATGAAAGTGAAAGAGGAGAGTGAAAAAGTTGGCTGAAAACTAAGACCATGGCATCTGGTCCCATCACTTCATGGCAAATAGATGGGGAAACAGTGGAAACAGTGACAGACTTTATTTTGGGGGGCTCCAAAATCACTGCAGATGGTGACTGCGGCCATGAAATTAAAAGACGCTTACTCCTTGGAAGAAAAGTTATGAGCAACCTAGATAGCATATTCAAAAGCAGAGACATTACTTTGCCGACTAAGGTCCATCTAGTCAAAGCTATGGTTTTTCCAGTGGTCATGTATGGATGTGAGAGTTGGACTATAAAGAAAGCTGAGTGCTGAAGAATTGATGCTTTTGAACTGTGGTATTGGAGAAGACTCTTGAGAGCACCTTGGACAGCAAAGAGATCCAGCCAGTTCATCCTAAAGGAAATCAGTCTTGAATATTCATTGGAAGGACTGATGTTGAAGCTGAAACTCCAATACTATGGCCACCTGATGCAAAGAGCTGACTCATTTGAAAAGACCCTGATGCTGGGAAAGATTGAAGGCAGGAAGAGAAGGGGATGACAGAGGATGAAATGGTTAGATGGCATCACTGACTCAATGGACATGAGTTTAAGTAAACTCCAGGAGTTGGCGATGGACAGGGAGGCCTGGCATGCTGCAGCCCATGGGATCACAAAGAGTCAGACATGACTGAATAAGTGAACTGACTTCTTCAGCCTTGAAAATACTGAGTACTATATATGTGGCTCATTATTATTGTTACTAAAATAACTCTTTGTGTAAACAGATGCCTGGCTTCCAACCTGATTCTGAGTCTCCATTGGTAAGGAAATGTTAATTTCACTGTTAATTTCACTGTTGAGCAGCTGTTGGGCCAAGCCTGAGAGATGCCTGTGATTATACAGTTAACACACATCTGGGACTTCCCTGGTGGTCCAGTGGCCAAGACTCCATTCTTGGATAGAATACAGGGGGCCTGGGTTCTATCCCTGGTCTGGGAAGTAGATCCCACATGCCACAACTAAAGCTCCCACATTAAAAAAAAGAAAAGAGAAGCAATGACAACAACAAAAACTCCACAGTTCTGAACTCAGGACTTTGAGTGGAAGAGAAATCAACGGAGGCATTGAGGGACTGTAGATAATGTTTATAAGTCACATCCTTAGAGATGCCTATTCCCATGTGTGGGAACAAGATCCACAGTGTATTCTTGGCCCATATGATGTGGTGGCTTTGAAGCACCCTGATCAAAATTATCTTGAACCACAGTCCCCATCCCAGGAATTCTCATTTTTACACCTTTGAATAAAGTTGTGGCCTTCTCTCAAGTGCTTACTTATTCCTTAAAAGAGCAAGACACTTGCTGGAGCCGATTATACAGAGTGAAGTAAGCCAGAAAGAAAAACACCAATACACTATACTAACACATATATATGAAATTTATGAAAGATGGTTTAACAATAACCCTGTATGCAAGACAGCAAAAGAGACACAGATGTATAGAACAGTCTTTTGGACTCTGTAGGAGAGGGAGAGGGTGGGATGATTTGGGAGAATGTCATGGAAACATGTATACTATCATATAGGAAAGGAATCGCCAGTCCAGGTTCAATGCAGGATACAGGATGCTTGGGGCTGGTGTACTGGGATGACCCAGAGAGACGGTATGGCGAGGGAGGTGGGAGGGGGGTTCAGGATTGGGAACACGTGTACACCCGTGGCAGATTCATGTTGATGTATGGCAAAACCAATACAGTATTGTAAAGTAAAATTTAAAAAATTTTAAAAAAGAGCAAGACACTGACCTGGCTAGCCGCACACTCCCCGAAGTTACAATGGGTCGGGCTCCATCAGACGCCGTGGGGCCAGACTGCTTAGGGTGTGTGTGGGAAAGGCACAGGAGAAGGAGACAGAGTCCGAGCGGCAGGCCTCAGATGGAACTCTGTCCTAGAAATGAAATATGGTCGTTGCTCTCAGGAGCAGTGTATTAGCTTACCCCTAAACTTTATAGCTGGTGTCATTCCTTCCTTTCTTACCCTTCAGCTCAGGTGACACCGATGCCTCAGCCTAGACTGTGGTAGCAACAGGCGGATACCTACTTTCTTGGTCTGCCTCCATAATCCTCCTGTCCCAAAGTATCGGGGCTGTTGTCAAGGGTCAGACCTGGACAGGGAAGCACAGTCTGGGGCCACGCTGCTGGCTGATTTGCTTTCACGAGTCCCTCTCTCAGGATGTGAGTCTCCAGACACTGTCCCACTCATCTCAGAGGAGAGGCCCTCCTGGATGGACTAACATGCCTTGAGAAGTCAGGGCCCCGTTATCACAGCTGCCACGTAAGGGCCCATGTGCTGACAACCCAGGAAATAAAGGTGGGACCAAATTCATTCTGAAGTCATTCAGACACACTGGAGTGACTCCTTCTCACTGAAAGGACTTGTAGTCACTTACAGAGACACAGAATCAGATGAGACATTCCAGGTGAGACCCTGCCCCTCAGCAAGCAGGAGGGTGAGACCACTAATACAAACGCATCCCCACTTCATGCTCCAGTAAGCCACCCAAGTGAGCACGTGGGCACCAAAGCAACACTGAGAACCATCTCCTCCCTGTAACCACAGGGCGCGGGCAACCCTCATCATCAAAACAAAAATAGCTTCCACCGAACAGCTATAAATCAAGAAAATTTAGAGACAAAGTGTCAGTGAAAAGAGACAGGTTTGAGTTCACTTACAGAGTGAAAGGATGCAGCACCAGGACCAGCCTGCCCAGGTGGGACGTGCCTAGCGCAGAACCATAGCTCCTAACTGGGCCACCTCTCCTTGCTGCCCCAGACTCAGAATAACAGAGAAAACCACCCAGGCGGACTGCTTTGTGTAACTGTCACAAGTCACCGTCTTGGTGAGTCTCTTTCCACATTGTTCACTAAATAATTTTATGATTTCTTTGGGAAACTTATTTTAAGAAGCACAACAAACAGCTTGGGAGTTTGGGATTAGCCGATGCAAACTAGTATATATAGGATGGATAAACAACAAGGTCCTACTGTATAGTACAGGGAATCATATTCAATATCCTGTGATAAACCACAATGGAAGAGAAAATGAAAAAGAATATATATATATATATATATATATAAAAGACTGAGTCACTTTGCTATACAGCAGAAATTAACACAATATCTTAAAGATGTACTTCATCTTCATCACCTGTACTTAATAAAATTTAAAAAGCAAAAAAAATCACTAAAAGGCCTTGTTGGGTAATGAATGAGAGCTACAAAGTTATCTTTTTAGGCTTAGCATATAATACCGTCAGGGCCCTTCCCAGATGGTGCAGTGGTGAAGAATCCACCTGCCAGTTCAGAAGATGCAAGAGATGCGAGTTCGATCCTAGGTGAAGAAGATCCTCTGAAGGAGGCCATGGCAACTCACTCCGGTATTCTTGCTTGGGAAATCCCACGGACAGAGGAGCATGACAGGCTACAGTCCACGGGGTCACAGAGAGTCAGACACAACTGAGCAGCTGAATACACTTACACACGTATAGTATAATCACATACAATTCTTCCAGTTCAAGAAATGGCATCTTTATATCAACGCCACAGAAGGAAAAAGGCTGGTTCCCACCTGAGAAGGCTGTAATCAGGGATTTAGAACCCACCCTGGGGTGAACTCCCAAGTGGAAGGGGAGCAGGCCAGCACAGAGAATGTCTGCAGCCTGCTCTGCAGCTAACGTTCATACAGCTGTTGTATGATAGGGGAGTGAGGAGGAAAGCACAAGCAAAAATGAGCCACAATGTATGTGTACTATTTCATCTAACCTACCTTTGCCAAGGTTACTGCAGAACTGTCACTTCACTTCACGTGAGATAGGAGCACTGAGCATACTCTAAAAATGACTGCATGCTGAAAGTGAGTGTCAGAGAAATTCCAGGAGGAGCTTCACTTGTATTAATCATGCGTCTAAAGCTAACAGGTTCATACCACGTTAGCAAATTAATCTATCACACAATCTTGACAATGCTTCCTTGAATCATTAAAAGTCTTCTCGTTTTAATTAATGACAAATTGGATATCTACCTACTGGGGTTTCCATCGATATAGCAATTAATTTTTCTTTAAGATTTCTCAGCTCCCTGCCAAAATGCATCAGGAACACTCAAGCTATAATGGTTTCTCTTGAGCTTGTAAAAATCATCTTAGTTTGGACATCCCTATTGATTAATTGGAGTTTCAGCTTCAGCATCAGCCCTTCCAGTGAACACCCAGGACTGATCTCCTTTAGGATGGACTGGTTGGATCTCCTTGCAGTCCAAGGAACTCTCAAGAGTCTTCTCCAACATCACAGTTCAAAAGCATCAATTCTTCAGCGCTCAGCTTTCTTATTATAATCAACTTTTAAAGAATGTGACAGGCCCCTTGAAACAGGCACAGAGTGGAGCACACTGGGTGTATCCAGGGTCAAGGCACAGGGGCCCAGAGAGCACAATGAACATAGCATCCACCCACTCCTGCCTGAAGTTCAGGCTCACACAGTGATCGCCATGGAATAGCTTGGTGCCACTGAAACTGAACAGAGTAAAGAAAGAGGATTCACCGGGCGTCATGCCAAGCCTCAGGCCTCCTTAAATATTGACTGATTCCTTAATTGATCTCAGTGGGCAGAGTGATCACATCGCTGATTTAAAACACACACTTTGGGTTGAACAGCATAAGCCACAATGGAGTCTGTGAGCAGAGCCTTCCGTTTTAAGTAATAGTCAATCTCCTGTCCATTTCCTATTACACAAAATCATGGTCATCTTTTTTTCCATTTTTCAGGCCATCTTTTCAGAATAGCCCCGTGTCCAATGAAGGGCTGAAATATCAGGGGCAGGAAATGGTGACAGGCGACCAAGATCTTTGGTCTACGCTTTTAATTCTGACGCTGAAGGCAAAGATCTGTCTTCTCATATATAAATGACCAGCAGGCACATAAAGAGATGCTCAATATCACTAATCATTAGAGAAATGCAAATCAAAACTACAATAGTCAGAAAGTCTACAAATAATCAATGTTAGAGAGGGCATGGAGAAAACCCTCCTACACTGTTGGTGGGAATGTAAGTTGGTGTAGCCACTGTGGATAACAGCATGGAGGTTTCTTACAAAACTAAAAATAGAGCTAAAAATGATCCAATAATCTAACTCTTGGGCACATATCTGGACAAAGTGAAGTCACTCAGTCGTGTCCAACTCTTTGCAACCCCATGGCCTGTAGCCTATCAGGCCCCTCCGTCCATGGGATTTTCCAGGCAAGAGTACTGGAGTGGGTTGCTATTTCCTTCTCCAAGGGATCTTTCTGACCCAGGGATCAAACATGGGTCTTTTGCACTGCAGGCAGATTCATTAGCATCTGTGCCACCAGAGAAGCTCTTCATCTGGACAAAACTATAAATCAAAAAGATACACATACCCCAACGTTCATAGGAGGACTAGTTACAACAGCCAAGCCAGGAAAGCAACCTCAGTGTCCATCAGCAGAGGAACGGGTAAAGAAGATGTGGCATGTATTTACAACCGAATACGACTCAGCCATAAAAAGAATGAAATCATGCCCTTTGCAGCATCATGGATGGACCTAGAGATTATCACACTAAATGAGGTAAGTCAGATGGAGAAAGATAAATACAATATCACTTGCTTGTGGAATCTAAAAAAGGGATACAAATGAACTTATTTATGAAACAGAAACAGACTCACAGACATATATAACAAACTTATGGTTACCAAAAGGGGAAAGGATAAATTGGGAATTTGGGGTTAACAGACATACACTACTATATATAGAATAGATAAACAACAAGGTCCTACTGTATAGCAAAGGGAACTACTTCAATATCTTGTAATAATGTATAATGGAAAAAAAATCTGAAATATATATATATATGTGTGCGAGAAACCTGAGAAGTCTGTGTGCAAGTCAAGAAGCAACAGTTAGAACATGACATGGAACAACAGATTCGTTCAAAATTGGGAAAAAAGGATATCAAGGCTGTATGGTGTCACCCTGCTTATGTAACTTATATGCAGAGTACATCATGCAAAATGCCGGGCTGAATGAATCACAAGCTCGAATCAAGTTTGCGTAGAGAAATATCAACAATTTTAGATACACAGATGACACCACCCTAATGGCAGAAAGTGAAGAACTAAAGAGCCTCTTGACGTGAACAATCAATGGTTACATGTTAATGATTATGTAGACCTTTGTAGAATTAAGTGCTTTAAGATTTCTTATCAGTTTGAATCTCAAAAGAGTAAGGCATTTTATTTTTTTCTAATATGTATTTATTTAGCTGCCTTGGGTCTTAGTTGCAGCACACAGGACCCCTCCTTTGCCGCAGTGCAGATGAGCAATATAGATGTGGCATTTGGGTTTAGCTGTTTCTCAACACGTGGGATCTCAGTTTCCCAACCTGGGATCAAACCCATGTCCTCTGCACTGCAAGGTGGATTTTTTAACCACTAGCAAAGTCCCCTCAAAATAGGAAGGCCTTCTAGATCCTTGTCTCCCCTGGAAAATCAGATAGTGTAACCAAATTGTTTCAATATTCAAAAGTGGGCAAAGCTAACAACTATTTCCATGAAGGTTTTAGTGTCTATGCCGTGTCAGATCAACCCATCTGGTTTTTTTTTTTTTTTTTTAATTTTTACTTTATTTTACTTTACAATACTGTATTGGTTTTGCCATACATTGACACGGTTTTATAAGGAAGCATGGACTTGCTACAGTGTCTCTGTCCACAGTGGGTGAAGTCACAGCATCTTCTGGGTGGACAGACAGAGCGCCAAGTGGGTAACTGAGGTGAGAAGGCAGAACATGGACACAAAAGGGAAGTTCATGTCCCAAGACCTACAGTCAAAGGACAGGCAAGGAAAGGACAGGAGACAAGACAGGAGCCAGAGAATGAGAATCACGGTGGACAACAGCTCCTTAATACAGTCTGGAATGGATAGACAGGGGGCAACGCAGCAGAGAGGTGGCGAAACAGGCCGGAATGAAAGGGGTGATGTCTTTACTTCCTAGCCTCTGCACCCTGTACGTCTCCTTCTGCTAGTAAGGAGGCAGAGGCAGAGAGAGATAGGGAGAGGCAGAGAGAGACAGAGTGACAAAGAGACAAGGAGATAAAGCGACAGAGATAGAGAGAGAAACAGAGAGAGGTAGAAACTAAGATCAAGTGTAGTATGGGAGCTTCCCAGGTGGCTCAGTGGGAAAGAATCTGCCTGACAAGCAGGAGAGGCAGCTTCGACTCCTAAGTTGGCGAGATCTCCTGGAGGAGGAAGTGACAGCCCACTCCAGTGTTCTTGCCTGGAGAATTCCGGGGACAGAGGAGCCTGGTGGGCTACAGTCCGCGGGGTCGCAAAGGGTCGGACATGACTGAGTGACGGGGCACAACAGAGAGTGAAGCAGAGAAAGAAACAGAGTGATAGAGAGACAGGACGAAGAGATGAAGGAGCAGAGAGACAGAGGAGAGCAGAGGGAGACGGAGGCGAGCAGAGGGAGACGGAGGCGAGCAGAGGGAGACGGAGGAGAGCAGAGAGACGGAGGAGAGCGGAGGGAGACGGAGGAGAGCGGAGAGAGACGGAGGAGAGCAGAGGGAGACGGAGGAGAGCAGAGCGACGGAGGAGAGCAGAGAGACGGAGGAGAGCAGAGGGAGACGGAGGCGAGCAGAGAGAGACGGAGGAGAGCAGA